>NW_026555332.1:52074413-52135298 GCF_029017545.1 Prosopis cineraria
AAGAAACAAACCAACTAACATTAAGCATGGGCTAACTAGAATGCATGACAGCATACAACCAGAAAGGAGGGTACTAGGAAGCCGTGCACAAAGATAGAAGAGGTGAGGGGGATCCCTAAATGATACAATTGACAACATTAATAATATAACAAACTAATTGCCTCTAAGTATAAGAGAGGTGATCAACAAAGTACAATAGAGAAAGGTCTGTTGAGTTGTTGAAGAACTCACTCAAGAATGTAACCGGTTTCATGCATGAACCGTTTTAGAACCTGCTTCCAAAACATTGTGCGCCATCTGCATGAATTGAGCAATAATCATGCAGTGATTCAATATTTATTTGACAAGAGTTTATCTTTTTGGCCTTATCATTTGTCAATTAGAAAATTTTACATTTAGTGCATCCCATGAAGGACAAAACAAGGGCACAAAGAGTATTGGTGGTGACATACTCTGGTAGTGAGCATGCATTCTCAGAATGCAGGAAGAACACAGCATCAACACTTGTGAAACATCAATTGCAAATTAATAACAAGACAGCTCCTTGCTCATTCTTTCAACATACACACATAATTTCAAGGTTATAGAAACTACATGTCCAAGAATGCACACTTAAACATGAAAAAATTGTTGGGAGAATTACATTACAGGTCCCACACAAGAAAATTAATTACTACAAATATCCATTGACAACTAAACTAAAGTCAATTAATTTACTAGTGTGGGGCTTCAACATAATTCTCTCAAAATTGTTTGCAAATGTAGAGCAGCAGAATGAATAAAAATAACCACCAGGCACATGATTCTGTAGATAATATAATCCCACTATCTACAGTGAAAAAATAAAATAGAATTCACCTCAAGTAACTGTCACTTAAAGAAAGGAGAAAATTGTGGCACCTTTGGATCCTTATCGAGACAAAAGGTCATCATAGCATAAGCAATATAAACATGATAAGTGCAATTTGGGGATTTGCGAGCATCCAGAAAGTACTTCCGAGCTGCTTCAACACCTTCTGTTCTTCTTAGGAAGCGAATGAACTGCATCATGGAACACACATATTACATTTCTGGAAGGAAATTTGTTTGCCCCGTCATTGATGGAACATATTCTACTAGAATGAAAATGTTAGTCAAAAAGAAATGTAATGCTATCTAATCAACTAAACTAGTCTGAGCAAACCACTTTAGATAAATATGAAATTTAACTAAAGAGCTTTTCATCAGATGGAAGGGTATTCAAATCGGATGCTCCAGCAAATTTAAAACAGTTCAAACACACAGAATAATTCAAACTTAAAGATCAGACCTGAATTTTACAGAATCAAACATAACACATGTCAGAAGAAAATGGCTGATCACTAAATCCATCCCTCCCTCATTTAACACATTCACCGCCCAACTATTCCAGCCAACACCTCTGATGAGCATTAAACACATATTCGGGGACTATTTCACATACTTGAATATGCGCAAGTGCAGTTGTGCTGACACCACATCACACCCAAAGGCTTTCATATACTTTCTTTGCAGCCTGACATAAAACCAAAAAAAAAAGAGAGAGAGCAAAAAGGAAAAAACATTAAATAACTAAAAGAACAAAATGGTAGCAGATATTGAAACAGTTGAACAATTTGTCACACCTGAATTGCACCACGAGATTCCTCCAGCTCTGCATAAGCATAACGTAGCATTTCCGAATCTGCTTATAAATGAAATGCCAACAAAGAGGTTACTAAAAAGAAGTCAGCAAAAATTCCCTGTGAACCATATTGATGGGAATTAAATGCAATATTAAGCTCTGCCAAAGGATAAGAACAAACTTTAACCAATGTAGATTTTACAGTAGGCATCAAATGAAGACAAGGCAAAGACAAATAAGATAAAGAAAATGACACTCTTTTAAGTCTTAAGGACATCAGAAAAATTGGATTCCGCAGGTCATAGCCACACATGTATAGCCATATAATTTCAAAGCACAAAACATTTTTTTTTCCTTCTTGGGCTGGATTTTGAAGACATGGATTCAAAAGTTTGTTCCTTGCAAAATGCTGCATTATAAAAAATAACTTTAAGGTTGCAATTAAAAGCTCGAGATATAGAGGCAACAGTAAACGCATTTCAAAAATATACTAAATTAATGGAAGAAAAGGACCACATACCAGGGAGAGCCTTCAGCGACCGCTGAAACACTTTGAGTGCAGCATCTATTGAACCACCTTTTGCATGCCATGTCGCATAATCATACCATATATCAGGATAATGGTACAGATACATCAGACACTGAATACCAGCACAACACAGTAAGCAATCCCATAAATAAAAGGACAAATAAAAGGAAACAATAAAAGTAAAACGCATGATTAACGATGATGATAATACCACATCTCAATAAGGGAGAGGGGTTTTATTTCCTCTTTCAGTGGATAGATAGGCCATAAGTTCAATGGAAATGCTTCCCATGGACAAAATACTATTAAGTACATAGTTCTTTATAAACTAGGTCAATAATGAGTATTGTCATGATAAATTTGTTCATTTATTGCAACAAATTCCAGTTCAGAATCTGTACTAAAGAAATAATTCTTGTGAACTTTCCTAAACAGAATTAGATGCTCAAAGTTGCTTTTCACGTAAGTTTACAAGTGAGTTAAAAACCATGAAAGTATTATAGTAAATCCTACTTGGATTGAGGAATGGCTTGCAAAGAGGGTTTCTCTTTTAGGAAATAAACTAAAAACGCTTTGCCATCATAAATTGAACAAATATCCCAAAGCTAGAGTGCTAGACATGCCAGGGAATAGGAACGGAATGGTAACTTCTTTTCTTTACTCAATCAACACCAACAGCAAGTCAATAGATAATGGCTTCCCATTCCAATCTCTCAACTAAACACAGAAGAGATGGAAAGGAACTGGAATATTCAATCTCTCAATTAATTTTTTTACTTCAGCCCAAAAAAGGAAGTAATTGTTTTTCTTTTCCTTCCTCCCCCTTTAGCCCTTCCTCTCATCTGTGCCTAATGGGTGATTTATGCTATCTTTCCATTCTCTCCTTTTCCAAAAAAAATTCCTTTAACATATTAAAGGACAGGTAATAAACTTTTTTGGCCTAAAAAAGACTTTTAAAGGACTGGATGTACCAACTTATTAAGAAAATGCATGTTTTCATCAAAACAAGAAATGAAAAAAAAAAAAGTATGCATAAGTACTCATAAAATCAAATACTCAAAACATAATCAGCAGCAATTATATTTTTCATCCCCACAATGTCGATAAGATGCAGCCAACCATTTATATTAGCACGACTTAGACGCAAGGAAGATTAGGAACATAAGTCTGAAGTTCAAAAGCTACTAAAGATGTATATTTGAACATCTAGTAACAAATGAGGATGCTTAGAGACCTCGATGTATCAAAATTAGGGACCTGGGATCATGCTGGCAATAATTATATCCATTAAACAGGATCAAGATGCACTGACAACTGACACAAAAATTCAGATGAAACATTTGAAAAAAACAGTATCAGAATAAAACTTACAGTTGGGAAGAACTAAAATGAACGGTTAAAATTTATAATAACTAAGTATATTTAATATTACCTGCTCATAAGTAAATATGATTCGCTTGTTTGAGGAAACAGAATCTATTCTCTGTGGATTTCCTCTGGAATGCAGAAAGATTAATAAGAACCATTTTCAATTACTTAATCTTAGTCGCATAGATCAGCATAAATTGCTATAAAGATAAAGAAATGAAGATGGCAAGGCATCATATTCATCTAACAGCTTTTTTAAATGGTTAAGAGCATACAAATGCATAACACCATAATTTGTCAGATTCTTTTACAGAAAAATATGTTATATTGGCAACCCAACTTCCCAGCTGTAAGATGATTCTTTGTGAATTTTTTTCTTTAAAGAAAATTTTAGATAAACCAAATTGTTGTCCTAAGTCCATAAACACAACATTTAAAAATCAATAATATTCCTTCAACGAAACTTCAATGATTAAAAGTAACCAAGACAAAAGGCAATAGACCTTTCCCTCATCCCCGGTTTAGAGGTAAAGCAAGACAGAGATGATACAAAGAAAGTTGCTATGAAGAATGCAAAGGTGACCCATATTTGGAGTATATGGGAACAACGTAATGCAAAGCAACAAGATTCTCTTCATTCTCAAAGGGTTAGGGTTGCATTCCTGACTTTCTTGTGCGTTAAAGCTCATGATGGTTTTCGGGGTTAAGTTAACAGGTTATGCAGAGAGGCAGGAATATGCAATCTCGAAAAAAAAAAATTAATAGTTTTTCTTTTCATTTTTTTCTCCTTTTTAGCCCTTTCTGTCAGCTGTGCTTAATTGGTAATTTATGCTACCTTTTTATTCTCTCTACTTTCCTTTATTATAAAAGGAACTGGGAAAAAAAAATATAGGCCTAAAAGACTTTTAAAGGAATGGACTATTTTGATCTCTCATGTCTTCCTTTTCTTGTTTCCCTTTGTAAATCCTTCATATCAGTTATAATTAGCCGGCCTTTTATACTATTACAACCAACTTATTCTCTCTCCTTTTGTAAGAAAATCCCCAATTACCTTGCCAAGCAGCCCAGATCTTTGATGGATGTATCAACTTGTTAAAAGATGCATGTTTACATCAAAACAGAAAAGGTTAAAAAAAAAAAGAAAAGAATTGCACAACTATACATAAAATAAAATAGCTAAAACATAATCGGCATCAATTGTATGATTCATCCCCACAATGGATCAGTAATGGGATTGTAAAACTAAAAGCTAAGACAGACCAATGTAATTCTCACTTTTCAAAAGCCAACAGTCTCTTCCATGCGATCCACTGCCCTTCTTCCTGTCAAAGAAACAAATTACGACTGGTCATGACAAATAATCACACAATAAAGTTCAATACACATTCAGTCAAGAATCTTCAACTCAAAAGCTTAAATTTTTATGAGAAAACCCATTATCGGTTTCACTAATATCTCATTGGGTTTGAAGTGTAGACAAAGGCCCATCATATATTGAGCCAAAACTTGAATCTTCATCAGGAAAGAAGGGGGCAACAGGAATCAAGCGCTTGAACACTTGATCACTTGAGACTTCTACACCATATCGAGGACTACTTCAACCAAAAAGCATAAGCAGTTCGTTGAAGATCCAAGATTGGTTTTATCAATATACTTTTTAAGAAATATGTATGTACCTCTAGCACGCACAATTTCCTGAAAAACATGATAATTGGAAGCTTAAGCAGGCCAATAAAAAAAAAAAAAACTTCCAAGACTTTATTTATGTGTGCGCGTTTATCCTATAAAATATCAGAGCTTAATAATGTTTTGCTTTCTTTCATGCACAAATGACAACTGTAACAAGTGCTGAATTATATCAGGAAGCTAAGCAGTATTTTAATAGTTAAAAAATAAATAAAGTTTGCAATTTGATCATTATCTGTCCAAATTGTACTAGAGCACTCTTTCCAACAGTTTCATCCCGTTGCATGTTTCCAAGAGAAACTCGACTGCATGTTGAAACAAAAGAAACCATTCTGAAGCATCTATCATTGGTAATTTGTAATTAGTGCGCAAAGATGCAGAAAATTGCCTTGGCAGATCCAGTTGGTGGTACAGCAAGCATATTCCAATCAATTTCATCAACATATTTCTTCCGCTCCCTGTAGACTGCCCTAGCACTAGTATATTTTGGTTGATATTCAGATATCAATCCTTTGGCCTATGAAATACATTTACCATCAGACAGCGTGCCTTCAATATTTCTTAAGTAAGGGTATAAGTAAGCCACAATTTCACATTAAGTATGAATCTAAGACATACCAACTGACGACTAACAGAATTTTCAAAATTTTCATATTCCTTCCAAAGCTGTTCAATGTGATGGGTAGGAGTAACAACGGCCTTTTGGTATGCTTTCCGCACAGCAGTCATCCGGTGCGATTCTTCTTGAGAGTTTAGAGCCTGAAAATGAAGTCAACAAGAATAAATGAAAATTAATAATGAATTATGCCATTCATCTCTATTTTGCACAAAAGATGGGGACAACTACACAAACCCGCAATGACTTTAAAAAGGATATGTACTCCATCCATACTGGGCCAGATGCTATGTCTGCTCCTGTCAATGTATTATTGGAATTCATCAAATTATTGGCAAAAAAACACCATTTTGCCATTCTGAATAATATAGACCACAAATCTTTTTACCCTCCTTTTCCCCAAGTACACTCTCAAACCTTAATATCCTTAAGCAGTTTTATAAAAAGGGGACGTTATATTAGGAAAACAATAATAACTATAAATAAGGCTTCAAATACCAGAAATTTTCCAGCAATACATCTTACAGGAGAAGGCTGCTAGTAGTACATATAAAATATAAATGAAGGCTACTTCCAGTCCCAATCCCCCAAGCACATATTTGATAGAGTGACTTTAACTAGTTGAAAAAAAAAATTGAAAATATATAACCAGATCCCCAAAATGATGCCAAAAAAAATTTAATCAAAATAAAAGAAAATTAGGATATTTAAATAAAATCGGTAAGTAAAATTATATATAAAGTTCCTCTTAGCCAAAACGTAACATGCTAATTGCTAAGACACTCTCTTTAGGCTAGTAAACTTCAAGACGTCCAGTTCCCCAGAAGCCCCTCCCTGAAACTCGATAAGGTTTACATCAATGAATTATTCTATGTTAACCTGTACATCAAATAGAAACCTTTCAGATTCCTCCATCAGTAAAAAGTAAAACTACAGATATCATACAATGACCTATAAGATACAGGATGATAAGATTGAGGGAAAAGATTTACCAACATAGTTGAGCATAAAATCAAAAGCTTTTCTTGTCTCTTCTTGACCCTCTACCCCTTTCTTCTCATTAACCTTTCTAATGAAACGAATGTAGCACCTCCTACAAAGCCAAGATAAAAAAGGAGTTGAGAGATAAAGCAAACATAATACCAGTAGAAAGAGAGAGAGAGAGAGAGATAAAAAGATGGATATCCACTCCATTTTACAAGGAAAGCAATCAAAGTGGATATTTAAGAATGCCTCTAACGATCATGACAAACACTGAGATATTATATTCATATGGTTTCAAAGTATGTATACGTGGAAAGTCGTCAGAGCACAGCATCCATGCATAAACCAGATATCATCTTTACGGTGACATGCAGACTATTTCTATTCATTTCAATACCAAAGAATTAAAGGATGGGCAGAGATGGAGGGGTCAAGAAAGAAAAATCCAAAAACAAATATTTTAGATGCCAATAGCGGGAATTTACAGCATATTCATATGGAATATCAAATGTTCAAAACAATAGGCGCAAACGAGAGATACAACATATTGACACCAGTTATAGTGATCCGAAAGTAAGTTTACTCCATCAGCCATTGGCCTAATACGATTAAAGAATTGACATACCAGAGAGGAATCTGAAGACAAATTAACAAGCAGCGACTAAAAATCTGTTTGGTTGCATCATCGTTGTTCACAGCCATATACGCCTCGACATATTGCTTCCAAAACTTGGCCTGGAGTCAATAGCAAACTTTGTTAAGCATTAGTAATTACTAATTATACCTCTACAACAAATCTTCCGCCGATACAGTTGAGGAACATAAATGAAGCACCAAATAAAAACACTCACAGCTGTCGGAAACAATGTGAGAAGTTGTTCGTATATAGGTGTCGCCTCTGCAATTGGTAAATTCTGAAGAGAGAAATACGAGGACTGAATAATTCTTTGTTCACATAGGGGGTGAAGGTTCTATAACAAAGACAGGAAATTTTGAACTTGAAATGGGTCGAACCTGAGCCTCGTTCGCCAAGATTTCGGCGGCTTCAACATTGTACTTGTCCGCCACTGGTTTGACAGAGTCAGTGGTATTATCCTGGAAGAAGGGAAAAAAAAAAATCACACATTTATGCATAGCCTGCAGAAAGTAATTCATCCTCCAATAAAAAGCAACAATGTACCGAAGAAAATGAGCTAGTGCATTATACCATGACAGGGCTTAGAAGACGCCACTCATATGGAAGAATTGATTAAGCACACAGTCTTGAAAGACCACAGTAGATACCACACTCAGAAATCTCGCAGCAGAAGTGACAGGCAAGAAACCAGAACAAGGAGGAACATACGGCTCTTGGAAGGACGACAAGTAATTTACCAGGGTTAACGGAAATTTATACTTTATAGGAGGGCAACACGGCAAGAAAAGGTCGGTGCAAATGAACCAGCGTAATTTTCACGGCGTGTGTTTTAGGATGTCGGGACTCGGGAGGAAATTCAAGGTTTCATTAATTGCTGATTGACAGTCTTTTGATGTTTAATCAGTCCATTAGCTGGCTCCTGATTGATACTCTCCTCCATTTTTTTTTTTATTCCATTAACAATACTGTTTCTTTGGCCCAAAAAAATGATACTATTTCAATAAGGTCCAATAGATTTGTTAAGAAAAATTGAAGGCGCGGATAATCGACGTTGACAAAATTCGGAAACCCCTTTAGTTAGCAGGGTCATCGATATAATTTTAAAAAAGAATTGAAACTTGTAATGTTTGATATATCTATATCCATATATCAAATAAATCTCTAGCAAATGTCAGTTAAAAAAAAAAAAATCTTAGAGGCGAGTTCGGGATATCATGTGTTAATTTTTTTTTAAAAAAAAGCTTGGTGCATCATATAAAGCGATGTTGTATTATTTAAAATAATATTATCTAATGTTTAATAGCATAAAATATATGTATCTTAATATGTTATTCTGGGTTATCTGTAGAGAAATAATAATTTTGTAACGTTAAGATAGACGTTAGCTTAAATAGAAAACTTCTCTGAAATTTTAAATGTTAGGGAGAAAATAAATATTTAGTATTTTATTTTAAAAAAATAAATTACCTATCATGGGTACTAACAAATGGCAACACCAGTTACCAATCAAACGCAGCAAATTATTTTGTACAAATAATTTTATTTTCTCATTAAAAATTATAGAAATAACAATGATATACAATGAATAAAAAAACTTGATCACTGAATAAGAGTCAAGACAAGATACACTTTCTCCACAAAAGTGAAATTTCAAAGATTGGAAAACAAATTATCCTTTTTATGCCTTGTTGTTTAGTATTTAATTTTAATTAATGTTTACCTATAATGTAATTTAATAAATATTTAAAATTACTTTTTTAAAAAATAATTTAAATTTATCTTGAGTAAAAAATTTATCCCTATTATCCAAATTTTCAAGGTCAGACATCACATCAAATGTGACAATAACAACCATGCAAGAAGGTTAAGTAACAACTAGTGTTTTCAAACTCAAATCGGCCTAGATGATCAGACCGGCTAGACTGTCGTTTGAAGAAGAAAGTAGTTTGATTCAACCATTTGATCTGTTTTGACAATTAATCCAAGTTGGCTTGCTTTACTTAAGTGGTTCTTGACAACCAGGGTCTTAAAGCAGATAAAATGTTTTGACTCGTTTGTTTCATTTAAATACTATTTTTATGTAATTATTGTGTTATCAATTTCACTATCATTCTAACCAATTAAACCATGACAATCATGACTCACTAATCATTTTGGTTTATTATTTAATTTGATTTTTAAAACATTGCTGACATCAAACGTAATGACAATGCGCATCCTATGAAAAGAATGGGTGGCTGAAATACAAGAACATAAGTGGGGCAAAGTGATTGAGAGTCATGATAGGCAATATATGCTATGTTTTAAAAATAACAGTAAAAAATATAATATCATGCTATCTGTTCATGGTTGAACAACAAATATCAAGTGTGTCAGAGACGCTGAGTCTCAATAGATAACGAAAAGGGTCTCAAGTTTCTTTATCACAGTTCACTCGAATGTAAAAAGATACAAGACTTTGATAAAATAAGTGTATGATTTTATTGAAGTGTTAAAAGATTACAGACTAAAAACTAAAAAATGAAAAGGGCTAACGAATGTAAAATGTACGAGCTTTGATGGAGTGTTGACTAATTTTTTCTGTATTTTCTCTTTCTATTTATAGTGTCAGAATAGTGAATGCCTTTTCCTTGAAACTTAACACGTTCTATCGAAAAATCAAAAATCTCGTGAAACTCATGGCACGGTCTCTTCATTTTGATAACTCGCCCATTTCATCGAACTATTTGGACGTAGATTTCAGCATTATGTAGGCTCGTATCTTCGTGCCAACGGTCTAATACTTGTAACTGACAGGATTTTGGCATGCTTACTTGTTGTGATCTTTATTGAGCTTTAGGGCCGGCCCTTTTTGTTTATATTGGTCCTGAAACTTCAATTACCCAGCCCAGCTAGCCTTATGACATATTTGAGCGACGTTTCATATTTAATCCAAACACTAGCTAAAATAAATTTATAATAATTAAATTAAATATAATAAATAATAAATAAAAACACCAAACTGCAAGCTTTCAAGTGAAATTAGTTTCACTACTTATCATACATATGAGTACCAAGAGCTCATTGCCTTTAGAACAATCAGATTTATTTTGGATGATCCAGATTTACAGCTTTTTACTTTTATTTTTTTAAAAAAAATATTTTAGTGATATAGAGTCTAAAATAGATAATAATCATTTTTTATAAAATGTACTTAAAAAATACTTGTTGAAAAGTTGTAAATCTGAACAATGAAAATTAGATCCAACCTGTCCAAAGGTGATGAGTTTTTGGTGTTCACATGTACAGTGAGCATTGAAATTGATTCCCTTTTAAGTTAGGTTAAGTGTAATATATTATAATACATTTTTTTTTACATTTTAATTTTATATTGTCCAGATTGTGTAACATGAACCTTTGAAGTGTTACAGCTCGTTTTCGTAGATTTGAAAAATGCACACAGAGAATTAATTGATCGCACATTGTTATAAAGAGAAAAAAGAAAAAAGCCATGTTAAATATTCAGCTGCCATCTCTTCTCAGTGCTTCAAAGACATGAGTTAATCACATCACAGGCCATAGTGAGATATAAAATGATTTTACATGTCATACTACTTTTTTGAGGCTGGCTGATAAAAATATTTCCTGCTCATGGTTTTGTTTTTTATTAAACCAAAAATAAAAATAAAAATCCCAGCCCCCTCCCCCAATATTAAAAAAAAAAAAACACACACACAGTAATTTCCCATCTCACGAGCCATGAACTTCATTTGACCCTACTATCTCACTGGTCTTGCTTTCACAAGCCCGTCTCTCTCAAGCAAAAGAGTTGGACTGTAATGATCTCTTTGCCGTGTGTGCATAGCTTCCTCCAACCATGGATTTGAGAAATCTCAATCTACTAATTATAGCTAAGCTATTATGAGAATTTACATCCAGAAATTGATTCACTCAACTATCGTACAAGACCTTGCAAAAGAGAGAGATAACCATAAAGAGTGGGATCCGTGTGAATGGATTTAATAATATAGAGAGAATCATATTTAAGAACCGGAAAATAACCGCAGACAAGGACTAACAAGTTCTATTACCAAAAAAAAAAAAAAACAAGTCCACACTCTCATTTAAACAACAATACATTTTGTATTGGTCCTTCTCTGTGAATAGTCTGTTTGAGTGGTCCTTGGATGTAATTTCCCCTTTAATATATCTCACCGTCCAAAACCATCACTCAGCCTTCAAAAGAACAATAATCCTTCTGTCATTACCCAACACAATCTATACAATAAACACCAGTCATATTCTACAGTGTCAACTGAGTGCACCGAATGGAAGCCCCGTGACAATGAAATGGTTTTTATTCTGCTGGTTTGCATTCATCAACAGGTTTGCCTTAGATTTCTCCCCGGTGCTCATTTGGCTGAGTGTTTTGTTGAGGAACAAGTTGACCAACCTTCACATATTTTTCAATGAATTTATATTCCCAATCCTCTAAAATTACAAGCTCTTCCTCGCTCAAACCTTCAAGATTCCCATTGATATCCTCCGGTTTAAAAGAGAGGAGGGCAAGGGCTCTGCTGCATTCCTTTCCGGCAAACATAGCGTACGGTCCACCAGGTCCATAGAAATTCCTGCATATGACCATGCAAAAAATTAATGATCATACAACATGGTTTGGAAATATCTTCAAATGAATCTAGAAGCATTACAAAACAAACCATGACAGACTCTTACAAGCACACCATAAACCGAAGTACATGGACTACTTTAATTCAAAAGTCATACACACAGACAGAAAGAAAGAAAAGAACGCCAAAACGTCACCTTAGTGCAAACTCAGATCATGCAAGCAGATAGCGACTGGTGGCTAACATCATTTCAAAGATTTAACGAGACCATCTTCCCCGTAGAACTTGTGATTTAGTCACCATGCTCTGAGTTTGCTCTTTTTCTTTAATACGATAGTTAACTGTAATTAAATTCATATGTTCGGTGCCTAATGCCGTAATCTCATGAGATTATACAAATCAAATGAACTGGAAAAATAATTTTGTCCCATATTTTCAGAGGACTAGAATAGACAAGAACTTAGGATAATCATCAAGCTGAACAAAGGGTCAATAGCTGCCCTCTGCCCATTTTCATTTTGTCAAGCATACACTAGTTCAAGATTGTATTAGCAGTTAACTGGCATGCCAAATTATACATTTATCTGCTATCCTTAAGAGATGCAAGCACGAAGCTGAGTTTGATTGACAAGCCACTGTCGTAGTTGCATTTAGAGCTTAAAATGATTTATTATGGTGTTAAATTGGGAAAAATCATGCATTATTGCCTCATTTGTTGTTTATATATATATATATATATATATGGAAATCAGAAAAAAGAAGATAAAATAAAGAAAAATTGGGCTTAACATAAGGCAAAACGGACTGAGAGCCCAAATCAGGACCACAGTTCGCGGATCAGGCCCAAAGAAACTATCACCGCTTGCGGATATAGCCAGTTGGAAGAGGATCACCGCGAATGGTAGATATAGCCAAAGAAACTATCACCGTCCACCGTCGGAGGCTTGAAGAAAATTCTACCATTCGCGGATGAACGAGGCTGAAGGAGACTGACGCCTCCGGTTGAAACCGGTCGTGGAACAAGAATATCCAATTCTGAACCGTTTGTAGTCGAGAGACAAAGAATGTGTTTGCCCGTTCGCGGATGGGGACCAGGGCGAGAAAGCTTGTTCATGTCTTGCCCGCACACGGATGACAATGGTGAAGGCCACGACCGTCTACGGTTGAGACCAGAAACACATGGCAAACATCAGTTAAAACGCTGAATGAATTGTAGGGCATTTTTAATGAAGGGATACGAGATTTTAGGTGGAGAACTCTCTGCTAGGGTGTGAAAACACTTAAAATGCGAGCTAGGGCTCCTTATTTGGGGATCTGGTCACACATAAGTGCTGGAGATGGCTGAAGATGGAGTTGAAGAGCACATGTTCTGATCTGGGAGGTGAACCTCTCTTCCCTTTTTCTTCTTTTCATCTAATGTTGTTTATGAACATGGGACTGAGTTTATGATGTTTTATTATTTCGAAACCTCCAATCAGGGTAGAAAGTATCCTGACTAGGATGAGCTTTCTCTTTTCGATTCCTGTTGTTCTTAGTTGACTCATTTACAGCTTTTAATGCAATTATTTCTGTTTTCCTTATTATTATTCTGGATTGTTTGGTTAGCCACCTTGCCTTTTGCCTATGGATTTGCTCGATTCACTATAAGGAGAAGAGTGAATCTAGACCTAGGGGAACATACATGAATAACTGGGTTAGGGACAATCTAAGTGTTTATGGTGACTTTGGTCGTGGCATAATGGATTTAATTAGAGATTTCGGATATAGCAGAAGCTAATTCATCTCTAGTTAAACGCTCCTTAATCTACTAGGGGGTAATTAAGATAATTTGGTAATGATCTCATTTTAGTTGCTCAGGAATTTCATTTGAGCATGAGTAAGGGAATCCCGATAAGTAAACCCCGACTCCTGGCGCTTGTTGACGGATTTGATCGCCATTTATTTATTGCTTCTTGGTTTTAATCATTGTTTCAAATAATTTGCTCAATATGATTCTCTCTTAATTATTGTTTGGTTTGTTAAACAACAAATATCACTGTTTTCCTTTGGTTCAACTCTTGCAATACTCCCAAGGTCTTCTAACTTCATCGATTTCATGCACTTGCAGGAACGATCACTGATCTAGATCCCGCAATGGAAGAAAATAAGAGTAATTGGCATACGCTAATAACCTTGTTCAATTCGTTGGCTTTTGATAATCACAAAGACACCCATTAGTCATTCAAGTTCTTACATATTTTGCTTCATTTTCCCATCCACTAGGCAAGCAACAACGAAATCAAAGAATTACACGGCTATCGACCACCCAGAAAGCGAGCTTGGTTTCGTATTCAAGCTTGGTCAATTTGTAGCTTGTTAGCTATCGCAATCTCAGTCATGTTCGTAAAACTTTCATCCACTAGTCAAACAGTCACTGGTAAAACTAAAGTCCAACCATCAAGTTGGGGGAGTAAAAAGGAGATTGGAAGTACCTGCCAGCAGACACGTCGTAGATCTGGCTTCTGATTGACACTAAGATAGGTTTATTGGGGTCGGAGCCATTATAGGTTCGCAATTCCTGATCAGTCATTTCTCCCATTTGGACCGGTTCAGGAGCGTCGACGTTCACGCCATCCAACCCAATATTGTTTGGAGCGGTGATGGTTGGGGGCTTATTGTAATCTTCAGGAGAAACAAACATCCCGCAGACCGTTTGGTACACCATAACCATCATAACCAGAATGGTAAAGAAGGCCGTAGGAGATAGGCCTGTGTAGCACGTTATCGCCTCCATTACCGTCGAGTGTACGCCCATTTGTCAGATTGCTAAAGCTCTAGGTTACTCTGTGACTGTGTGAAGGAGCCTTGGGGAACGAGAAGTATGGGAAATCGGAATTGAAGCTGGCGATGGAGAAGAAGAGACGAGAGTTCTCGGCTTCTCGGAATAGAAGCAGCTAGGGGAAGAAAGGGCCGACGACACCTAATTTGCCCCACCTACCCACCACCCATTTGACGGTTGACATTCCGTGAGCATGAAACAAGTCATCCAATGGCTTATGGTTTATGTTAACCAAAATTTATATTTTTACAATTTTTAACAATTAAAAAGTTGGAAAAACTATTCATAAACATCAAGTTTAGAAAATGTTTATTTTTACTGTAAATTAAGTTCAAGTATTTAACCTCTATGCTTAAAAAATGTATAAGTGTTTGTTGAAACATTCAACACTTGCACAGTCGTATATTGATATATTTTTATTTGTATTTTGAAATTGTGGAAGACTGGGTATATTTTTCACATCTATGTGGGGATATTATTTCTCTAACTTTATTGTTTATGTAAACATATTAGTATTCATAATTAATTGTCATTGTTAATTTTATAATTTGACAAGTTTAGCTAGAATTTTAAGAAATCAAATTCACGTTTTAAACTGGAGGGTTAGAAAATTTATAATGACTCAATGTGAATATATTATCTCATTTACACTTTATTCCCAGTTTATGAAAGAAACTTATCAAATCCTTAAACTTTTAGATCTCCAAATTTGGTAGGCAAAAAAAAAACTCCAAATTTGCAATTGATTTTGATTGATTGTTAATAAGTAAAATTAGTGAAATCATGAGTTGAATTAAAAGGATTAATGAATTTCTTTTTTAAAAAAATACTCATAGATATTTTCCTATTAAAAAGGCAATCCTATTCGTATGGTCAAGTATTAAACATATATACTTATGTAACATCCAAAGATTTATTGATAAAATATTCACAATAATTTTACAAAAATTAAACCTTCCCACCTTATTTTCATAGATATTTTATTTTCAAACAAAAAAAAAAAAGATCCCAAAAATAACCATAAATGGGCTTAGGACATTTGATGATTAGAAGCCCTACCAATAGCCCAATACAAGCTCATAAATTTCTATAATGATGTCTAAAAAAAATCTCATCCTAAATTAAATATAAGTACTAAATTAAAGAGGGATTAGTCGAAGATTGTCAATTCAACGGTCTGTTCCAAAAGTCAAGTTTCATAATCATATTTCAAAACATGCAACTTGGATGTATGATCATCAATTATTCAAATTAATTGAGTTGTACAAATCAATCCTAGGCCATGGCAACAAAAACATTAGGGAACGTGTGTCAAATCGAGAGATAATGAGCTGATAAGTTATGTCTTTGGTGCCTTTCCTATAATATTTTTGAATTGCTTGTCTAAAAATGATAAGAGATAACATAAGATCTAGCATCTTAGTAATGATTGATTACTTCTAGCATACACCGACATATCAATTAAAAATCAATTTACAAACTATGTTTAGATATATATACTTATTTTTCCAAAATCCTTTCACAAATCACTTCTCGTACAAAAAAATGTTAATATTCTATAATCAAATCAATTCACATGAAATAACAATTAAATTAAGTGATGTTTATCTTGACTATATCCTTGTATCTCACCTCTTGCACTATATTACCGCTAACTAAAGCCTAAATTGTAGATATGTCCAGTCAAATGTGCATTATCAAGTGCCAACAAAGCAAGGCTCCTTTCTTTTAAAGGACATGCCCATCATTCCAATATCTTAACTAGAGTAATAGAAATTATAATAAATGCCAACCACTAAGTGCTTAGTAAAAGCATATCACATGACAGCAATTGTACATTGACCATCTTATTTTCTCCTTGCATTGCATTCTAAAAGTTAAGTTTAAAAAAAACACAAGCATGCTTAAAAAGAACAAACCATGTCCATATTCGATTCTCAAAACCAACAAGCATGCTTAAAAGAATTAAACCACAATCGTAAATCATTTCAACAATTAAATCACCACCCAACACAGACTAACATGCTTAAAAGAAATGAAATAATTATAAATCAATTCAAATACCATACAAAACATTCTAGATAGTTCATAACATATACTTCCAGTTCGAAAATCAATCAGACAAACCCTCAATGGGCACAATGTTTTATACATGCACGTTAATAAAAAGTAGACATGTCAACATAAGAAAGAATAATCAAATGTTATCTCTTTTACGAAGTAAAAAACAACCATAAGTAAGTATGAGACAAATACCAGCAATCAACAATTAATATATACAATTAAAGAATCAAATTGAAACCTTACATAAAGTAAAAAGTAAAGAACTAAAAATACACTTTAGTCGTATAAATAACAATGTTACACATTAATGCAACTATAATCAATGCATTAATCCACTATACTATTCTAAAGTTTTTTATTTTATCAACCAGGCTCGAACATTATTTTAGTCCTACTTTTACCGATTCTCAATCAAAAAAAAAAAAAAACTCAATCAAGTCACTCCCAATCAACAAAACCTTCATCTATGTTCAAATCTTCCATGCCCTTCAGTTTCCTAATTTTCAGTTCAATATCAATATCAATTCTCCTAAATCTCTCCATATTAACAATGTGCCAAAACATTCAAATCCATGTCTCACTTCCAATAGTTATTTCTTAACTATAAGATCATGATTTAACCAATAAAACTCCCGCAACTATCAAATTCTGTGATTATTCTTTTAAAATTTCAATCCAATACTGTCAAATGAATTTTACAATTTTAAACATCCCGTGATTTTTTCTTCATTATCAAATCACTTTTAAAATCCACTAAAAGCTTACAAGCTCAATTTTCACAATTATGTCAAAAGACCTTTTTTTTTGAGTAAAAATTTCGAGTGCACAACAGTAACTCAAATTAAATTCAATTATCATAAAAATTTAAATATAACAGTCTTATCACACAAAGTTCTTAACCGAACTAATTCTTTTAGCCAAACAATATCTAGATTACTCATACTGAAAGTACATAAAAAATTCACATTAATTCATCTATAATTAGAAAAACCACTCAAATTTATTATTTGATTGCATAATCAATTTTTAACAAGTTTTTCTAAGTTGTCCGTGACTAATTGTTGATGTTTCAAGTAATAATTAACTCGAAAATTAGGAATCGCTCTTTTTATACCCAAAGTTCAATTTCAACATAGCTAGAGGGAAAAATTCAACCTTATTTATCAAATTAAACGGATTACATTGAAATATTCACTTACCTTAACAATCTTATTATTCTTGATTAGTGAAACTCAATGCTTGCTTTGAACTCTAATATTTAAACCAGCTCTGCTTCCCTTTAAATTGGCCCCTGCTTCTCCAATTATTCACATCGTCAGAAAGTTCTCATCACATATGATAATTTTTGTGTGGAAAGTTTTGTGATTTGGGGAGGTTACGGTACAAAACGGAGCTCAACAGTTTTCTAAAACTCCATTAATGGAGCATGGAAGCTGCGCCTCTCTCACTTTGTAGAAGCACATGATGAAGACCAAGGGGGTAATGTAGTGCCATTATTATTATTAGATTGAGTAATATTATGTATTAGCGTGTGTTTTAAATAGGTGCGGGCCAATTTATTTATTTTTTCCCTTTCTCATACTTTTTTTTATTTTTGTTCTTAATTTACCAAAATAGTTTCCATTTAATCCAAATATTATTTATCATGACTTAATACATGTTTTAAATTTTTCATAATTTTATTGTCCATAAAGAATTTCATAATTTTCTAAAGCTTTCATAAAATTTAAATGAGTAAACTAAATTTCTATATCTTTCTCATATATAACTTTGTTATAAATTTAAATAATTATAACCCTACAAGAGGAAAAATAAGGCTTATTTGACAACCTCTTTTGAAAATAGTTTTATGTTATCTATAATCAACAAAAAAAAAAAAACATTCAATAATGTAACATCTTGATTTTTAGATAGTAAAAAAAGTGTGAAATCTAAGTTTTATTGAGGATAAAATAATAATAATAATAATAATAATAATAATAATAGAAATTTATATTATTTAAGATTATTTAGAAATAATAATGTAGACAGGTATTTAATTATGAATTAAAAATTTAAATTTAAAATTACATAAAAAATATTTAGTTAAGATATAATTTTAATATTTAAAATATATAAATGATTGTGTATGTGTAGGTAACAAAGAGGGGAGAGAGAGAGGGTGGAAGGCTTTTTTAAGTCAATTAGATGTGAAAAAAAAAAGATTCTTTAAATATAAATTCGCTGGGACGCACGTAAGAAAACAAAGAAGTGGCTGAGATGTAATTTAAAAAAAATTATAATTAATGACCTAAGAATTTGAATAATTAAATTCAAACTTATAATCTTTTTTTAATAAAATTAAATTTAATTATTTAAACTCTTGGGTCATTAATTATAATTTTTTTAAAATTACGTCTTAGCCACTTCTTTGCCTCTTGATGCGCCTTCCAGCTTTCTCTTCCTACATTTAACCAATGTGAGACCTAAAAGAAGCCTTTCATCTCTTTTTTTTTTTTGTTGCCTACAAGCACACACACAATTATTTATATATTTTAAATATTAAAATTATATCTCAACAAAATATTTTTTATATAATTTAAAATTTAAATTTTTAATTGATAATTAAATGTCTAATCATATTAGTATTTTTGAATAACTTCAAATAATATAAATTATTATTTTATCCTCAATAAAACTTAAATTTTATACTTTCTTTGTTATCTAAAAATCAAGATGTTATAAGCAACGTGTTTTTAAAAATATTTTAAAAAATAAAAAATAAAATATTGTTTTAAAGAATAAAAAAATGAAAACATCATTTAAATGTTACAGAATTATTTTTCTGAAAAATCAAGGGAACGAAAAATTACTTATTTTTATTACTTTTTATTTTGAAAACATGATTTATAAAATATCAGTTATCAAAATGATAAAATAAGAATAATTTTAAACAGGCCTATAATTTATGTGATTTCATTTAATCCTACTTAAACATGTCAACTTGCTCCTTTTTTTAAAAAAAAAACACGGCTTATTATTGTGTACTTGAAATTTAACTCACTTTGGATAATTTCTCTTTAAATATTTATTTAATAATTTTTAATTACTAAAAAATAATCTTGTTAAATTCAAATTATTATTAATAAATATTTAACACCTTCAATTTATTCAATAAATTAACTTCAAGTGTCATTTAAATTTTTAAAATTAAGGTTGAAATGTTACAACCTCTAGGGTTTTGTTTTGGGATTATTATTTTAAAAAATAAAGATAATAAAAAAACACTTATTTTTATTAATATTATATTATCAAAATAAATGTTATAAAATATCAGTTCTTAAAATAATAAAACAAAAGCAATTTTAAATAGATCCATAATTTATATGATTTCATTTAATTTTACTTAAACATGTCAATTTCTCCCTTTTAAAAAAAATCATCGCTCAGTGCTATGTGCTTAAAAGTTAACTTATTTTGGATAATTTTTTCTTTAAATAATTATTTAATAATTTTTAATTACTAAAAAAATAATCTTGTTAAATTCAAATTAATATTAATAAATATTTATTATCTTCAATTTATTTAATAAATTAATTTCTAATGTCATTTAAAATTTTAAAAATAAGGCTGCAATGTTGCAACCTCTCTCTGAAAGATTTGAATTTTGATTTGTTATGTTACATGAAACTAATTCTTTTCATTAGACTTAATTCCCATTAATTTAATGGGTTCATTTTAACTTATAATAAGAAAGTTGTTTGTAAACTAACTTTATTACATGTACATAATTCTCCACCCTTATGTGACCAAATGTGCTTGGTGGCTTAGTTAATCATCATTATTTTGATGAGTCTGAAGGTTATGAGTAGAGTTGGGAATTCAAGAGGGCGGGGTTTATTCAAGTGTGACCTGAATAAGCTTGACTTCCTGAAAAGATGAATAGCTAAGCCCGACCTGAATTTCTTCAGGCTTTAAGAGCAAATCGAATACCTAAATTTTATTTTTAAAATTATTTTTGATTAATTTTTTTACTTTTAAATTAATCATTTTATTCTATAAAAAATATAAAATATATTTTTCAATACTTAAATGATGTATGGAACTCAAATATATGATTTTAGTATAAAATGACCTAAAATTTGAATAATTAATTAATATTTATTATATTTTATATGATTTTTAAAATTAAAATTTTTTTTGGTGTTCAGGCCAAGCTCGAACCCGATCAAGCTTAGTTTGAATAGGCTCGAACATACAAAATTATTTTTTTAAGGCCAATCCTAAATTTTTGTAGGCAGGTTCGAATTAATCCATCAAGTTTGGCCGAATTCTTGGCTATGGTTATGAGTTTATAATCCATTGGCTACCTTGGTGGGGATGGCCTAATTTTTTTCAAAATAAAAATAAAAATAAATTAAATTAACCTTCTCCTCATAATAAGTAGAGCCATTAATTCAGATAAGTCAAGCTTTTTTAGATTAAATTTAAAATATCTAAATATATAAAAAAGTTCATATAGCTAAGATTGACTCCAACACCTTAGGCTTTCGGGCTAGCCCGAATATCCTAATTGTTATACTTTATTTTGTTTTTTAGATAATTTCAATTTTTATTTAAGAAATTAATATTTTTTTCATTTTTATTTTATTTTAATATTAGTTTATTATTAATAAATAAAGAATTCAGGTATTCGAGATAAGTTCATTCGGGTTTGGCTTAGCTCGAATTTCTCTAAACTTATTTTAGCTGCTCAAATAAGTTAGGAATAAATAAAATTTTTAAACTTTCAAGGCCAATCTTAAATTTTTTTAAATTTATAAATTACATATCTAATAATAAGCATAGTAAAATCCAACATTGCATGATACATATAACACATGTGAGAATTACCACACTTTTTACAAAAATTAATAAACTTTCAGTCTCATTAATTGGATTACCGTTTTCTTTTATAAGCAAGTGCCTACTTCAATTTCCTATATTTTTATTTCATTGTTGTTTTTGTCTACAATGCTAGTTCCTGTAATTAAAAGTACGCTTTAGGATCATGAGTTGGCATCGATGAAGTAGATTTTGTTGGCATGCACTTAACTTTGTCAACACATTTGCTGATGCATGCTTAATTTTGCATTCGACTCCCACATTTTGTTTAAATCAAATATAAAAGAAATACTTTTCCTATTTAAATTTAATTTTTAATTATACCTAGTCCATTTTATTTTCACATGATCAGCCTATTTTTACCATGTTAACAAATGAGCTAGCAGAGTCACATCAAAATTGCTTTCGGTAATATTGTCTCATGATATTAATGTACATTTTTAAAACTATAGAAATTAATATTAGATATTTACCAAGATGTAGAGATTGAGAATAATGAGATAAATCTATAGGAAGTAAGAACAGAATACAATAACTTAGTGTTATGTTTTCCTTTATGTTAAGCTCTTATGCAATCCTTGGACACGATTTTAATGGCATTGGCAAATGGGCACTGAAGAAAGCTATTAATAAACATACTTGCAAACATTTCGAGTTGGTATGATTAATTATCATTATTCACGACGCAGGTGTCACGACGACGAAGGGCAGCCAGCCACCTGCTCTTCCTGGTCAAGATCAATCCCGCTGGGGCGCTTCCCCTGTGACAGGATGCACGCCAGTTCAAGCATGAACACTTGCCACGATTGTTCCTTGTCCCAAAATGTGACGTTGATCTAACGGCTAGACTCGCCCTTCTCGCTCTCATGCGGTTTCGGAACTTCGAAGGAACATATTATATCAGGCAACACGATGTGCCTTATTTTCGCGTTTAACCGACGTATATTCCAAGGCGTATGTCCTCATGATTCTCCCCAATAGGTAAGAGTTTCCCTGCCTTATTTTCAATATCATTATCGTTCGCCCTGACAATTCTTCTGGGCGATTTTGCATATTCCGATGCTTACTCTGCCTCCTCCCTTCTGGTTGCCTTTTCTTTCCGTCTTATTCACTCGTCACAGTCTGTTAGCTTTGCGTCTCCCTGAGAAACCCATGGAGCGATTGGTCTGATTTTCATCTCGTTGCCCCGCGACTTGCGTACAGTAATCACCCTGGTTCTCACAATCGTGAAGCGAAATGAATATATCTTAATAAGGACAAGGTAAGGATTGCATGGGGTCATAGGATTTTTTCGAGTTCTGAAGAATTGATGCTCCTGAACTGTTCGTATGGGTGTGTCAATGTTTATGTTTATGATTGATGATTGATGTGATTATCTGGCAGCAATAACTGGCCACTAGCCATTTAAATCCGTGTATCTTTTGTTGTTGATCTATCGATCTTATCTATGCCATATAAATCCGTGCGTATTCATGATTATACCTTCTGAGCTACGGTCTGTGGGTCAGTGCCATAACCAGGTAGACGCCAGCAATGTCAAAGGAAAAAAGGCGTATTCTTCCTGTTAGACCAAAGGGAAGGGATGAGCCCTGCCTCAATAGGTCCGTTTAACCCTGCAAATCGGTAACCCGTCTATAAGCCGGTAATTCACCTGCAAAAGTGACCTGAAATCGTGTGGATCATTACTCGTCATCAAACATCAGATGCAAAATTGTCTGTATGAAATCATAGCAATCTCACCCTGAGTTTTTCCCAACTTGGGTTGGAATTTGAGCGGATTCATTAAACTACATATCACGCACATATTTTTTTTTTTTGGCCTAAAGTATAGTATCCTGTTCGTTGACCATTGGTGGGAAATTGTCTGTATGAAATCATAGCAATCTCACGCTGAGTTTTTCCCAACTTGGGTTGGAATTTGAGCAGATTCATTAAACTACTTAACTACATATCAGGCACATATTTTTTTTTTTTGGCCTAAAGTGTAGGATCCTGTTCGTGGGACCATTGGTGGGACCCTTCAAATTTGTTTAGTTAAAGAGAGATCAGGTGACGGGGAAAACAATTTTCACCCTTAGTTTATGCTTTCTGGGCTGGGTGAGTTCGTTATGTGATTTGTCGTCCTCAATGCGTGGAAGTCTGGCAGGCCACATGTCTTTTTGTAATCGCAATGTTTGTGGGATGCATTAATCTAAAGGAGGGGAAAAAGCTGCAATGACATATGACTTAATGGTGGATTGATGTGCTGGTTTGTGATCAACTGTCCCGAAATATTTTTTGTGAATGTAATCAGTCAATTTTACCATGCTTTGCCAAAATGACAAACTTGGCAGTTTTGGGTTCAAATGTAGCTCTGTTATACCATTCAAGTTGAAGAAGTCTATAAAGCAAGCATTAGTTGATGTAAACATGAATTTCTTTCAACATACTTCTTTTTTTGGGTTTTTTTAAACATTTTCGTCGATGGAATTACCTACTTGACTATTATTTCTTTTCTGGTTGCCCTTGTTCGTGATTTTCATTGCGTAAAGAAATTACTGATGCAATTGTAAATTAGTTAGTTAAGGGATTCATGTACTCGCAGTAAGCATCTGGGACTAAGGCTTTTTGTTGGCCCAGTGGATTCAGGCTGTGTTAGGTTGATAGGAATCCAAAAAGATGGCATCCATGAAACTGAAAGGAGGTGCAACAGAAAAAGCTTTGTCTCCTGAAGAGCAGCAGGCCAAGGTAGCACATTTGATAACTTCTAGCTAGCTAAGAGGTTCTGCTAAGGTAGATATTAGCATTTTAGGGGAATATTTTGTTCTAGGATAATTCATTTTTTTCCTCTCTCACAGATTGGTGAAATCAGAAAGATCATTGGTCCAATTACCGACAAGTTCCCAGCATTGTTTTCAGATGCATCAATACAAAGGTTCCTCAGAGCACGAAACTGGAATGTGAAAAAAAGTGCAAAAATGATGAAAGAAACCTTGAAGTGGAGGGTGGAATACAAGCCAGAGAAAATTCGATGGGTAAGTATAACCATAATTTCTATTTGATTCCTTCGTTTGAAATAATTGTTGGTTAATCCTGAAGAGTATAAGAATTGGTGGTTCTCTGCGTTGTAATGCAATAATACAAATATCATCTTGCATGCATAAAGCTCACCTAATAGAAGAATACAAGTGCGTGACAGCAAAACCCACCCACAACAACCACCCCCCCCCCCAAAAAAAAAAGAAAAAAAAAGAAAAGAAAAGACGGGGTCAACTTAAGTGTGACCAATGTGTCACTGGGACTCTCTAAAGCAGTGGAAGCCATATAAATTAGGACGTTCTATCAGACTAGGTCTCTCTTCGTGGCTTATTTTTGATGAGCTTCATTTTTATCTTTTTAACCCAGTTATAGACAAGACTGCACTTTATAGTTGAGGCTCTAAAATATCGTGGCAAGTTACATTCTATCGAATATCTATGTGCAACTGAAAAAACTAATTTCCATTTGTGCAATTAGGATGATGTGTCATGTGAAGCTAAGACTGGAAGGTTATATAGAGCTGACTTTTTGGATAAGCAAGGGCGGATTGTTCTTGTGATGAGAGCAGGTGTTCAGGTAATTGATATAGCTTGATGAGAATTTACAAAACCCAGTGGCTGCTTTTTTTTTGGCGTCAGTATTATCTAAAGTCCTTCATTATAAAGTTCTTGTGGAGTTTGGAGTGGGCAATAAGTTTGGAGAGAGTAATATGGAGGGTAGGAATGTGTATGTGGTTAACATAGTCTTTTTTTCTTCTTCTTCTTTCTCCTCTCTCCAAATTTTACAAGAACTTGTAATGAAAACTTTACGGGATTTTTCCTTCGTTTTTTATTATTATGACTGACTATTTTATTTTTGGATGTCATTGTTAATATAATTAATATTTCATTTCTTTAATTGAGGCCCTTTTTCCAATGTCAGGGTACAAGCTCATCGGTGGAGCAGATCAAGTACTTGGTTTACTGTATGGAGAATGCCATATTAAATCTAAATTCCAATCAGCAACAGATGATTTGGCTTGTTGATTTTCAAGGGTGGAGCAAATCAAGCGTATCATTAAAGGTTACTAAGGAGACTGCTCAACTCCTTCAGAATCATTATCCTGAGAGATTGGGTCTAGCAATCCTATACAATCCCCCGAAATTATTTGAGTCCTTTTGGACGGTATGCATTCATAACTCCATAGCATCTCCCTTTCTTCTATCATTGTCTGGAAAAAAATTTTTGATTGGCAATTGCCCCTGCTAGCTGCTGATGCATTTTGTTTTTCATGAATCCTGGAAATATATTTTACCTGGCACGTGTTCACAACTCTTCATCATCAATATCATTTTCCTTTCCTTTCCTTTCCTTTTCCTTTTGTAATTTTGCTCTCAAGAGAGTGAATAGAATGTGTCTGACACTGTTCTTTAGTGTTTACAAGACAATTAAATACTTTTCAATGTGCGCAACTATTAAGATGAGTCAATGCATATTCAAGTGACGATGTATTATTGATTTAACTGTGCACAATTGCTATATGATTCTAATATAAGTAAGGTATAACTATATTTAACTGTATAAATAGTCCCATTCAAACTTAACTGACATCCTCTTAAATTCGTTCCTCTGAGTTAGATGTAATCGCTGGTGTAGTTGCGCACAGTTGACCGATGAAGTTTTGCCGCCTAATTTTCATGAATTAGCATTATGTGAGCGGGTATCATTTCCTTGGTCCAGTGTGGATTACACCGCTCTTAGAGACGAGAACTGAAGATTGAGACTAAACTAGATCGCGTATTCAGTGAATCATATACACCTATGTTTTTAATTCGAACTGACAAGATTTAAGGCCAAAGCAACCAAAAAAAAAAAAAAAATTGCTGACAAAGGAGATTTCCCATAAAGCAGGGCTTGAAAGTTGATTTTTTCCCCCAAAATTTTATGCTTGCTCTTCGTATTACGAGTTATCTGTGTTTTTATGCCTAACAAGTTTGCTTTATATTTGAAACAGATGGTGAAGCCTTTTCTTGAGCCCAAAACCCATAGAAAAGTGAGGTTCGTCTACTCTGAGAACCCGAAGAGTCGCAAGATAATGGAAGAAGTGTTTGACATGGACAAGTTGGAATCCCGTTTTGGCGGGAAAAGTTCCGCTGGATTCAACTATGAAGCTTATGCCCTGAAGCTGAGAGAAGATGACAAGAAGATGTCTAATTTTGATGACACTGGTTGTTCATCACCAACTATCCTGCAGTCGGCGATGGCTGAATCACTGCAGCCAGAGTCACCAGCTTCTGAAAATGGTTGTGAGGATGAATCATCTTGTGATGAAGCAAATGGCTTAAACGTGGAGAAAGAAGATGAAAGTATACAAGGCCAATCACCTTGTCCTCAAAAGGATGATGAGGTCGGTGGAGTGAAAAATGCTCTGGTAGGCTAAGCTAACTGGCAGAATATTACTCAGGGCAAGCTTCAAGGTCATTCCTTTTGGTCAAATTTGGAGGAATGAGATATTATTAGTCCAACAAAATTTGTTTCGTTGTTTCAAATGATTCACAAGGCTTCCAAGGTAACAAATAAGACAAGGGACATGGTAAAAACACATGGTAAAAACTGAACATGGAGCACCCAGGTGAGGATAAGTGAGAAGTAAGACATCCCTTGATGAGAGAAAATATGTTTCTCGAGATGGTATTTTCTTGTACCCTTGACAAGCATTCAAGTACATGGCCTTGTTAAGAAAGCATCATGCTTTTTTCTTGTAAATTAGTACAATAAGATTCTTAAATTAACATCAATTTTCTTTTCACGAGCCGAGAAAAAGAAAAAGGTTGCCAATCGATTGATGCCTTTTGGAGTCTAACTGGCAAGGTAGCTCATAAGCAAAAAGTAATTAGTGTAGCTCTGTAAGGCTGTTTTGTTACTTAAGACAGGGGGTTAACTTTGACACAAATAATAATGAAATCAAATAGTTGATAAATTAATATCCCTTCGGCCGCTTTTCGCTGGGGTATCTTTAGGCTTTTATTGAGTGGCGGGCCGTCCGAATTGATTTGGATGAAATGAGATGGGGACGTGTAAGACGGGATTTATAGATTTATATGTTCATTGTTCAGACCTCAAAGACCGGGGGCGAGGAACAATATTCAAATGTCGAACCACTGAATTGTGGAGCCAATACCAGTTATGGCATATCATAACGCCGTTTTAAATGATAAAGCTCACATTAGAACATTACTGCCGTTTCGTTGGTGAATCATTTTTTTAATTAATTAAATCGGCTGATATAATCCACTTGAGTGTATCAATCAATTATTGTGTGAAGGAAATACTGAATTGGAGAATTTATCATATGTCCTCAAGGGCGAAGGCAGAAGAATTTTACGGTGAACAAGTATTGCCACTTGGGATGGTAAGTAATAGTCCCATCCCATCCAATAATTTATGCAGACACGGCCAAAAAATAATTATGTACCCGGCAAGGCAAGATTTAAAAAAATAAAATAAAATAAAACTTATTCTTTAATTATGTGCTGCTGTTTTTCATAATATTTGATAGTACACTGGAGATTTTCATTATGATCATTCGAAAATTATTTTTCCTAAAACTAATGAGTTGTCCAGTAATTGAAAGTAATTGGCCTGGACTGTATGAAATAATCTATTTCCTAAAGAACGGGTATATATCCCTTTCACTGATTGAAACTAACGTCTGATAGATCCTATGGAAGTTCATGCTGGCCACCGTCCAAATGTCCAGTGTGACCTGGTCAATTAATGCAATAATAATTTGATGGTCTTTGTTTCAACAGACGAATTGGTCGTAACGTTATGCTCATCTCTCATGATAAATCAGCTTTATTTGTATAAATCATATCTTAATTCATTGTGTTGTGTTTCAAAAAAGCTTTGAGATTTTAAAATCTTGGACAGGAACAGGGTTCAAATTCTTAACTTACGGAGCAAATCATTTCATGTTTGGATTTTTCTGAACACAAAAAGTAGTTCAAAGTATCATTCACCTATATGAAATTACGAGACAGACCATCTTAACTTCAAATATTAAACTAAATAAATGTGATCGTGTGCAAAAATAAAAAAATAAAATAAAATAAAAGGTTGGAGACTTAATGAAATTGTCTGAAAAAATCTCCAAAAATTGAGCCTGTAGAGCGTCCGTGAACTCCTCCAACGCCCAGCCTGGAAGAAGCAATGCTGACACCAGCGCATGTTCTGAGGCGATGAATACAAAATAATAAAGAATAAATTGTCAGAAAATCGAGGAAGGAATGATCACCCCCAACATAGATCTTCATTCTTGTTACCTTTTTCAATAAACTTTTTATATTTAAAACTACGCCCTGAAAATTTTGATCACGAATTTAGTTTCACTTCACCATGCCTCTGTTTGGCTGTTTCCTTTCACTTTACGGAGGAAAATGAGGCTAAGCACTGTTAGTGGTTTAAGCTTCACGACAACGAGTTTGGCCCAAAAAAACTAAAAAAAGCTTCACACCAACAAGAAGGTGAAGAAACCAGAAAGTGTGACAGAGTAAGAAGAAAGGATTTTGATCTCGTAATGGAGGAGTCTGTTGGAGAGAAAAAGCGGAGAAGCAAGTGGGGTCCAGTGACTACAGGGGACAATTCAACTCCGTAAAAGAAAAGTTATTTGTAGAAAGGAATATAAAAAAAAAAATTAAAATCGAAATAGTTGAACTATCTTTCTCTCTCCCCCTCCCTCCCTTTTTCTCTTCTCTTCTTTTTGTGCCGCCCCACTCTCGTTCTGTCAAACGTCCAAACGCCCCTCTATATCATCATCACACATTCAGCTCCCCACAGCTCTTGTTGTCTATACTGAGCCCCATAAAAGGTAACAGAGAAGAAAGACCAACTAAAAGGAAAGAGTATTCTCATTACCTTTTTTGTTTGTTTGGTTTTGTTTTATCAATCCTACCTGCTGACCCATTCCTCTCCAGAATTTCCTCCCTTCCTCTTGAAGCTTATTTTATGATCAACTCATCATTTTCTTTCGATTGATCAATCCGATTCCGTGGGAAACTTCTATCGATTCAACATTCGAGGTTAGTTTCAGCTTCTTATTCTTCTTTTTTGGGTTTCTAAATTCTGTAATTTCTTGGTTAGACTTGGTATTTTGTTGGGGGACTGTTCATCATGGATCTTACATGAAACGCATTGCTCACTGGTTTACTTTTGTTTGTTTAATTTGAACAGATTTTTTGTTAAACCAAGGAGACAGATACTAAGAAAGAGAGGGAGATGGCATCAGCGATGGAAATTGGAGTCAAAATGAGAAAATTGCTGATTATTTCTATCAGAGCATGTCACAGATCAGTTTGTAATCATCCTTTCTTTGTGGGTGTCTTGGGATTTTTGATTTTTCTGTACAGATCCTTTCCTTTTTTATTTTCCATTTTGGTTTCTGCTTCCCCTGTTTTGGTCTGCACCGCTGTTCTGCTTGGGACCCTTCTTAGTTTTGGGCAGCCCAACACGCCTGAAATTGAAAAGGAAGAGGAAGTTGCTCATGACATTTCATCCTTTCAAACTGGGTTTTCAGGGGATGCCACTGTCATTGTTGAGAAAGATGAGAGCGTTGTTGTAAAAACACATGCAGAAAGTAGAGGTCTTATAGAAGAGAGGAGCGTTGATGAAGAAAGCTTGGGAGAAGATAAAGTTAGGAACATTGAGGAAAGTGGCATTTTAATTTCTTTCGCGCCACCAGTTGATGAAATCTCTCAAAATTTCCAGAATGAGAACAAAGCACGCGAGCAAATGGATAGACAACTCAGCAGTTTCGAGTTGGAAAATAAGAAGGAAGTTCATGAAGAGAACTCGAAGGCTGAAGGAGTTTCAAGCGATGACGATGCTATTGAGAAACAATACGTTTTTGTTCAAAAAGTAAACGATGATATTCTTGATGATGAAAATGAAGAAACTGTTGCAGAGCTGCTTCAAACTTCTAAGGGAGATCAGTTGGATTTTTCACCCAATAACTCCTGTAAACCAGTGGATAACAATGAAGAGGAAGAAGACTCTTTGGAATCAGGGTCTGATCGGGCAGAGAGCTCCTCACCTGATGCTTCCATGGCAGACATAATGCCAATGCTTGAGGAACTCTACCCACTGTTAGACCAGCAAGCCTCACGGACTGTACCATTGTCCCATGACGAATCTGTTGCTTCAGAGAAGTCTCAAAAGACTGATGATGGCAGTGTTCAATCAGATGAAGATACTGAGAACCGGGTTGGAGTGGAAGAAGATGGCGTTGATGATCATGACGATGAAGAGGAAGAAGGTGGCAAAGAGGATGAAAGTAAATCTGCAATTAAGTGGACCGAAGACGACCAAAAAAATCTCATGGATCTGGGGACTTCTGAGCTAGAGAGGAACCAGCGACTAGAGAATCTCATTGCAAGGAGAAGGGCACGGAAAATGATGACTGAGAAAAATCTAATCGATTTAGAAAGTTCTGATCTTCCCTTCAATGTTGCTCCCATCACAACAACAAGACGCAATCCCTTTGACCTACTTGATGATTCCTATGCTGCCTTGGGGTTACCACCCATTCCCGGTTCTGCTCCTTCTAATCTGCAGCCTAGACGAAACCCTTTTGATATTCCTTATGATCCAAATGAAGAAAAACCTGATCTCAAGGGAGACAGCTTTGAGCAGGAGTTCCTGACATTAAACCAGAAAGATACATTTTTCCGGAGGTACGAAAGTTTCAGCTTGAGGCCATCTGTATTAGGTGCAACCAAGCACGGGAAGCAAAATATGAGTTGGAAACCTATCTTCGTATCAGAGCAGCTGGCTTCAGAGGGAACTAGCTACCCCTCATTCCAGAGGCAGTTGAGCGAAGTAAGTGAAACGAATTTGAGTTCTGTTCAGGACACTGAATCAGTGAGTTCAAGTGAGCAGGGCGAGAGGAAGTTTAATGAACGAGATTTGTCTCAAGAAACAGAATTAATATCCAATATAGATCATGCTTCTGAATGTGTTGAAATTGGAAGTCAATCCTCTGGAGAAATTGATCCTGTGGAAAGGATACAAGTACTTGAGAGCAATGCTCACCATGATGAAGTTGAAATAGTGTTGGGTAGGGTGGAAAATCTTTCTGAGATGGAATTCTATTCTGAAACAGGAGAGATTGCAGCACATGATGAATTAAATATAGGTGAAATCGAATCCCATTTGGGTAGAGAAACAGTGGTTGGGGAGAGCAACAGCAGATCAAGCCAGTTTTCACTATCAGAAGTGACTGACAACATACCTGATGAGATGAGAATAATATCAGCAAGTTTACAGTCAGGACACAATAATCTTCTGGACCCTAGAGTTTCAACACAAGATTCTGTGGAGCAGGCGGACCTCCAGAATGTAATTGCTTGGGGCGGAAGACTATCAAACCACGGAACCTCTTTATGATTCTATCCCACCAACTGCTGGCAAGGTTGCGTCATTTCCTTCTGTATCTTCTGATTCAGCAACAGAGTTTAATGAGATGGCTTGGCCTCAAGCACCCGCAGAAATGATTGCTGACGTGACAGATAAAGATGATCATGTTCAAGAAGCCAATGCTTCCTATCATGAAGAAAATCACCCAGTAACTTCCCAACTACATGTGGAAGTAAATGATGAATGGCACTTTGGGGACTCTCAAGATATAAATCAGCATGATGTTAATGCAGAGCTGGCTTCAATTGGCCCGGGCTTTGTAGTACGTAATGATTCTTCAGCGCCTTTGCCCAACGTTATGAAGCCTGTTTCTGTGGATTCAAGTTTGTCTTCAGATGTTGGATCATTAAATGCAGAGACGAATACAGACTTGGTTCATGAACAGGAGCAAGCTGACCTCTTACATACTCATGAACAGGAGCAATCTGACCTCTTACACGCTGAATCTGAAGTTCAAAAAGACAGTTCAGATGATTCATCTTCTGGCTATCACATGGCTTCTGAGAAGTCACATTCATCACATAATGAATCTGTGGAGGAAGGTTCAGTGTGCTATGATGTCGAATCATCCAGATTTGACAATGGCAATATATTTGAGGGAGTCCAAGATGCAGATGAGAAGCCTGAGTTGATAGAATCTTATTCCCTGTATAAGTCTTCAAGTAATTTATCTATGTCGGTACTGCAGGACTTGCAACCTTCGCTGGAAGCTGAGCAAGTTCCAGTAGTTGATCCCAATCTTCCTTCTGAAGAAACTGGTCATATAGAAAAGAATTCACTGAATAAGGAAGACATGTTTGAGGTTGAACGGGATAAAGATGAGAAGCTGGATTTGATGGCTTCTCATTCCCAGCAAATATCTTCAAGTGATTCATCTGTGTATGTGCTACATGAGTTACAGCCTTCTCTGGCAGCTGATCAAGCTTCATTTGTTCATCCAATTATGCCTTCTGAGGAAACTGAACATGCGGAGGAAACTTCGCTAAAAAAGGAAGACATGGTTCCCGTTGAGCAGGATAAATTATTCTTGTCAAATTCTTTTGAGCAGGGTAACATTGATCTTCTTCGAGATTTGGATAAGGTGGTTCCTTCAAGTTCTGATTGTGTATATGTGCGATGTGAAGTAACATCCCCCTCTATCTTGGACTATGACCAGCCAAGCGCTGGTAATTCAGTAGCTGCACCATCTTTTAGTGATCATGATGAAAGTCAGGTTAGTCACATGCTAATTATGCTTACATTTCTCTGAATAGCTTTTCATTATTGAACTTAGTTTGCATTGATTCTTCATCGTAGTTCCCTGGGAAAGGTTCACCTTAAAAGCTTAGTTGTATGCGATTATTCTGTATCATCGTTAATGGGATACATAAGCTGCCCACTTCATATGCTTTGGCATATCATGCGGCATCCCTCTTTTTTAGCTTGTTACTGATGAGGGAGGATGACCCGTAATTTGTTAATCCTCCTCTTGCATTGAGCAGGAGAGGGGATGAACATTTTATGCAAATTTTGATGGATTTTGCGAATAAATGACAAGCAAATGAGATGTTTAGTGCTATGCAGATGAAATGTTAGTTTTATTGCATTGCTAGAGGAAGGATCTCTATTTGTTTCTTCTCAGAGTGTTTAAAATCATATTCATTGATCATTTCTTCTTTCTCATGCTTGATGTGCAGAAAACCTTGATCTTGCCTTTTTTTTTTTTTGTTTCATTCAATGTCCCCAGCTTTTCTGGCATTTAAAATAACTGAGAAAATTGATGATAAATTCTTTGAATTTCTGCAGAAATCTTATATTGTTCAGGTTGAATCCACAGAGACCAGAGACCAAGTTCTGCCACAGATCTCATCTGTCACTTCTTATTCATCTGACACTCCTGGATTCAAATCGCCAACTGACCAAGTGGATTTAAAAGTTGATAGCCCGGGAAAGTTGTCAATGAGATGCAAGAAATATTGAATTCCTCAGCAGAAGGCTACATGGCTCTGTCTACCGAAGAAAATATCAAAGAATCAGATGAATTAAAGGAAATTGATGAAGGATTCTTGTCAGAATTGGACACTGTTGGGGATTTTGGCATCAGCGATGCTGGTGTATCACTTTATCCCGACATATTGCCTGGGGAGACTACTGTTAGGGATGCTCGAGTTAGTTCATTTCCTAAAGAGACAGCAAAGTATGATGAGGAGATACCATTTCTTGAAGCAAGATCACTTGAAGATATTGACTGGGCTTTTAAGCAACTTAAAGAAGGAGTGGATGTTGAGAAGGCCATCCAACCAAGTTCAGTTAAGGATCAGCTTACTGGTGATGGTATGGAATCACTTCATCCTGATATATTGCCTGAGGGAATACTGTTGGGGATGCGCAAGTGTGTTCATTGCCCAAAGATACAACAGAGTCTGGTCAAGAGATCCCATTTCTTGAACCAAGATCACTTGAAGATATTGACTTGGCCTTTAAGCAACTTAAAGGAGGAGTGGATGTTGAGAAGGTCAAATTACCAGGTTCAATTAAGGATCAGCTTTCTGGTGATGCTGTGGTACCATTTCATCCTGATCTATTGCCTGTGGAGACTGTTGTTACGGATGCTCAAGTAAGTTCATTGCCCAAAGATACTACAGAGTTTGGCCAAGAGGTCCACTTGTTGAAGCAAGATCACTTGAAGATATTGACTTGGCATTCGAGCAACTTGAAGGAGTGTATGCTAAGAAGGTCAAACTACCAAGTGTGGAGAATCAGCTTTCCAGTGACAAATCTGAAGAACATGTTGCTAATTCAGACTTTCAAGTTGATGAAGCTAGATCTCAGGATGATGCCCGTATGAATCTAGAGGAAATATCAGAAGGTACTCAAAAGGAGCTGCCGAAGGTTTTAAACATGAAGGATGAACCAGCGGACATAGAAGTGAAAAAAGTTGGCTCGGCCAAGATGATCGAATCGTGTGATGTAGGATCTGATGCTGATGAACCGAACAAAACTTGTGGTTGAAACAGAACATGCTCCGACAAGCAGCTCCAACATTCACCATACGAGATCAAGTTCCGGTTCCAGTTCTAGTTCCACCTCAGGTGATTCTGATTGATGCTGAAATTACACTTATGATCAGGAAGAAGTGTTACGGCCCTTTTTTATCCCACTGCAGTGATGAGCGCTTGGGTTTCTGACTTCGTTACCATCATCCCTTGTCTAATGGTAGTCATATTTCTCTAATTTTTTTTTTTGGAAGGATTGGTTTCTTCAAGAATGAGTTTTGATTTGATTTCTTGAAATGTGGGGTTTCTTTTTGTTCAGTTTTCCCCGTTGAGTGTGAGCAGTCTTATTGAGGCATATAGACTGCCGCCTTATTTCCAACAGTTGCAATGTGTAAAAAAATTGCCGTACATTATACATTGATTTGTAGAAATGGTGTTTGGATTTTGTTTCTCTTCATATAACAGAATTTGTTTTTGTGGTCTTTGTTCTCTGTTGCTGTCATTTTTTTTCATCACTTAATAACAATAATATGCTGAGCTAGTGAGCTTAAAGATGAATTCTCTGGTAGATCTTTGCCAGTTGCCATAAATTGATACGGTTGAAGATGGAAAGTGATGGTAACTGTAAGTGTGTTCAATTTGATGATTCATTCTGCGAACGGACAGAAAGATTATTCTGCTATTTTTAAGTACCACCTCAATGCTGTTAAGAAGAGATGTTTAAATTTTTTTTTTTAATTGTCCAACTAATGTGATAACATTGAAAACATGTTTCTAATTATTTATTCCCTCCTATAAAAAAATAGTTAATTTTTTTTAAACTAATCTTATTTTTTCATTTTTACTTTTATTTAACAAAGTGTTTCATCCTAAAATAAATATAAAGTGATTTATTTAATGAGAATTTTTTTTTTAAAAAATAATGAATATACTTTGAGAGATTAAAAATACCTTACATTTTTTACATTTAAATTTTTAAAAATTGTTTTACATTTTTTAATGAGAGTATGTTAAGCTAATATCTGGTGACTAATTTTAAATTAAGGACATTTATATATATTATATGACATTTGATATACTGGTTAAGCTAGTGTTAAACATATACTCGGTCAGTATTAATAAATATTTTTGAAATTTAACAAACACTAAAATTATGTGATTGAAAAAATAATTACTGAATACGTTTACACCAATAATTATTAAAAACATATGAGCGGGCTTGGCCCTTATTTTTGAAAATGTGATATTGATAATTTATAAAGATTTTTTTTATGCACAAATATAATGACTTTTTTAATTTTTACTTAAAAAACAAGCCTTACAAAAAAAAATTCATGATACAAGTAAATCTTTCTTTTCTTTTTTCCTTTGATCAAAGATACAAGTAAATCTTTCTAGGCTTTACAGCTAAAAATAAAGTAAATTAATATTGTATCTTAATATATGTATTTGAATTTGAGCCAAACTTACCGCTTGTTGCTCTAATCCTCTTATGCTTTGCATGTTTTTATTTCACATTTTTTATTTTATTATTTTGAATTTGAATTTTTTTATACTATTAAAATAAAAAATTTTCAATATATTAATTTTAACATGAAATTTTAATCATAATATTCTTTCCAACTTCAATCCGCTTCATTTTATTCGTTCTTGTTTTCATTTTTCAAGAGAATTGCATTACATTTTATTCGTTCTTGTCTTCATTTTTCAAGAGAATTGCATTAGATAATATTATGAAAAATTGAAAACCTTCGGATAAAAAAATAAAGGAACGAAAATCCGATGACCATGTCGGCTTTTTAAGGAGAAGGAAAAAGAAAAAAAAAAAAAAAACTTCCCCAACCAGGACCAAAAAAAAAAAGAAAATAAAAAAAGAAGAGAAGATAATTATTGGGAAAATCAATAGGATCGCGAAGCAGAAGAGGAGACAGCGAAATATTCCGACTTGGGTTTGGCGTCGAAGCTGGGGCGATAGAAGAAGAAGAAAACAGTGAGAAAGAGTGTAGACCAGCAGAGAAGATCGTCCGAAGCAAAGATTCGTTTTTGACCTTGCTTGCTCGTTCTGCTGCTTCCCTAGTAAGTATCCTCGATCTACCTCTTCCCCCATTTTCATTTCGTTGGTGCGGCTTGTTGATCATGCGTCTTAGGTTTTCTCCTATGAAGTGAATGGAATTCGGTTTGGGTCAGCCTTTAATGAAATTTGTGTTAGGCTTCTTTCTCTTTGGAGCATGTTTCTTTACCAAAACGCTACGCTATGCCCAAGATAATTTCTTGTCGAAATCTTGAATTTGGGCGGCATTGGTCAGTCTCTCTTGTTCGAAATCCGGATTTTTCACATGTTACGCCGTGTCATAAAGAAGGCAGGAGAGCATATGCACACATGCACCCTTTTTTCTGTGTTGAAGGAATCCGCGGTGGGAACATGATGTATTTGACTGGAAAGTTCAAATTGCGCGAGCATGAGAGGGAAGTTAGAGTAACCCTGTTCTGTCATTTTCTGTTGAATTCTAGTTTGTGATTTGTCTGGCTTTTGGAAGTGTTTTTCTGCGTCCCCCCTTTACCTTTGCTTCCTCAAGTTCTTTGCTGTTTGCATTCCTGCTGTATCTGGTATTAGTATTTAGCTCTCTTTTTCAAGAAACTTTTCATTCGCCTAATAGGGGGGAAGCTGATTATTATAGTTGGGAGAGAGAAAGAATGATAGAATGCCTGGTGCAATGGTAATTCTATTAACATTCAATGAAATCCTTAACCACTTTTTAGTATTTTGTTTTTTTTTTTGGCACTTTTCATTTGCGATGAATTTATCTAGATTATTATAGTTGGGAGAAAGAAAGGATGAAATTCCTGCTTTATATGGTATTAGTGTTTAGCTCTCTTTTTCAAGAAACTTATCATTCCCCTGATAGGGGGAAAGCTGATTGTTATAGTTGGGAGAAAGAAAGAATGATAGAATGCCTGGTGCAATGGTAATTCTATTATCATCCCCCCCTTTTTTAATGGTTGTTTAAAGAACATTCAATGAAATTTTTAACCACTAGCAACAACAAGTCTTATCTCACTTGATGGGTTCGGTTATAGATTGTATGACGGCATTGTGCTTTATTATTTACTAAGCTTTTAAAAATCTTGTTAACTAAGAGATCTCGATTAATAACTTCCATAAGTTTTTTTTTAGGTCTTCTTCCACCCCTCTTAATGTGGCTTGAAATTATTCATTTCATTTTTTTTATTGGTGCCTCTCGCAGTCTTTTTTATATATTTTCAAACAATTTTCTACCATTTCCCTCTCAAAAGGTGCTACGCCTACTTTTTTTTCTCCTGTGTGCTCATTTCTATGTTTACATGTACATCCGCCCATCTATCTCAATATTCTCATTTCTTTTTAGTTTATTAGGTAACTTAAGGTCGCAAATAACTTCGTTAACTTTTCTCTAATTAAATCACATAGCTTATATCCTATGTGCAATATTCCCATCAATTTTCTCATCATGTTGAATAGTAGCTTCGAAGAAAATGCCCAAGTTATTTAATGTGATTTTACGGTCCAAGAAAATGCCTGATAACTGAAGGAAAAGTATATTAAATTTCTATTTATAAAAATAAAGGGGATATTCAGAATTGTACTAACTATAGAGAGATTAAACTCATGAGCCACACAATGAAATTGTGGGAGAAAGTAATTGAGCATAAGTTAAGATTGGAGACAAGTATTTTTGAGAATTAGTTTGATTTTATGTCAGGTAGATCAATTATAGAGGTGATTTATCTACTAAGAGGATTAATGAAAAAGTATCGTTGTAAAGATAGATATTTACACATGGTTTTTATTGATTTGAAAAAAACTTATGATTTTATATTAAGAGAAGTGCTTTGGAAAGCCTTGAAAAAGAAGGGAGCATGGATCGTTTATATTAAAGTTATACAAGATATATATGAGGGGGTAAAAACTAGTATAAGAATGTCTAGTGGTCAAACAAAGGACTTTCTTATAAAAATTGGACTATATCATGAATCATCTTTGAGTGCTTATCTGTTTAACTTGATCCTAAATATTTTGAAGGAACATATTCAAGGAAAAATTCTCAAATGTATACTCTTCGCGAGTGATATAGTTCTTATAGCAGAGATAAGAAAAGAGATTAATTGTAAATTTGAGTTATGAAGGAGGGCATTGGAGTTGAAATGTTTCTGTCTGAGTAAAAGTAAGACGGAATATTTATATTGTAAATTTGGTAAGAGACTAGTCGACAGTAATTTGAAAGTGAAATTGAGAGATCAAATTATACCTCAGTTGGAAAAGTTTAGATATTTGGGAGCTATTATTCAAAATGATGGCAAAATCAGTAAGAATATTTGACATAGGATTCAAGTTGGGTGATTTAATTGGAGAAAAGTTAAAAAAGTTATTTACGACTGTAAGGTGGTTATGAAATTTAAAGGAAAGTTTTGTTGTACTACTATCAGACCGGTTATGTTATATAATAGTAGATGCTTGGCTCTAATAGGTCAGCAAGAGCATAAAGTTGGAGTAGCAGAGATGAGAATGTTATGATGGATGTGCGAACATACATGTAGAGATAAAATTCGAAATGAGCACATACGCAAAAAAGTGAGGGTAGCACCTATTGAGGAAAAAATGATAAAAAATCATTTGAGATGGTTTGAGCATATACAAAGAAGACCACGGAAGGCATGAGTGAGAAGAGTGAAATATATAACATTGAGCCCTGTTAAGAGTCGTAGAGAAGGCCTAAGAGAACACTCTTGAAAGTTGTTGAACATGATCTCTTAATTAATAATATTTTTAAAAGTTTGGTAAATGATAGGGCACAATGATGTCTTGCAATCTATGTAGCCGATCTCACCTAGTGGGATAAAGGCTTGTTGTTGTTGAATAGTAGCTTCGAAATACTTAAACTTGTTCACTCAAGATATAATCTGATCTTCCAATTTCATTTCTAAATTACGATTGATTGACCTCGTACAAAATTATAATGCAAATATTCCATCTCATTTCTCCTCAGGTTGAAACATTTTGACTTTAATGTCCTCCTCTATGACTTAAGTTTACAGTTAAACTCTTTTGTCGCCGTAATAAAAACTATATCATTTGCAAAAAAGATGCATTTGAGGATTTCTTGTTAAATATGTTCAGTCAAAACATCTAGGATCATGCCAAATAAAGAAGGACTCAAAGATGATTTCTAATGTAGTCCAATCTTTATAAAAAAAGTCTTTTGTTTCTCTATCATAGGTTCTTATACTAGTTGTCCTCGCATACATATCTTGTATAGCTCTAATTACCTGTTCCAGATTATTTGATTTTCTTTCCTTGCTCGCAGCAATCGTATAAAATTTTCATTATCCATCCTTGTCCCAAAACCATTGTAAAAATCTTCAAATACTTTAAAACGAGCTTCACTTAGTTTTTTTTAGTTTCCTTCTTGGCCATACATTGCCTTTCACAATTTTCATTAGTATTGCACAAATGGATTGGTCTAAAATATTTCTTCTTATTTTTAACATTTTCTTGTACATTATCATTCCACCACTAGGACTCTTTTTTTATCGGATCAAAACCTTTTGATTCTTCCAAAATTTTTTTAGCAACCTTCCTTACCTTCTTAGATATATCTTTCCACAAGATGTTAGTACTTCCCTGAGACTCTTAGATTCCTTCGGCCAAACAAATTTTGCTTGAAAATTTCCCACTTCTCACCTTTTAGCTGCTGCTACCTAATCTTTGGAATTACCACTTGTTAACACTTGTGATTTTTACTTGTAATACGCACATCATGGACAAGGACCTTGTGTTGTATCGTTTTAGCATCTCTAGTAATCCCCTTACAATTTTTGCAGAGTTTTCTATCCATGTTTTCTACAAAAAAGAAATCAATCTATGGCCTTGAAGCTTCACTTTTGTAAGTAATGAGATATTCATCTCTCTTCTTGAAACAAGTGTTGGCGTGGCACTCTTGAAAATATACGCCGACAAGAAGCCAAGAATAGATTGTTCTTCATTATTTATCTCCTCAAAACTAAAACTGCCATGCACCTTCGTATGATTACCTGCCTCTCCCTCAACATGAACATTAAAGTCTCTTTTAATAAAGATCTTTCACTTTGTGGTATGCATTGAATTAACCCCTTAGTTGTCCCAAAACAATTCCTTAAAATTGGTTTCTGCCCCACTTTGAGGTGCAAGAGTGCTAATAATATTGACAGTCTCATGTTCAACAATCATTTTTAAGGAAATAATTATGTCTCTCTAATTCTGTTTACTTCTACCATGATCTTCTTCCATTTTTTATAAACAATGTTACCCATCCTATTGCATGTGCTTACTTTCCCTGTATATCAATGTTTAAAACCTTGGATATTCTTAGCTTGTTCATTGGGCTGTTTAGTTTCCTAAAGCACAAGATATTAATTGTTTTGTGATTCATAACTCTTATCACCTCCATAGATTTATAATTCATAGTCTCAATATTCCAAATACTAAATCTAATCTTGCTCACATGCATTAACTTCTTTAGCCGTGCCTATCCATATTAATGCGGTAACTCTTGCTCATTTAACACTACGTTAGGGTCTTGATATAACGGCTTTAACTCACTCATCACTGTCCTCGAGCCATACAATATGTTATTTACATGCAACGACCTAGCACTAGTACAAAAGCGTCTATTGTCCATATCCATGTGAGATTTAACAAAGTTTCACATTGGCTGTTAAGAGTCTAACACAACTCTCCTCCTTTTCTTGGGCTTGGGATCGGTTATAAACATAGGTGGAGTTATTGCAATCCTTAACCATTTATTCTATTTTATTTTTTTTCACTTGTTGTTGCAATGAATTTATCTAGATTACTTGAAATCAGGTTGTTATGATGGTGAAATTCTGAATACTCTATGTGTCGGTATGTTTCCACTGAATATAGATGTATGCTATGCTATTCTATGCTGGGCATCACACCCCAGTGGAACCTCCATACATGACCTTCACTAGGCTCCTCAATGGTGCCAAATCAGTATCTTATTTTTGTACATATGATTGCTCTTATCATTATCAAATAGAGTGTCAAAATAATGGAAGCTGATTCTCTCTTCTTTGTGATGGCTGTCTTGATTTGCCTTTTAACTTAATTCTAGATCTCTCTGTTCGTTGTAATTGATTTTCATTATTTACCTATAATTTGTAGGAATAACTTCTGGATATGTGAGCTTGCAAAAAAGCAGCATGAGCAACGATATATTTGATGTACAGATATTAACGGAGAAGTTGTTGAAACTCAACAATTCACAACAAAGCATTGAATGTATCCAAAATTCCTTCTCGATCCTTCTTCTTTTTAATTCCTCTTGGTGTTTTTCTTCATTATCTATGTGCTACTGCCTACATATGAATTATGGCTATGAAACCTTTCATGGCACATGCTCTTGATTCATTACATGGTATCAAGTTACTTGAAAGCCGTGCTGTGGTTTACTGGGTATAGAAAATATCTTCTAAAGGAAATGCAACCTATACTTTTCATGATGTAATTTCTATTTTCTTGATTTTTGCAAATGGTTTTCATTATTTCTTTTTCCTCAAATCCTCATTTAGTTTTAAAATAAAGTAAAGGAAAACGGACTGTTATGTAAAATTCCAATCCCCTCCCCAAAATATTTCATGTCTTTAGTGCAATAATAAATGATCTGTTTCTAGTCATTTTTATTTTCATTCTTGTTCAGGTTGTCCTTAGATTCCAATATTTTATAAATGATATTGGTTAAACTTAACCTAGTCCTGATGTTTCAATTTCAAGTCTTCATTCATGATGAGATAAACTTTGCTTGAATTATTAATGTTATATCTATTGTTATGCTCCAGATAAGTGGACAAATTTTTTATTTCCGTGTTTGAGATATTTTTATTTATGAAATTTTTTCCATAAAAAAAGGAGCATCCCATGTTGTTATTATTCTGGTACTTTTAGGGAAATTTCTATAAGCACATGTTACTTTCATGACTTTTATTCAGCCACTTTAGTCTCCTTGATAATGCAGTCTAAGCTACTGGTAAAAATTTGGCATACTCTAAGCAAGTGCTGTAGCTGAGTAATTTTTGAGAAGAAATATTACTGCAACTTTGACACTGTTATTTATTAACTTTGAGTTTGTTTTGGTTGATCTTGTCTTGTTCACATATTTTTTCCCCTAACTATCCCATCAGCTTTGTCCCGATGGTGCATCTCTCACCGGAAGAAAGCAAAAGACATTGTTGAAACATGGGATAAATTATTTAACTCTTCCCAGAAAGAGCAGCGTGTCTCTTTTCTATACTTAGCTAATGACATCTTGCAAAATAGTAGGCGGAAAGGTAGTGAGTTTGTCAATGAATTCTGGAAAGTTCTTCCGGTTGCTCTCAGGCATGTCTATGAAAATGGCGATGAATATGGAAAGAAAGCAGTGACCAGACTTGTAAGTTTTATTCTCTTGTCAGAAAATGTGGTTGTAGTATTGTTTATCTACTGGGACATATGCACTGTAGGGCCATGGCCGCCAGATTGGCTCGATTATTTTGGTTGAGGATTGTGGCCCATATTCTCTGTATCACCAGCATTTTTGTATGGTCCTACCATAGAAAACTAATGTATTAGGGAGTCCAATTTCATATCTATTTATCTTTATCGTTTTTCTGCATGATTTTTCTTTTTCTCACACTTATGGCTTGGGTATCCTTTTTCTTACCCGATCATTTCTTCATCATCACCATCACCATCATCATATTATTATTATTATTATTATTATTATTTTGTTGGTAGTAATGGTGTTTTCTATTGGTTTGACTAGGTTGACATATGGGAAGAAAGGAAGGTTTTTGGTTCAAGAGGTCAGGGTCTGAAAGATGAAATGATGGGTAAGACTCCACTTCCATCCTCTGCAAGCAATGGAAAGAGTAATCCTATCAAGATAGTGAAGAGGGATGCCCATTCTGTGAGAATAGTAAGCAAGAAGGCTGCATATTTTTTAAAATCTTTGATACACTTTTTGTGATGGTTTCAGTAAGTGTCTGATAAGGTTTGCTATTTGATCATCTTCTTTGTAGAAACTGGCTGTTGGGGGCCATCCAGAAAAAATATTGACTGCATTTCAGTCTGTTCTTGATGAACATCTTAGTGAGGAGGCTGCCCTAAGTAAGTGTTGTGCTGCTGTAAGGGATGTGGGCAAACTTATAGAAGATGTTGAAAGTACATTGGCTCAAGGTAAGAGTGCTGCAAATGAGACTTTCTTGCAGCTTTCTCTATATCGAAGTAATGGACGCTGAGCATAAAGTAACATGCATAGTAAATAATATATTTCACTGGTATCGATTATTTGATTAGAAACCTTTTTGATTGCAAGGTAGCTTTTGATTTGAAATATCAATTTATGCACCCGGGAAATAACAATGTTTGGTTATGCTTGGTGGTGGCTATCTAGAAGTGATAGGAATGAACTGTAAAGGGAGTACTGCTCCTGAAATCAGGGGTTTTACCTTTTGCTTTTCAATTCATGTAGCAAAGGTGGAAAGCTGAAAAGATTATAAAGAGATGCGCCCTTTGATTAGTTTTAGTGAATTTGAGACCTAAGCGATGGTAACATTAACATTTGACATTTTTAAAGAACACTTCTTTTTGGGTGTGTTAAGTTTACTTAATTTTCTAGGCATTACATTTTTGTTTCCATTCTTTTTGTTTCCTTGTCCATATACATACGTACGTACATATATATTTATTTATTGAAGTTGGTTGAAAAGCATGAACAACATGTGATCCTTACTAAGCCTTTCCTATTCACATTGCCATTATTTTGTCGTAAGTAAATGCTGAATAATATATTGATTGTTTTTAATAAAAATATTAAGTATTAAACGATCAAATATAATAAAATTTTTAGCATTCTTTTACTTTAGCAAAATGGTATTTTGATGGTTATATTTATTTCTGGATAAATTATTATTTTTAATTTGCAAGGAAGAGTGCACGAAAGGCACTCTTAGGTTACATGCATGCCAGTGCCAAAAGCACCCTGCTTTTCAGTGGCCAATAGATTTTAGAACCCCAATGGCAATACCCCAATTATCCCACTTGAAGGCTTTATGTGCTGTGCTTTCTTCACTAGCCAATCAGTGCTTTGGCTTGCCTCTCTTTGTTGTACAAGTAATTGTCACCTCCCAATCTCTACAAATCATATTTTTAATGCTTCAATCGAGCTAACTTATGATTTGTGCAATCATCCATTGTTGTTTAGTTTATTGCCTCAGGATTGTTTGCATAAAATATCTGCCTTCTGATTCCGAACTCTTTGCTGGCAGAAAAGCTTGCAAGTTTTCCCTCCAGTTCCAACATCATGGAGGGTTAAGCTCCCAATGTTTGTGGAAACCCCATTGTCTAATTCACTTGACTTCTCTAGTAATGCCACCACATGTAGTGCTTCCCTCCGTGATTGAACCATCTGTGATGACCCTTAACATTGTTCAAGTTTGGTGGATGCCATTTGGGTCCCTTATCTAGACGACCAATCTCGCTCCTCCATTTATCCTTTAGGCTAGCATGTTCATTTTGCTTTTAACAGGCATGTGTTGAGTAGTTTGCTTATATCCTTTCATTTATATGAGAAAACTCACTACACCCACTACACCTGAGATCCATATAACCCAACACGCCTATCCAAAACTACCTTCCGTAGTACTACTTTATATTTGACTTTAGTACCTTCACGCATGAAGCATCCTTGTTTGTGATCAAGGGGTGTGCTAGGTAACGTCATGCTTGGATCAGCCCGTCTAATTGGCCCTTTATGGCTTGTTTGTTCCTTCAATTCCATTTTTCTTCCAACTTCTATGGCTGAATTTTTTTTTTTGTGCTATGAGCCTTTATTATATTCTCTTTGCTTGTGTTTCCCCTTATTGCAAGGTAGACTTTGGGATTGTGCTTTCTTTTAGTTTTTGTCCCAAGCTTCATTGGTGGACTTTCTATTATTTGTTTATCCTTTGGGTTTACATAGCTACTCACACTTCAAACTTTTGGGTTTTGGATCTCTTGAGATGAACCCACATTGGGCTTAGTTTTCTCCTTCTCCCACATACACCCCATTCCTAATTTGCTTCCCCCCTCTTGATTTTCCTTACTAAGCATTGGAAGACAAACCCTCTTCTCCTTCTAAGTTATCCCTATCATACATCGCATCCTTTGGTTACTTTGCTTCTGCAAAGCTCTACTTTCTTGAAAATTGTAGGGTGTGTCTTCATATTTGCTAATGCAACAAATCTAGTATAGAGTGTCTTTTGATTTGCCTGAGGTGTACAATTTTGCTGCCCTTATGACTAAGTTGTTGAGTAGTTCTCTTTAGCTTGCATTGAGGTTTGAGGTTTGGCTTGTCTTCGAGCAAGCATCGACAGTCTATACTCATTGGAAAGTTTATCTACTTGCTCACCAGCCCTCAACAAAGGTACAGTTTTGGCAGAGCATGATTTGCTTTTATGGCTTTCTTACTTTTGATGCTTTCAATTCTTGGCTCTGGATGCATGTTTTATGGACAATCTACTTTTATGTGCTCATACGTTGCATATCCAAAGCATGCCATGTTCAAGCTATTGTTTTCAATGGTGAAAACGAGTTTTGAACAATAAACTTGGACACTTGTTTCTTTCATAAATCTATTTCAATAATTATATTGGTGAACATTCCCTTTTCTGTTATATGGACAATCCACTTCTGTGTGCTCATACATTGCATATCCAAAGCACACCATGTTCAAGCTATTGTTTTCAATGGTGAAAAACGATTTTTGGACAATAAACTTGGACACTTGTTTCTTTCATAAATCTATTTCAATACTTATATTGGCAAACATAACCTTTTCTTCACTAAACTCATCACCCTATATTTGTAGTGTTTTGCCAGTTCAATTACTTAGCCTCTCCAAGAAGTGCTTATTGTAATATTGGATGGGAGATTTAGGTTCCTTACTGATAGCACGTTGAGTCAGCATGCTCCTTGACTTTTGACTTATCAGAGAAGAAAGAGGAGGAAGTTAGATTCAGCTTTATAGAACTAAATTAATTTCTGATCATGTGTTGCATTTTCAGTATTAGTTAGTTAAATAAGTGGACCAATAGTTGTTAAGTGGTTCCCTCGCATTCAAGTCAGTTTTGAGTCTTCCCAAATATTTTGGGATATTTTTTGATTATTTATATATTATTCTGATGTAATTGCCGCATTAAAAATGGGCTAGTTTTCATTATAGCTAGTCACATTGAGAAATAAATTATCCTTTCCATCGGAGATTTTCCTACTTTGGCTATTGAGTTCATCAGGGGGATATTCTTGCTCTAATTAATTTAATAGATTTATTGGCTTTATTATTACTATAAGCTTGTTTGTAGAAGCCCCTTTGGCTGTCATTGCTTCAAAACTTGAAATGCTTACCTGCTAAAGGAAAAGGCAAAAGCACTTAAGGCCTCTACAATAAGGGCAAGAGACCTATGGATAAAAAAAAGTACCAATACTCTTATTGGGAAGAAGAAAATTAAGATGACTACAACATAAGGGGCCTACGTCCACCACACACAAAAATTGAATTCCCCAGATTCAATGGTGGTGATTTGTGTGGTGGATTCTAAGGGCGGAAAAATATTTCTACTGTTAGACTCCAGAAGATTTTAAAGTAGATGTAGCTTCTATTTATTGGGAAGGTGACACCTTGGATTTATTCTCTTGGATAAATTCTAAGCTTACGGTGCTGTATTGTGAAGAGCATGTCAAAGTGTTATAGGAGCATTATGGACCTCTAGAATATTTGAACCCTAACGAACACCTTAATGCCATTAGGCAGACTGGGTTAGTAAGGCATACCGCTAAGAGTTTGTGAAGAGAGTTGCATGTCTCCAACTGGTTAGAGCATTGTCTCTTTGGGGTCTTCCTTAGCGGTCTCAAAGAAGAGTTGAAAGCTAATGTACCCATTTAGAAACCTAAGACAACGTATAAGGCTGCAAGTTTAGCCCTAGAATTTGAGAAAAAGGCCCAGCTTCACCATCGACCCAAGCCCATTTCTCATGTAGCTCAAAATTACACCACACATGTTCATATTAACTCTACATGTGACTCTTGTGACACCAGGCCAGGTACTATTAACTCTTTAAACTCCTCTAAACTCTCCTCAGTGTTCGCGAACTCCTCACAATTCTCTCCCTCAATCTTGGCCCTATCCCTTCTATTAGACTCGAAGTAGTAACACTAGCGTGAAAAGGGGCTTTGCTTTCGTTGTGGACAAGTCTTCAACCCAGGGCATCGTTGCAATGCTTCTTTCTCCCTCTTAGAAATTGCTGAAGAGGACGAAGAAGTGTCACCCCTATTGAACAAAGTAGCTGAGACAAAGAGGGAGCCTAAAAATGTTGAGATTTCATTCAACGCCATCTTGGGGCAGAACTCAGCATCAACTATGAAGCTGTAGGGTACTCTAGAAGGGAGGTCAGTCTTTATCTTAATTGATAGCGGTTAAGCACGTAATTTCATCTCAAAGGCAGTGTTAGTCAAATTACAACTTCCTGTTAGAAATATTCTTGCTTTTGGTGTTCAGATTGGCAATGGCACTAGAGTAAAATGCCACCAGGTTTGCCCAAAGGTTAAGGTAAAAATTTCAGATTTAATTATTCAACAAGATTTCTACCCTTTTCTTTAGGGGTTGTGACTTGGTGCTGGGTATTAAATGGCTAGTCTCTTTGAACACGATAGAAGGCAATTGGAATAAAATGTTTATGATCTTTTGGCTTAATGGGAAGAAATACAAATTGCAAGGCTTAAATGCTTCTATTCATCTCCATAGATGCTTCTTACTCAAGAATCAGTTGAGGTTGACGCAACCGAATCATTGAATGTTGACAAAAGTTGTAATGACTTTGCTGATGTTTTTCTAAGCTAGTGAGTCTGCTGCTACCTCATGATTACTATCATGCCATACTATTGCTTCTAAATGCTTCACTGCCTTATTTATGCCCATATTGATGTCCTCACTATTTGAAGGATGAAATTGAAGCACAAGTTGAGGAGTTGTTGCAGCGTGGCTTTTTTTGGTCTAGTAACAGACCTTTTGCAAGTGTTGTCTTATTGGTTAGCAAAAATGACAACTCTTTGCACATGTGCCGGCTTAATCAGCTTACAATACTAGATAAGTACCCCCATTCCTAATACTAATGAGCTTTTAAATGAATTGTATGGGGCGACTTGTTTTTTAAAAATTGACTGGTGTTCTAGCTACCACCAAATTCGAGTACTTCTTGCTCACATTCTTAAGACGGCCTTTTGTACCCATTCGGGACATTGAGTTTGTAGTCATGTCTTTTGGCTTGACTAATGCGCCTGCTGCTTTCCAAGCAATTATGAATGATTTTTTCCATCCTTACTTGAGAAAGTTTATTCTAGTCTTTTTTGATGACATTTTGGTCTACAGCTCCTCTCCTTAACAACACTTGAAGCATTTGTAGGTTGTATTTCGTCTGTTACAACAACACTTACTTTGTAAATACCAAGAAATGCTCTCTGGGATAGTCTCGAATCAACTATTTGGAACATGTAGCATCTGCTCTTGGAGTGGAAATTGATTTGGAGAAAATCACTGCTGTTTCTAGTTGGCCAACTCTAAAATCAGTGAAAGATCTTTGAGGTTTTTGGGCTTCACCGGATGCTACTGTCGCTTTTTCAAAAACTATGGTATTATTGCTTAATCCCTCACCGGTTTGACAAAGAAAAATGCTTTTTGTTGGTCTAAATAGGCACATCATTCTTTTAAAGATTTAAAGCGTGCCTTAACCACCGCCTCGATGTTATAATTACCAGACTTCCACCTTATTTACATTTGAATGTGATGTGTCCATGGATGGTATAGGAGTTGTACTTATGCAAGATGGCTACCCCATAGCATATTTTAGTAAGGGTTTTTCCTTATCCAGTAGATTTAAATTTGCTTATGATTAAGAGCTGTTAGCTGTGATGCAGGCATTACAAAAATGTTGCCATTACCTTCTAGGCTGTCACTTCTATATTCAAATTGATCATTGCAGCCTCAAACACTTACTGGAGCAATGCACATTGACTAATTCCAAGCAAAGACTCATGATCAAACTCCTCTGTTTGATCTCACCATTATGTGTAAGCCTGGAAAGGAAAATACAGCAATTGATTCCCTGTCTTGAAGGCCATGGCGGCTATCTCAAAACCTTAAAATGACTTGGTGCTCAGTTACATTGGCATGTTTTGTGCACCGATGTCTCACTTGTCAACAAAACAAGTACCAAACTTTGGCTCGCAGGTCTCCTTTAGCCATTACCCATTATGGAACAAATTTGGGAAGAAATATCAATGGATTTCATCACCAGGCTCCCTAAATCCAAAGGTTATGACACCATTCTATTCATTGTCGACCGTCTAAGTAAGTACAGCCATTTAATTCCATTATCTCATCCTTTTATTGCCAAATTTGTAGCTGCTCTATTTTGTAAGGAGATTGTGAGGTTGCATGGCATGCCTCGGTCTATCACTGCAGATTGTGACTCCATCTTTTTAAGTGTTTTTTGGCAAGAACTCTTTTGTTTGAGCCAAAGTTGCTTAAATACAAGTACAACATATAACCACAATCTGATGGCCAAACCGAGGTGGTAAATTGCTGCTTGGAGACCTACAACCTAAGTTGTAGAGTAAATTTCTTTGCTGGGCTGAATTCTCATTTAACCCCAGTTTTTCACTCTTCAGTCCTTTAAACTAGTTTATGGACATGATCCTCCTTCTTTATGCCCTTTTGTGAAGGGAGAAACATTAGTTGCTGATTTAGAGGAACAATTGGAGCTGTGTGATGCAATGCTCAGAGTGCTGCATGATAACTTGAAGAAAACACAAGATAGGATGAAAGTTCAGGTGGATCAGCAAAGGTGAGACCTTTAGTTTGAACCAGGGGATGCAGTTTTTCTTCATCTTCAACCTTATTGCCAAAAGTCCTTGGCTAAGCATAAGAGGGGCGGGGGATTTTATTGACCCTACAAGGTTTTGAGATGTTTGGATCAGTTACTTATGAACTTGAATTGCCTCATAAGTCTAAGGTTCATCCTATTTTTCAAGTCTCCATCCTCTGACCACCTCTTGGATAGCAACCATCTTCACCACCAGCATCTTTAGCACTCTCTGCTTGGAACTTGTCCTTGCTCCAATAAAGGTGCTGAATCATCGTTGGACACTGGAAGGTATTCTGGAAATTTTAATTCAATGGGATCGCTGACCGCTTGTAGATTCTAGTTGGGAGGATTATGATTTGGTGGCCACTCAATTGCCCACTTTTCGACTTGAAAACTAGTCCTGTTTTTCAGGGGGGGAGTTCTCAAAATTCTCCTCCACTTTTGACTTATCAGAGAAGAAAGGGGAGGAAGTTAGAGTCGGTTATGAAAATTAAATTAGTTTCTGATTATTTGTTGCATTTTCAGTATTAGTTAGCTAAATGAGCGGACCAACAGTTGTTAAGTGGTTCACCCATTCAAGTCAGTTTTGAGTCTTCGCAGATATTTTGGGATATTTTCTGATTATTTATTTATTATTCTGATGTAATTCCTTCATTATAAATGAGCCAGTTCTCATTATAGCTAGTCACATTTGAGAAATAAATTATCCTTTCCATTGGAGATTCTCTTACTTTGGCTAGAGTTCATTGGGGTAAGATTCTTGCTCTAATTAATTTAGTAAATTTATTTGCTTTGTTATTACTATTCCAAGTGTTTAACATTTACCCAGATTGAATCATGCTCAGAACATTGCTGGAAGGAATGAGTTCTAGTGCCCACCTTTGTAATATAAATGATGTCCTAAGATTGCCCAAGATCCATCATTCAGGATTGTGTCATCGCCTCATGGGCTTCTTCATATTGGAACCTTACAATGTAATTGTTGTTTTCCACATCTATTAGCTCATAGTCCGGTATACTTAGCAACTTTGTGAGCCTATTTTTCATGAGCCTATATCTTAGACTTTTGCCTACCAATGTTATTATCAGAGCCTTTCTCCACTGTTTAGGGTATTCACATCTTTCACTTTGGGAGTTGGGACACTTCAATAATAGGATACGTCTTCATGAGCACTGTGCTTCTGTGTAATCACCAACTTCACTACCTTCTCTCCAGTTGTCATTTTATCTTCTTACATCGCCACATGCTCATTATCCACTCCATTGTAACCCAACAAAGAGTCCTTATACAAGACTTGACTCCTTTTTTGCAGCATCCCTTCACTAGTTCCAGTCTTTTGTTCTCCTGGGTTAGCACTTTCCATCGAGTTCCTCTTTTCACCTACTGCTGCAATAGTTCCCTTCTCATAGCTCATCTTTCCAATTGTTCTTTTCCCTTCCTTACGTTGGAGTATCTTCACATTTTGAGTAGTGAGATCCCTCTCTTTGTTGGAAGTCTCTGTCCCTTCTGTGTTGCTTATCTTCTCCAAGCTAAAGTTGTAGGATAAATTATTTTAAGGTCAAATTTTAAATTAGCAAGTAAAATGAAGTTAGATATTATACAAGGGTTGGCTTTATTTTAGTTTAATAATATTTCATAATATTTGCATGTCACTTGTTGGTATATATTTAGCTATTTCAATTAGGACCAAATCAATAAATAATAAACTAACTAGAACGTGATGCTATACACTGGTTCTTAGGTGAGTGGCATTGTTCATGACTTGTAAATAATGCACCTTTCTTCAAGTTTTATATTATAGATTGATATATCAATGTGTTAATTGGTTTAATGATTGGTCTAATTTTAAAAACATTGATCCTGAAATGACTTTGATTTTGAATATGATCCAACCAGATTTTAGGGCAGAATATTGCAATTTTTGATCCTCTTGATGATATGAAAGCCTGGAAATTTGTGCTCAGAAACTTCAACTTATTTTCTGAAAGAAAACAATGGAATGCACGGAACCCATGTATGAAAGAGAGAAGAAAGGGGGAAGCTTTGCATGTATCAGCAATATCTCTGTTGTAGAAATAGACTGCATAATATATGGACATTGTGCTCATGAAATGGTCAAATAATTTGGATAATTCCCATTTAATGGTATCTTTCTTGCTTTCCCTTAGATGTTTTCCAAGGCTGTATGCTCCTTGCTAGTTCTGAAGCAATGGGAAACTGAATGGGAGTAAATGCCTTCTAGTGTTTTTGAATAAGTCATGCTCAAGCAAGTCTTCTGGCTTTTCCCACCTTTAAGTGGGGGAAAAAAGGAAAAGAAAATGTTGAACTGCTGTTCTATGGAATTTGCAGAGATCATTTAAAGGATAAGAGATTGTTCTGTACTAATTTCCACCGTCATAAAGTATGAAATTAATGGTGGTCAAAAGTCAAGTGAAGCAGTATTTCCTTGATGAATAGACAGGCTTGCAATTATCTATAACAGTTGGACTACAGGAAATGCTGTTTAATTGGGTGCACTGGCTAGTGATATCTTCACTGAATAGATGTGCTTATGATTTTTCGCATTGGTTCTGGAACTGCTCATTATTCCAATACATGAACTAAAATACCTAATTATTTTTGGGCAGGACATTCTCATAGCACATGCTGACTGTCTGCTCTGCATTAGACAAAATGTCTTTCATTACTTCAATTGTTTTTTCTGCCTTTAATATTTGAAGGTCAACCAGATCTCTTTTTTTTTTTTTTTTGGTTGGAAACTATTTGGTATTTGGTACTTTTGAGTTTTCACCAAACAAATTCAAGCTGTTGGGCCCAAATTTCTATTTTACGTTAAAGTGATTGAAGAATTATTTGTATTGATGATTACCTTTTTTGTGGGTTGTTTGTTACATAGGGAATCAGCTAGGATCCACTTTGATGAATGACCTGCAAGATCAGGAAAAGGAGCTTAAGCAATATATATTGCAACTTGAAAATGCTGAGGCTGCTAGGGATTCCTTGCTTTCCCATCTTAAAGACGCACTTCTGGAACAAGTACAGATGTTTTTATAATCTTATATATTCTGAGGCTTCAATTGTTGACAAGCTTTGTGCGATTGATGACTGCTTACTGATCTAAAGTTTTTCAGGGATCAAGGCAGGAGATGGTCCGCACGCAGTTGCTGGTGAGAATCTGTCCTTTCATTCTTCATGGGTCTAACACTGTTATGGTCCGCACGCAGTTGCTGGTGAAAAATAGTATTTTATTCATAATTAAAATATTTTGTTTATACAATATAATGATGACTATTTTTCTCATATTTTTAAAAACGAAAAGTACAGTTTATCCAATAGTTATTAAAAACTTTGAACTAATCAGGACAATAATTTTAAATTAGTGGTCTAACCGTAGTTGAATTGAGATTAACTTGATCATAATTAAAATAATATGATTCAATTAAAATATATAAATATTTTTATATAACCATGATAAGGGCAATATTTAAATAAATAAGACATTAATTTACAAGTAAAGGAAACATTCATGAATAAATTGCACATAATACAATAAAACAATAACAGAGCTATTTAAATACTTAACTACAAAGCTGATAAGTTATTATTTTTTTATTCCTTTCAAGTTAAAATGATATGTTATGCTTAATAAAATTATTTAAAAATTAAAATTGATTAAAAATAAAAGAAGTGTTTTTTAAAAAATTTTGGATATTCGGGCTAGCCCGAAGGTGTTAGAGCCGGGTTTGGCTATATGGGTTTTTTAGAAAGAGTAGGATTCTTTAAGCCCGACCTGAATTGAGCTCGACTTGAATAAGCCCGGTCCTCCCGAATTACTAGCTCTACACTGTATGATATTGAATTTTTGTATACGGTTGTACTGGGAGCTATTCATTATACCAAAATAGCTTAAGCTACTTGGTTAGGACTCAAGATAGGCTTTTATACCCCTCATCTTTATCTCTCTTTCTTGTGGGTTCTGTTCAATTATCATTTTGTCTTTGCTAAATTAACTGAATTTTTTTTCTTGAAACTGTGTTTATAATGTTTTCCTATGAAAATGGTATATGTGGAACTATTTTAAAATGAAAATAGTATATCTGGAACTATTTTAATTTTCTATGCGTAAAAAGAATGAATTTCTAAATGGGAACATGTTTCGGTTCCCTTCATAGGCCCTTTTTTTCTGTTCTTTTCTGTGCTCTAATTTTCCTTGAATTCTTTTAGCGATGGTTTAGTCTTAAAAATTGATTCGCTATTGCATTAGAGCACATCACGTGATCTATCTTGGCTTGTCTTATTATTGATAAATATGCTAATAGTTGTAATTCATGTCAATTCTTTCTTTTCAACACGGGATGTTTTGATTTTGCTATTTGTTTTCATGCGACTTTTGCCATTTTTTATTTGTAATAAGCTCATCAACATTTGATCTGTCTTTTCATATCTGATACGTGATAAATTTACAAGGATTTATTCGCATCTCTTCCTACTTGCTTCCCACTATTGTGTGCTTCCACGTCTGCATCTTAGTCGCTTCAAATTTGTAAGGAGTAGGATCCCTCTCCCCCTTTGTTTTTTTTTTTTTCCCTAGACTGCAGACATGTCAAGGGATCGACTTATCATCCACTTGTTAGCATACTTCCTTTCTAAAATTGTGGGGACTTTTTCTGCTGTTTCTGCCTGGTACTGGTACTTTATTTTGCCAATATTCATTCAGATGACCACTTTCTCCAACACAACTGGCCCGCCCATATTTTATGAAATATTTTATAGGAATTGCATTTTGCCTCTTAGTTATGATATTAAATTAAATTCCATTAGTTTTTTTTTTTTTTCCAGGGTACGCTACCCAAAATGACACATCTTTTTTTCTTTTGCCTTACACAAAGGAGTTGATGGAGGTGTTACCTTATCAGTTTTATGTGAATTCTTAAAAACTTTATTTCTAGCTCTGTGGACAGACCATGCAGATAACAGCAGCTTGCTGACGATGCTTAAATTTCCCTTCCATGGCCATTAAACTTCTTATTCTGGGGTCTCTTATGATCCAGCATATACAGGCCATTTGGTGCACTTAATGGGATAGAAATGGAATGAAAAATGTGATTTGGGAGATGAAAAATGACTCTTGTTCCCGTACTTCAAAAAGTAATAAGAGGATGATAGAAACTAGGGGTTAATGATTACAAGACTATGATAGACATTGTAAAAAATATTCAACTAACCAAATGGCCTGATAGTCTCTGACTTGTACATACACTTTTATCTCCTTTATGTTACACTTATGTTTCTTTTCTTATGTGTGGAAGAGTGGTGTTGATGTTTTTATTGATTTGTAGGGTGCACGGGAACAGATTGACCGGGCAGTTTGTGTAAGGAAGAGGCTTAACCCAGCAGCAGAAGACACAAGGGTGTTGGAGCAGAATGCTCCTTCAGCTCAATTTAACAGCACCTCTGCACAGCCTCCTTTTAGCCAACCTCTTTTGTCATTTGCTCCTCTCAAGACTACTGAAGAAGATAACAAGAAGGCAGCAGCGGCTGCTGTTGCTGCTAAGCTTGCTGCCTCCACATCATCTGCTCAGATGCTTACGTCAATTCTTTCCTCTCTTGTTGCCGAGGAAGCTGCTTCCATGAATGGTAGCTCAAAACCCACTGGATTCACTTCTGGACTACCTATGTTCAACCCAGAGAAAAGACCCAAACTTGAAAAACCATTGCCTGATGTCAGCAATTCTGATGCAGGTGGCTCTTCATTTTTTGCCCCTTCATCACAGCCTTCAATGGCAAATATGCCACTTGCACCTTCACTGAACCTCCAGGCCATGTCACAGCCTAGTCAATTGCAAACTGCATTTGCTCCAGCACCCCCGCCCCCGCCCCCGCCTCCACCCTCTCATTCTCCAGCAAATCAATATGTCCAATCCACTGGTTTGATGATTGGAGGTATTCCTTATGGATATGGATCAAATAACCTCCCACCTCCACCTCCACCTCCTTTACCTCCGCATGTAGCAGCAGGGTTATCAAGGCCGAACACTCAGCCATCACAGCAGTCACAAGCTCAGCAAGCACAGCAACAGCAACAGTCTGCAACAGGAGGATTTTTCAGGCCACCTGGCGTTGGGTTTTATGGGCAAAGCCATCCTTCAACACCGCCAGTACATAGGCAGTGATCATTGTTCTAAGGACCATTGGCCAACATTGCCGCAACTTTTATAATTAGCGAGTTCCCCTGGGACTTTGCTGTAAGCCGAGGATGTTCTCCGAGGCTCTGTAACAATGTAAATTAGTAGAAAACTAGATAGCTGATGTCAGGATTTGCCTGTAGCCTTTTATACCCTTCAGGGATCGCCCCTTTGCAACTGCCCTTTCATTAGTGGTAGGTTTTGAAATCTTTCCTGTACCTGTACCTAAGATCATATTCTGTTGAGTCAATTATTGCGGATCAGAACCTGATGGCCCTCACTAGATTTTCTTGTTCCCTTTTTCATTAAATGTTTTAAAAATTGGCATGACTTTTGTGCTTTTTGTAGACCTCTTCAAGAATCCTGCTTTATGGGCTAATCTTAGCTGCTATGAAGCATGAGCACATATTTTTTAGAAGGATTACTTGAGTAGAAGTGTGAGGAGATTAGATGAACGAGTGAAGCGAGTCTTGTATTTATAGTAAATTTTACCGAAGTAAGGGTCGCTGAGGTTCACCACTCCTTTTTCTTGTATGCCAGTCCTCACCTTTCGTTGACTGAATTAACTTAAAAATCTAGTCTAATGAAACATGAAGCATAGATATGTTAAAGTAGTAGTTCTTTTCATATTTATGTTTGTGAGATACTCTAGTAGAAATAAATATTTAAACATGTGGGCAAGTTTTAGCTTACTTGATTTGTTATCAGTTTTTAACAAGCAACAGTCTTGTCTCACTAGACAAGATTGATTATATAAAATACATGACACTATTGTATTTTATTATTTATCAATTTTTTAAAAATATTGTTAATTAAGAGGTTTTAATTAATAATTTTCATAAGTATTCTTCTCGACTTTTTCTCTACCTCTTTTATCAAAGTTTAAAATTATTCATTTTACTTTCTTCACCTGTGCCTTTTATCGTCTTCTTTGTTATGTTTAAATCATCTTAAATAATTTTTTTATCTTTTTTCCTCAATTAATGCTACACCTTTTTTTTTTTTGTATATGCTTATATTGAATTTTATCTTTATGTATATGACTGCACATCTATCTCAACATTCTCATATTTGTCACTCTAACTTTACTTCTTGCTATCCTATTAAAGTTCAAAATTCACTACTATCATATAATATAATTAGCCTTATAGCAATTTAATAAAATTTTCTTTAAGTTTATTTGGTACATTTTGATTGTAAATAAATCTTTTAACCTTTTTTAAATTAAATTACTCAACTTGTATCCTATATGCCACATTTTCATTAATTTCCCCTCATGTTGAATAATAATTTTTAAATATTTAAATTTTTTCACTTGAGATATAGTCTAATCTCCCAATTTTACTTTTAAATTATTATTGGTTGACTTCTTATCAAAATTACAATCCAAATATTATATCTTATTCCTACTCAAGCATAAACCTTTTGACTCCATATTCTCCTCCATAACTCAAGTTTATAGTTAATCTCTTATTATCTTCGTAATAAGAACTATGTCATCCATAAAAAGAAGGGAGAATGACAGAGAGGTCCCACAATGACTAATTAATTCAAATTAGATCTCAAGTGCCAAACTTTAAAAATTTTCAACTTAATTTCTTAATTTTACAAATCTGTTGTGATGAATTTGCAACTAAAAAGCATGTATTTGGGAATTTTCTCTTGAATATGCTTAGTGAAAATATTTAAGATTAATTCAAACCAACAAAGATTCAAAGATGATCCCTGATGTAGTCAAACCCTTATAGTAAAGTTCTTTGATTCACCGCGAGACGTTCTCATATTAATTGTTGCTCATTCATATATATATATATATATATTGTATAACTCTAACATAGGCAACTCAGACTGCTTTCTTTTCTGAGGTATTTCTCTCAGTATATAGTAATAAGCTTTTTCTAAATAAATAAAAATAATGTGTAAATCTTTACCTTTACATCGATACTTTTTTATTAATTCTCTTAATAGATAAATAGCTTTTGTAGTTACCTTATCTGGTATGAAGCCAAATTGATTTTCAAAAATACCAATCTCAACCTATATTCAATCACATTTTTTTTCTAATTTTTATTGTATAACTCATAAGTTTAATCCTCTATAGTTTGCACAATTTTCACTATCTTCTTTATTTTTGTAAAAATTATTTGTTATTATTTTTCATTATTTAAAATTATTTCATAAATCAATTTTTAAAATTTTTCTCAAAGTAAAATAAAATAAAAAAGGAAATATATTAACAATATAAAGATTGAGTCAAATTTTTACAATTATTATACCAAGGATAAAGGTAAAAACAGAGAAGAAATCATCAAGAGTGACATAAATTTCCAAACGGTGAAAGTGAGAAAGAAGAAAAAAAATATGTTTAAATGGATTCATAAGATATCCCAATAGAGCACGTGGTTTAGGGAAGACCATATAACTGAAAACTCATTCTTTCGGGAACATTAAACAGAGTAATGCTTCCACTTGGGAATTTTCTTGTCTCTAGAAATCTTAATGATATCGAATTATGGATAGTGATGATATCGGGAACCCTAGTTCTGGGTTTCTTTTTCTTTTTTTTTTTTAATCTGCTTGGAGGATTTGTACCTGTAAAAGAATTAAACCAGATTATTGACTCCCAACTGAAGGCCTAGTAGATTTATTTCGCTAGATGTTTGTACATTTCAAAAGGGAACAAATAACTGTATATTCTGTTGGGGTATACGCACGGGCAAGGAACAAGTTCTTTTAAAAATATTTAAAAAATAATAAACAACTTTTCTTTATCACAAAAAATATAGTAATTATTTTCTTCTAGATACATTTTATATAAAACTAATATTAGAATGAAAATTAATAATTTTTAATTTATAATATATTTAAAAGTATTCATATTTAAAATATTGAAAATGATTAAAAAATTAAAAATAATAAAAAAATATCAAAGGTGATCATAAAAACAAGATGTTTAACTAAAACATAAAATTTCCAAAGGTGAAAATGAGAAAGAAGAAAAAACATGTTTAATTGCATTAATTTAAAAAAATTAAATTTTATTTAAAAGAGCCCTTTTGAATTCTGCCATTATTATCATATTTAGTTTATATTCGTATATTTTAAAAAATTATTACTAAAAACTTAAATGCTTATGAATTTATAATTTAATTGGAGTTTATGTTTATTATAAGTTTATTTAAACTCACAATTCGATATAGATAATTAGCTTATAAAGACATGCTAATACCTTTAAATATTTTAACATGGTGTTTACGAATCAAATTATTATTTTAGAATTGTTCACAATGTTAAAGATTGGATTAAACTATAAGTTCGAAAAACTGATAGATGATAGAAGTCTATACAATTTTAATAAAACTAAAGGGAGATAACAGATTTACTAACAATCATCCTTCTAATTGTTCAGTTTTATTCAGAGATATGATACGTCATAAATTAATTTTTCTTTCCTGCCATGCCATTTTA
>NW_026555332.1:52135398-52425709 GCF_029017545.1 Prosopis cineraria
CCTCGCATTCAAGTCAGTTTTGAGTCTTCCCAAATATTTTGGGATATTTTTGATTATTTATATATTATTCTGATGTAATTGCCGCATTAAAAATGGGCTAGTTTTCATTATAGCTAGTCACATTGAGAAATAAATTATCCTTTCATCGGAGATTTTCCTACTTTGGCTATTGAGTTCATCAGGGGGATATTCTTGCTCTAATTAATTTAATAGATTTATTGGCTTTATTATTACTATAAGCTTGTTTGTAGAAGCCCCTTTGGCTGTCATTGCTTCAAAACTTGAAATGCTTACCTGCTAAAGGAAAAGGCAAAAGCACTTAAGGCCTCTACAATAAGGGCAAGAGACCTATGGATAAAAAAAAGTACCAATACTCTTATTGGGAAGAAGAAAATTAAGATGACTACAACATAAGGGGCCTACGTCACACCACACACAAAAATTGAATTCCCCAGATTCAATGGTGGTGATTTGTGTGGTGGATTCTAAGGGCGGAAAAATATTTCTACTGTTAGACTCCAGAAGATTTAAAGTAGATGTAGCTTCTATTTATTGGGAAGGTGACACCTTGGATTTATTCTCTTGGATAAATTCTAAGCTTACGGTGCTGTATTGTGAAGAGCATGTCAAAGTGTTATAGGAGCATTATGGACCTCTAGAATATTTTGAACCCTAACGAACACCTTAATGCCATTAGGCAGACTGGGTTAGTAAGGCATACGCTAAGAGTTGTGAAGAGAGTTGCATGTCTCCAACTGGTTAGAGCATTGTCTCTTTGGGGTCTTCCTTAGCGGTCTCAAAGAAGAGTTGAAAGCTAATGTACCCATTTAGAAACCTAAGACAACGTATAAGGCTGCAAGTTTAGCCCTAGAATTTGAGAAAAAGGCCCAGCTTCACCATCGACCCAAGCCCATTTCTCATGTAGCTCAAAATTACACCACACATGTTCATATTAACTCTACATGTGACTCTTGTGACACCAGGCCAGGTACTATTAACTCTTTAAACTCCTCTAAACTCTCCTCAGTGTTCGCGAACTCCTCACAATTCTCTCCCTCAATCTGGGCCCTATCCCTTCTATTAGACTCGAAGTAGTAACACTAGCGTGAAAAGGGGCTTTGCTTCGTTGTGGACAAGTCTTCAACCCAGGGCATCGTTGCAATGCTTCTTTCTCCCTCTTAGAAATTGCTGAAGAGGACGAAGAAGTGTCACCCCTATTGAACAAAGTAGCTGAGACAAAGAGGGAGCCTAAAAATGTTGAGATTTCATTCAACGCCATCTTGGGGCAGAACTCAGCATCAACTATGAAGCTGTAGGGTACTCTAGAAGGGAGGTCAGTCTTTATCTTAATTGATAGCGGTTAAGCACGTAATTTCATCTCAAAGGCAGTGTTAGTCAAATTACAACTTCCTGTTAGAAATATTCTTGCTTTTGGTGTTCAGATTGGCAATGGCACTAGAGTAAAATGCCACCAGGTTTGCCCAAAGGTTAAGGTAAAAATTTCAGATTTAATTATTCAACAAGATTTCTACCCTTTTCTTTAGGGGTTGTGACTTGGTGCTGGGTATTAAATGGCTAGTCTCTTTGAACACGATAGAAGGCAATTGGAATAAAATGTTTATGATCTTTTGGCTTAATGGGAAGAAATACAAATTGCAAGGCTTAAATGCTTCTATTCATCTCCATAGATGCTTCTTACTCAAGAATCAGTTGAGGTTGACGCAACCGAATCATTGAATGTTGAAAAAAGTTGTAATGACTTTGCTGATGTTTTTCTAAGCTAGTGAGTCTGCTGCTACCTCATGATTACTATCATGCCATACTATTGCTTCTAAATGCTTCACTGCCTTATTTATGCCCATATTGATGTCCTCACTATTTGAAGGATGAAATTGAAGCACAAGTTGAGGAGTTGTTGCAGCGTGGCTTTTTTTGGTCTAGTAACAGACCTTTTGCAAGTGTTGTCTTATTGGTTAGCAAAAATGACAACTCTTTGCACATGTGCCGGCTTAATCAGCTTACAATACTAGATAAGTACCCCCCATTCCTAATACTAATGAGCTTTTAAATGAATTGTATGGGGCGACTTGTTTTTAAAAATTGACTGGTGTTCTAGCTACCACCAAATTCGAGTACTTCTTGCTCACATTCTTAAGACGGCCTTTTGTACCCATTCGGGACATTGAGTTTGTAGTCATGTCTTTGGCTTGACTAATGCGCCTGCTGCTTCCAAGCAATTATGAATGATTTTTTCCATCCTTACTTGAGAAAGTTTATTCTAGTCTTTTTTGATGACATTTTGGTCTACAGCTCCTCTCCTTAACAACACTTGAAGCATTTGTAGGTTGTATTTCGTCTGTTAAAACACTTACTTTGTAAATACCAAGAAATGCTCTGGGATAGTCTCGAATCAACTATTTGGAACATGTAGCATCTGCTCTTGGAGTGGAATTGATTTGGAGAAAATCACTGCTGTTTCTAGTTGGCCAACTCTAAAATCCAGTGAAAGATCTTTGAGGTTTTTGGGCTTCACCGGATGCTACTGTCGCTTTTTCAAAAACTATGGTATTATTGCTTAATCCCTCACCGGATTTGACAAAGAAAAATGCTTTTTGTTGGTCTAAATAGGCACATCATTCTTTTAAAGATTTAAAGCGTGCCTTAACCACCGCCTCGATGTTATAATTACCAGACTTCCACCTTATTTACATTTGAATGTGATGTGTCCATGGATGGTATAGGAGTTGTACTTATGCAAGATGGCTACCCCTAGCATATTTTAGTAAGGGTTTTTCCTTCCAGTAGATTTAAATTTGCTTATGATTAAGAGCTGTTAGCTGTGATGCAGGCATTACAAAAATGTTGCCATTACCTTCTAGGCTGTCACTTCTATATTCAAATTGATCATTGCAGCCTCAAACACTTACTGGAGCAATGCACATTGACTAATTCCAAGCAAAGACTCATGATCAAACTCCTCGTTTGATCTCACCATTATGTGTAAGCCTGGAAAGGAAAATACAGCAATTGATTCCCTGTCTTGAAGGCCATGGCGGCTATCTCAAAACCTTAAAATGACTTGGTGCTCAGTTACATTGGCATGTTTGTGCACCGATGTCTCACTTGTCAACAAAACAAGTACCAAACTTTGGCTCGCAGGTCTCCTTTAGCCATTACCCATTATGGAACAAATTTGGGAAGAAATATCAATGGATTTCATCACCAGGCTCCCTAAATCCAAAGGTTATGACACCATTCTATTCATTGTCGACCGTCTAAGTAAGTACAGCCATTTAATTCCATTATCTCATCCTTTTATTGCCAAATTTGTAGCTGCTCTATTTGTAAGGAGATTGTGAGGTTGCATGGCATGCCTCGGTCTATCACTGCAGATTGTGACTCCATCTTTTTAAGTGTTTTTTGGCAAGAACTCTTTTGTTTGAGCCAAAGTTGCTTAAATACAAGTACAACATATAACCACAATCTGATGGCCAAACCGAGGTGGTAAATTGCTGCTTGGAGACCTACAACCTAAGTTGTAGAGTAAATTTCTTTGCTGGGCTGAATTCTCATTTAACCCCAGTTTTTCACTCTTCAGTCCTTTAAACTAGTTTATGGACATGATCCTCCTTCTTTATGCCCTTTTGTGAAGGGAGAAACATTAGTTGCTGATTTAGAGGAACAATTGGAGCTGTGTGATGCAATGCTCAGAGTGCTGCATGATAACTTGAAGAAAACACAAGATAGGATGAAAGTTCAGGTGGATCAGCAAAGGTGAGACCTTTAGTTTGAACCAGGGGATGCAGTTTTTCTTCATCTTCAACCTTATTGCCAAAAGTCCTTGGCTAAGCATAAGAGGGGCGGGGGATTTTATTGACCCTACAAGGTTTTGAGATGTTTGGATCAGTTACTTATGAACTTGAATTGCCTCATAAGTCTAAGGTTCATCCTATTTTTCAAGTCTCCATCCTCTGACCACCTCTTGGATAGCAACCATCTTCAGCACAACCATCACACAGCTTCTTTAGCACTCTCTGCTTGGAACTTGTCCTCCTCCAATAAAGGTGCTGAATCATCGTTGGACACTGGAAGGTATTCTGGAAATTTTAATTAATGATGGATCGCTGACCGCTTGTAGATTCTAGTTGGGAGGATTATGATTTGGTGGCCACTCAATTGCCCACTTTTCGACTTGAAAACTAGTCTGTTTTCAGGGGGGAGTTCTCAAAATCTCCTCCACTTTTGACTTATCAGAGAAGAAAGGGGAGGAAGTTAGAGTCGGTTATGAAAATTAAATTAGTTTCTGATTATTTGTTGCATTTTCAGTATTAGTTAGCTAAATGAGCGGACCAACAGTTGTTAAGTGGTTCACCCACATTCAAGTCAGTTTTGAGTCTTCGCAGATATTTGGGATATTTTCTGATTATTTATTTATTATTCTGATGTAATTCCTTCATTATAAATGAGCCAGTTCTCATTATAGCTAGTCACATTTGAGAAATAAATTATCCTTTCCATTGGAGATTCTCTTACTTTGGCTAGAGTTCATTGGGGTAAGATTCTTGCTCTAATTAATTTAGTAAATTTATTTGCTTTGTTATTACTATTCCAAGTGTTTAACATTTACCCAGATTGAATCATGCTCAGAACATTGCTGGAAGGAATGAGTTCTAGTGCCCACCTTTGTAATATAAATGATGTCCTAAGATTGCCCAAGATCCATCATTCAGGATTGTGTCATCGCCTCATGGGCTTCTTCATATTGGAACCTTACAATGTAATTGTTGTTTTCCACATCTATTAGCTCATAGTCCGGTATACTTAGCAACTTTGTGAGCCTATGTTTCATGAGCCTATATCTTAGACTTTTGCCTACCAATGTTATTATCAGAGCCTTTCTCCACTGTTTAGGGTATTCACATCTTTCACTTTGGGAGTTGGGACACTTCAATAATAGGATACGTCTTCATGAGCACTGTGCTTCTGTGTAATCACCAACTTCACTACCTTCTCTCCAGTTGTCATTTATCTTCTTCTTACATCGCCACATGCTCATTATCCACTCCATTGTAACCCAACAAAGAGTCCTTATACAAGACTTGACTCCTTTTTTGCAGCATCCCTTCACTAGTTCCAGTCTTTTGTTCTCCTGGGTTAGCACTTTCCATCGAGTTCCTCTTTTCACCTACTGCTGCAATAGTTCCCTTCTCATAGCTCATCTTTCCAATTGTTCTTTTCCCTTCCTTACGTTGGAGTATCTTCACATTTTGAGTAGTGAGATCCCTCTCTTTGTTGGAAGTCTCTGTCCCTTCTGTGTTGCTTATCTTCTCCAAGCTAAAGTTGTAGGATAAATTATTTTAAGGTCAAATTTTAAATTAGCAAGTAAAATGAAGTTAGATATTATACAAGGGTTGGCTTTATTTTAGTTTAATAATATTTCATAATATTTGCATGTCACTTGTTGGTATATATTTAGCTATTTCAATTAGGACCAAATCAATAAATAATAAACTAACTAGAACGTGATGCTATACACTGGTTCTTAGGTGAGTGGCATTGTTCATGACTTGTAAATAATGCACCTTTCTTCAAGTTTTATATTATAGATTGATATATCAATGTGTTAATTGGTTTAATGATTGGTCTAATTTTAAAAACATTGATCCTGAAATGACTTTGATTTTGAATATGATCCAACCAGATTTTAGGGCAGAATATTGCAATTTTTGATCCTCTTGATGATATGAAAGCCTGGAAATTTGTGCTCAGAAACTTCAACTTATTTTCTGAAAGAAAACAATGGAATGCACGGAACCCATGTATGAAAGAGAGAAGAAAGGGGGAAGCTTTGCATGTATCAGCAATATCTCTGTTGTAGAAATAGACTGCATAATATATGGACATTGTGCTCATGAAATGGTCAAATAATTTGGATAATTCCCATTTAATGGTATCTTTCTTGCTTTCCCTTAGATGTTTTCCAAGGCTGTATGCTCCTTGCTAGTTCTGAAGCAATGGGAAACTGAATGGGAGTAAATGCCTTCTAGTGTTTTTGAATAAGTCATGCTCAAGCAAGTCTTCTGGCTTTTCCCACCTTTAAGTGGGGGAAAAAAGGAAAAGAAAATGTTGAACTGCTGTTCTATGGAATTTGCAGAGATCATTTAAAGGATAAGAGATTGTTCTGTACTAATTTCCACCGTCATAAAGTATGAAATTAATGGTGGTCAAAAGTCAAGTGAAGCAGTATTTCCTTGATGAATAGACAGGCTTGCAATTATCTATAACAGTTGGACTACAGGAAATGCTGTTTAATTGGGTGCACTGGCTAGTGATATCTTCACTGAATAGATGTGCTTATGATTTTTCGCATTGGTTCTGGAACTGCTCATTATTCCAATACATGAACTAAAATACCTAATTATTTTTGGGCAGGACATTCTCATAGCACATGCTGACTGTCTGCTCTGCATTAGACAAAATGTCTTTCATTACTTCAATTGTTTTTTCTGCCTTTAATATTTGAAGGTCAACCAGATCTCTTTTTTTTTTTTTTGGTTGGAAACTATTTGGTATTTGGTACTTTTGAGTTTTCACCAAACAAATTCAAGCTGTTGGGCCCAAATTTCTATTTTACGTTAAAGTGATTGAAGAATTATTTGTATTGATGATTACCTTTTTTGTGGGTTGTTTGTTACATAGGGAATCAGCTAGGATCCACTTTGATGAATGACCTGCAAGATCAGGAAAAGGAGCTTAAGCAATATATATTGCAACTTGAAAATGCTGAGGCTGCTAGGGATTCCTTGCTTTCCCATCTTAAAGACGCACTTCTGGAACAAGTACAGATGTTTTTATAATCTTATATATTCTGAGGCTTCAATTGTTGACAAGCTTTGTGCGATTGATGACTGCTTACTGATCTAAAGTTTTTCAGGGATCAAGGCAGGAGATGGTCCGCACGCAGTTGCTGGTGAGAATCTGTCCTTTCATTCTTCATGGGTCTAACACTGTTATGGTCCGCACGCAGTTGCTGGTGAAAAATAGTATTTTATTCATAATTAAAATATTTTGTTTTATACAATATAATGATGACTATTTTTCTCATATTTTTAAAAACGAAAAGTACAGTTTATCCAATAGTTATTAAAAACTTTGAACTAATCAGGACAATAATTTTAAATTAGTGGTCTAACCGTAGTTGAATTGAGATTAACTTGATCATAATTAAAATAATATGATTCAATTAAAATATATAAATATTTTTATATAACCATGATAAGGGCAATATTTAAATAAATAAGACATTAATTTACAAGTAAAGGAAACATTCATGAATAAATTGCACATAATACAATAAAACAATAACAGAGCTATTTAAATACTTAACTACAAAGCTGATAAGTTATTATTTTTTTATTCCTTTCAAGTTAAAATGATATGTTATGCTTAATAAAATTATTTAAAAATTAAAATTGATTAAAATAAAAGAAGTGTTTTTTAAAAAATTTTGGATATTCGGGCTAGCCCGAAGGTGTTAGAGCCGGGTTTGGCTATATGGGTTTTTTAGAAAGAGTAGGATTCTTTAAGCCCGACCTGAATTGAGCTCGACTTGAATAAGCCCGGTCCTCCCGAATTACTAGCTCTACACTGTATGATATTGAATTTTTGTATACGGTTGTACTGGGAGCTATTCATTATACCAAAATAGCTTAAGCTACTTGGTTAGGACTCAAGATAGGCTTTTATACCCCTCATCTTTATCTCTCTTTCTTGTGGGTTCTGTTCAATTATCATTTTGTCTTTGCTAAATTAACTGAATTTTTTTTCTTGAAACTGTGTTTATAATGTTTTCCTATGAAAATGGTATATGTGGAACTATTTTAAAATGAAAATAGTATATCTGGAACTATTTTAATTTTCTATGCGTAAAAAGAATGAATTTCTAAATGGGAACATGTTTCGGTTCCCTTCATAGGCCCTTTTTTTCTGTTCTTTTCTGTGCTCTAATTTTCCTTGAATTCTTTTAGCGATGGTTTAGTCTTAAAAATTGATTCGCTATTGCATTAGAGCACATCACGTGATCTATCTTGGCTTGTCTTATTATTGATAAATATGCTAATAGTTGTAATTCATGTCAATTCTTTCTTTTCAACACGGGATGTTTTGATTTTGCTATTTGTTTTCATGCGACTTTTGCCATTTTTTATTTGTAATAAGCTCATCAACATTTGATCTGTCTTTTCATATCTGATACGTGATAAATTTACAAGGATTTATTCGCATCTCTTCCTACTTGCTTCCCACTATTGTGTGCTTCCACGTCTGCATCTTAGTCACTTCAAATTTGTAAGGAGTAGGATCCCTCTCCCCCTTTGTTTTTTTTTTTTCCCTAGACTGCAGACATGTCAAGGGATCGACTTATCATCCACTTGTTAGCATACTTCCTTTCTAAAATTGTGGGGACTTTTTCTGCTGTTTCTGCCTGGTACTGGTACTTTATTTTGCCAATATTCATTCAGATGACCACTTTCTCCAACACAACTGGCCCGCCCATATTTTATGAAATATTTTATAGGAATTGCATTTTGCCTCTTAGTTATGATATTAAATTAAATTCCATTAGTTTTTTTTTTTTTCCAGGGTACGCTACCCAAAATGACACATCTTTTTTTCTTTTGCCTTACACAAAGGAGTTGATGGAGGTGTTACCTTATCAGTTTTATGTGAATTCTTAAAAACTTTATTTCTAGCTCTGTGGACAGACCATGCAGATAACAGCAGCTTGCTGACGATGCTTAAATTTCCCTTCCATGGCCATTAAACTTCTTATTCTGGGGTCTCTTATGATCCAGCATATACAGGCCATTTGGTGCACTTAATGGGATAGAAATGGAATGAAAAATGTGATTTGGGAGATGAAAAATGACTCTTGTTCCCGTACTTCAAAAAGTAATAAGAGGATGATAGAAACTAGGGGTTAATGATTACAAGACTATGATAGACATTGTAAAAAATATTCAACTAACCAAATGGCCTGATAGTCTCTGACTTGTACATACACTTTTATCTCCTTTATGTTACACTTATGTTTCTTTTCTTATGTGTGGAAGAGTGGTGTTGATGTTTTTATTGATTTGTAGGGTGCACGGGAACAGATTGACCGGGCAGTTTGTGTAAGGAAGAGGCTTAACCCAGCAGCAGAAGACACAAGGGTGTTGGAGCAGAATGCTCCTTCAGCTCAATTTAACAGCACCTCTGCACAGCCTCCTTTTAGCCAACCTCTTTTGTCATTTGCTCCTCTCAAGACTACTGAAGAAGATAACAAGAAGGCAGCAGCGGCTGCTGTTGCTGCTAAGCTTGCTGCCTCCACATCATCTGCTCAGATGCTTACGTCAATTCTTTCCTCTCTTGTTGCCGAGGAAGCTGCTTCCATGAATGGTAGCTCAAAACCCACTGGATTCACTTCTGGACTACCTATGTTCAACCCAGAGAAAAGACCCAAACTTGAAAAACCATTGCCTGATGTCAGCAATTCTGATGCAGGTGGCTCTTCATTTTTTGCCCCTTCATCACAGCCTTCAATGGCAAATATGCCACTTGCACCTTCACTGAACCTCCAGGCCATGTCACAGCCTAGTCAATTGCAAACTGCATTTGCTCCAGCACCCCCGCCCCCGCCCCCGCCTCCACCCTCTCATTCTCCAGCAAATCAATATGTCCAATCCACTGGTTTGATGATTGGAGGTATTCCTTATGGATATGGATCAAATAACCTCCCACCTCCACCTCCACCTCCTTTACCTCCGCATGTAGCAGCAGGGTTATCAAGGCCGAACACTCAGCCATCACAGCAGTCACAAGCTCAGCAAGCACAGCAACAGCAACAGTCTGCAACAGGAGGATTTTTCAGGCCACCTGGCGTTGGGTTTTATGGGCAAAGCCATCCTTCAACACCGCCAGTACATAGGCAGTGATCATTGTTCTAAGGACCATTGGCCAACATTGCCGCAACTTTTATAATTAGCGAGTTCCCCTGGGACTTTGCTGTAAGCCGAGGATGTTCTCTGAGGCTCTGTAACAATGTAAATTAGTAGAAAACTAGATAGCTGATGTCAGGATTTGCCTGTAGCCTTTTATACCCTTCAGGGATCGCCCCTTTGCAACTGCCCTTTCATTAGTGGTAGGTTTTGAAATCTTTCCTGTACCTGTACCTAAGATCATATTCTGTTGAGTCAATTATTGCGGATCAGAACCTGATGGCCCTCACTAGATTTTCTTGTTCCCTTTTTCATTAAATGTTTTAAAAATTGGCATGACTTTTGTGCTTTTTGTAGACCTCTTCAAGAATCCTGCTTTATGGGCTAATCTTAGCTGCTATGAAGCATGAGCACATATTTTTTAGAAGGATTACTTGAGTAGAAGTGTGAGGAGATTAGATGAACGAGTGAAGCGAGTCTTGTATTTATAGTAAATTTTACCGAAGTAAGGGTCGCTGAGGTTCACCACTCCTTTTTCTTGTATGCCAGTCCTCACCTTTCGTTGACTGAATTAACTTAAAAATCTAGTCTAATGAAACATGAAGCATAGATATGTTAAAGTAGTAGTTCTTTTCATATTTATGTTTGTGAGATACTCTAGTAGAAATAAATATTTAAACATGTGGGCAAGTTTTAGCTTACTTGATTTGTTATCAGTTTTTAACAAGCAACAGTCTTGTCTCACTAGACAAGATTGATTATATAAAATACATGACACTATTGTATTTTATTATTTATCAATTTTTTAAAAATATTGTTAATTAAGAGGTTTTAATTAATAATTTTCATAAGTATTCTTCTCGACTTTTCTCTACCTCTTTTATCAAAGTTTAAAATTATTCATTTTACTTTCTTCACCTGTGCCTTTTATCGTCTTCTTTGTTATGTTTAAATCATCTTAAATAATTTTTTTATCTTTTTTCCTCAATTAATGCTACACCTTTTTTTTTTTTGTATATGCTTATATTGAATTTTATCTTTATGTATATGACTGCACATCTATCTCAACATTCTCATATTTGTCACTCTAACTTTACTTCTTGCTATCCTATTAAAGTTCAAAATTCACTACTATCATATAATATAATTAGCCTTATAGCAATTTAATAAAAATTTTCTTTAAGTTTATTTGGTACATTTTGATTGTAAATAAATCTTTTAACCTTTTTAAATTAAATTACTCAACTTGTATCCTATATGCCACATTTTCATTAATTTCCCATCATGTTGAATAATAATTTTTAAATATTTAAATTTTTTCACTTGAGATATAGTCTAATCTCCCAATTTTACTTTTAAATTATTATTGGTTGACTTCTTATCAAAATTACAATCCAAATATTATATCTTATTCCTACTCAAGCATAAACCTTTTGACTCCATATTCTCCTCCATAACTCAAGTTTATAGTTAATCTCTTATTATCTTCGTAATAAGAACTATGTCATCCATAAAAAGAAGGGAGAATGACAGAGAGGTCCCACAATGACTAATTAATTCAAATTAGATCTCAAGTGCCAAACTTTAAAAATTTTCAACTTAATTTCTTAATTTTACAAATCTGTTGTGATGAATTTGCAACTAAAAAGCATGTATTTGGGAATTTTCTCTTGAATATGCTTAGTGAAAATATTTAAGATTAATTCAAACCAACAAAGATTCAAAGATGATCCCTGATGTAGTCAAACCCTTATAGTAAAGTTCTTTGATTCACCGCGAGACGTTCTCATATTAATTGTTGCTCATTCATATATATATATATATATATATTGTATAACTCTAACATAGGCAACTCAGACTGCTTTCTTTTCTGAGGTATTTCTCTCAGTATATAGTAATAAGCTTTTTCTAAATAAATAAAAATAATGTGTAAATCTTTACCTTTACATCGATACTTTTTTATTAATTCTCTTAATAGATAAATAGCTTTTGTAGTTACCTTATCTGGTATGAAGCCAAATTGATTTTCAAAAATACCAATCTCAACCTATATTCAATCACATTTTTTTTCTAATTTTATTGTATAACTCATAAGTTTAATCCTCTATAGTTTGCACAATTTTCACTATCTTCTTTATTTTTGTAAAAATTATTTGTTATTATTTTTCATTATTTAAAATTATTTCATAAATCAATTTTTAAAATTTTTCTCAAAGTAAAATAAAATAAAAAAGGAAATATATTAACAATATAAAAGATTGAGTCAAATTTTTACAATTATTATACCAAGGATAAAGGTAAAAACAGAGAAGAAATCATCAAGAGTGACATAAATTTCCAAACGGTGAAAGTGAGAAAGAAGAAAAAAAATATGTTTAAATGGATTCATAAGATATCCCAATAGAGCACGTGGTTTAGGGAAGACCATATAACTGAAAACTCATTCTTTCGGGAACATTAAACAGAGTAATGCTTCCACTTGGGAATTTTCTTGTCTCTAGAAATCTTAATGATATCGAATTATGGATAGTGATGATATCGGGAACCCTAGTTCTGGGTTTCTTTTTCTTTTTTTTTTTTTAATCTGCTTGGAGGATTTGTACCTGTAAAAGAATTAAACCAGATTATTGACTCCAAACTTGAAGGCCTAGTAGATTTATTTCGCTAGATGTTTGTACATTTCAAAAGGAACAAATAACTGTATATTTCTGTTGGGGTATACGCACACGGGCAAGGAACAAGTTCTTTTAAAAATATTTAAAAAATAATAAACAACTTTTCTTTATCAACAAAAAAATATAGTAATTATTTTCTTCTAAGATACATTTTATATAAAACTAATATTAGAATGAAAATTAATAATTTTTAAAATTATAATATATTTAAAAGTATTCATATTTTAAAATATTGAAAATGATTAAAAAATTAAAATAATAAAAAAATATCAAAGGTGATCATAAAAACAAGATGTTAACTAAAACATAAATTTCCAAAGGGTGAAAATGAGAAAGAAGAAAAAAACATGTTTAATTGCATTAATTTAAAAAAATTAAATTTTATTTAAAAGAGCCCTTTTGAATTCTGCCATTATTATCATATTTAGTTATATATTCGTATATTTTAAAAATTATTTACTAAAAACTTAAATGCTTATGAATTTATAATTTAATTGGAGTTTATGTTTATTATAAGTTTATTTAAACTCACAATTTCGATATAGATAATTAGCTTATAAAGACATGCTAATACCTTTAAATATTTTAACATGGTGTTTACGAATCAAATTAATTATTTTAGAATTGTTCACAATGTTAAAGATTGGATTAAACTATAAGTTCGAAAAACTGATAGATGATAGAAGTCTATACAATTTTAATAAAACTAAAGGGAGATTAACATATTTACTAACAATCATCCTTCTAATTGTTCAGTTTTATTCAGAGATATGATACGTCATAAATAATTTTTCTTTCCTGCCATGCCATTTTATCACGTAAGAAGGTATATCCAAATGGTTGTTATTATAATGAATCACGGCAATTGAATTAATTTATGATATTAATTGCTCTTGATTGATTGGCCAAAAAACAATTACTCTTGATTCAGGTGAGATATTTCAACATTTCTTGCGTGGGTAATGATTTCTAATTAAAAGGGCTCCCAAGTCGCAACTGATAAAAAAGTCTTCAATATTTGATTGTGTGAAATAAAATTTCACCAATTGGCATCAAAGCCACCCAAGAAAGATTAAAAAGTTTGAATAAAAAATTGATAAAGGTGAGAATAGAATAATTAGTTTAAAAGTTAGCTTGAACGATCAGGCAGAAAATTTGTTTACATTTTCTAATTCCTAATGTTTAAGAAAACTTTGTTTTTTAAATAATAAAAGAACCTTTTCTTTTATTGAAATTCGAATAAAAAATAGCGGAAGGGCAGCACAAATTGATAATGGCGATGACTGCTTTATAATTCCAACAGTAGCGTAATTGGAACAATAACGACTCATTAGGGACGGTAATTTGACGCCGCTCTGGGATAACTTGTTTGTTTAAGGGAAAATATAACCTAGACTATCTCAACTTTATTAATTATCAATTCAATATTTGAACTATGATTGAAAACAATTCAATGATTACATTTTATTTGACCAACAAAATGATTACATTTTATTGAGGTAAAATTTATATCTTGTACCCACAAGAAGCGAAATCGCCCAATGAATAAGTTAAAAATATTTAAGGTTTCAAATTTTAATATATAAAGAAAGTAAGCACGTAAAATGAGGTGGGTATCATTGTTAATAAAAAGTAGAAAAAGGACGTGGTAAAAGTTAACAGAATTGGAAACATAATTATTTCCTTAAACATGATTATTGGATGCCAGGCTATTAATATTGAGATAAGTAGTTTTGGTGATGGAATGTTAATGTATAGAAAAAAAGTCAAATATAAGGAGTGTTTTAAAGTCATTCATTTGTGCAATAATGATGAAAATTGAAAAATGTATCTTGTGGTGAAGAAGGAAGCTAAAAAATTTGAGAGTAGATCTCATTCTAAAGCATTGTAAGAGTTTTACAAGGGTTTTGAAACAAAGGATGAAGAACAAAAAATCTATAAGATTGCTAAGAGTAGAGGAAAAAATCAAGAGATCTAAAACAAATAAGGTACATAAAAGATGAATAAAGAAGAGTTTTGATTACTAATAGTGATATTAAAGACAGATGAGAGACCTACTTTTATGAATTTTTTAACAATGGAGGGGATTTGCTTAGTAACTTGAAGAATTTGATAACTCGTGAAAAAAAAGCAGAATTTATCATTCTATTGAAGAGAACACGATATTGAGGTAAAGGAAGCTCTTAAAAAATAGAAAATGGTAAAACTAATGGCTCTAATTATATGCCTGTTGAAGTGTGAAAATGTTTAGATGAAGAAAGGATGTGATGGCTAATTAAGTTATCTAATTTACTATCCAAAAAAATTCCTGACAAATGGAGAAGAAGCACCTTAGTTCCTATTTAAAAAAATAAAGGAGATATTTAAATCTTGCAAATTATAAAAGGATTAAACTTATAAGTCATATAATGAAATTATAAAAAATAATGATTGAGAATAAGTTGAGATTAGAGACTAGTATTTATGAAAATCAATTTGGCTTCAAAATCATACTAGGTAGAGCAACTATAGAAGCGACTTATTTACTAAAAGAATTAATAAAAAAGTATTCACACAAAAGGAAATATTTACACATGATTTTTTTAAAGATACTTTTTAGATTAACTCAAACTCAAACTTAATATCTTACGCTTCAACGATTATAGCACATTTTACTAAAACTCAAGGATGGATCCACATTTACTATAGTGAGGGCAATTCCCCCCCCCCCAACCTAAGAAAAAATTACTTAAAATGACCTATGTTATATTTTTATTGCCCCTTCAAAAAAATTTTAACTGCCCCCACTTTAAAAGAAATTCATTTATTTTTTTATAAAATTTTACTTATCCCATTAAAAAATTTATTACCTAAAATTATAATATATATATATATATATATATAACCTTAAATAGTAATAGTTTTATGATGAAAAATTAATAGTTAAAAAAATTGTTTATGAAAAAAATTTTGTATAAAAAATTCTCAAACACGTAATTTTTTTGGAGGCAAAATGACAATAAGAAAATGAAGAGGCTTTTGTGTGCAAAGTTCACAAAAGAGGTATACTCCCTCAACTAAATTTAGGTGTTGGATGTTTAAAAATGTAAGATATTTTTAATATTTTAATATGTAATTAATATGTTTTTTAAAAAGTGCTTCTAATAAATAGATCACTTTATATTTATTTTAAAGTGAAACATCTTATTAAATAAGGGTAAATATGAAAAGATAGTATTAGTTTAAAGATAACTAACTAGTTTATTGAGGTGAGATTTAATTAAAAATATCTTACATTTTTAAGTGAGGAAATATAAATTTTATTTAATGAAAATTTAAAAAATGATGCTATATATAAAGAGAGTCTTTTATGTTATTCTAATGCTATCTTTACGTGTTGTTTTAAATATTTAATTTTATTAACTTATATAAAAAATATAATTACATATATAATTATTTTTTATAAAAATATAAATATTTATTTTAAGTATAAATTATGTCCTCATTGATTTATTTTTCTGGATCTGTTATTGCTAAAACTAATGCTTGTGGGTGATAGTAGGATGTTTTTAAAACAAAGTTTTAAGAACATGGACAGGAGCGGGCTCATTGTGCTATTTGAAAATTGAATTGACCAACATGAGTCTATGAAATTGTAAGGGAAAAAAAAGGCAGCCAGACACTAATCTAAACATGTGGACAATGCGTTGCTACCTTTATAGAATATAGGCAACAAGCTCTGCTAGTAGGAATTTGAATATACTAGGGGATTCTGAGGCTGCCACCAAGCTGGTTCAAACTTTTTTTTTTTTTTGTTTCATGTAATGGAGGGAAAATTCAATGAACAAAAAGATAAAGTACAAAGATAAGATATAATAAGATCTATTTAAGATATTTAAAATTATTTTATTATATTTATTTTAATAAAAATATTTAGAATATCAATTAGATTAATTAGGATTTAATTCGATTTTCTTATCATTTTCTAGGTTATTTTAGATTTTATTTATTCTTAATAAAATGAGATATCTGGGTTAGCTGGATTATTTGATTATCTTTTAGGATTATATTAAATTTTGATTTATTATGATGTTAATATTCATAGAGCTCTATAAATAATTATAGGGTTTTAAATTATAGTTCGTCTTAATTATTAAATAAGAATTTCTATTTTTTTTTATACTATCATCCTTCCCTCCCTTTCTTCTCCCCTTTTTTCCCTCTCTATCCCATTTTTCTTTCTTGTTTCATAGTATAGACAAAAGAGCAATATAGAATTAAAAAAATAACAGCCATGGTTAACGGCGTTACAAGGTTCATGGTCTTGTTAGAAATCTATAGCAAAAATCTGAATTTTTGAAGACAAGATCTTCAGCTGGACAGTATTGGTTAACGGCGTTACAAGGTTCATGGTCTTGGTTCGAAGTTTTAGCGCTCGTTTACTTAAACATGGTCCTTTTTTATTTAAAACCTGACCTGAAAAGTTCAAACGTTTTTATATATTGCATTTTAATTATTTATTGCTTATACATTTTAATTATTATATTATATTATAATTTAGATATTATAATATATTTTTAATTTTATTTTAAAAAATGTAATTGTAGATCACTCACTCAAGAAGCTCACCATACTCCACCCTTGCTTAACTCTCTTTCTTAGGGTGTATTTAGATTAAAAAGTCCACAATTAAAGTTACAATCAATTGACATTAGCTAACTAAAATTAGGAGAAAAGTCTATAACTTTAATGTGATTTATACTTGAATATTTTTTTGTTAGAAGTCATTTGGATAAATTAAAATTTATTTAAAAGAATTTTATTCTAAGGTGATAGTAACTAAATATTCACTAATCAGACAAAAGAAATTTGAAAATGCACTACAGGATTGTGGGATGAAGTGAAATAAAATGCATAAGTAAAATGACTGAAATGTCATTGTTTAACGAAAAGAAAGATAGGCTAAAGAACGAAGAAGAAAAGTCGCAACAAACTCCAACTCGATATACTCCCCCAGTTTCCAACCTCCTCACTAAGGATGACCCTACAAACTATATGATTTTCGATCCTTCTTCTATATACAATGCAATCGCTTAATATTGTTTCTTTTTGAGTGTTTTGTGTGATTTTACATAAAGGTTGTCAGTTGAGTCGAGGAAAGAGATTGGCTATTGTTCAAAAATCTCATTGGGGGATAAAGTGTGAAGTTGTTTCACTTAAAGCTTTATCTTCTTCATCTCAACTTTAAATTCAAATATATTGACATGGGTTTATACTGTGTGGTGTGGGTATGAAAGAAATGAATTACTTTAGAAGTATTGTTGCCATTTTTTTTATATGAATTGTTTTGTAATGTTAACGTTGCATAGTAGACGGACCAGTGAAGTGTTGTTGCATGTTGCCACTAATGATATGGGTTTAAAGTTAGCTTGGGATAAAGATTCAAGAAAGTGCTACTACGAAGTGATTGTGTAGAGGCCATCTTTGTCTTATTGAAACCCCATAATGAGTTTCATGAGGGCGATACTATTATTGAGGAATGCAAGAACCTAATGAAGAGAGAATGGAGCGTGACTTTGGTGAGAATAGCAAGGGAGCGAAATTTTAATTTGTCATGGATAGCTTAGCCAAGCATGCGTTAAATCTTTCTTTGGCCTCATCTGATCTCAGCTAGAACTCTGAAGAATATGATCCATTTTATTTAGTTTCTATTTTGCTTTTTTTTTTTTTCCATCTTGTATAAAAAACAGAGCCCACATGTGTGATGGAATTGATTATATGTTAAAGCATGGAAGGAGATGCGACTTGTTAACAAGGAAAAATATAGAAGGGTGCAAATTAGAAAATGTATTGTGACTATCTGTTATGTAAATCTACTTGTATATCTAGTAATATGAAGTTGTTATTTTCTTAATCGTTGTTGTTACTGATGTAAATCCCCTTCCTCTTGTATCACATGCTTGCGTCTTTTTTACTAATGTAAATATTCACAAGTAATGGTATGGACTACGTAAGTGTTGTTAAAGATTTAACAAGTAATGTTATTCTTCTAGCAAGTAACATGATGGATTTTACAAGCTAAAGTTGATAATTTAACAAGTTATAATAGATTAAACATAATAGACTTAACAAGTAACACAAAGAAATTTACAAGTTATATTTAACATTTTATTTGTGAAGTTATTCATTTAACAAATCATATATGAATTTATACATGTTAAGTATTTAACAATTAACGTTATAGACTTGACATATAATATTAGACGTTTTACAAATGATGTTAGTAATTTAACAAGTCATGAATGAATTTACATGGGATGGATATTATATAAGTGACAAGTGATATTGACTACTTAACTAGACACTTTTTGACAAATGGTCAAAAATATAATTCATGTAATTGTTATATTGGTATGACAGCTAACAGTTTTGTAACTATTGCTTGTTAAATTCCTAGTATTACTTGTAAATTTTATAACATGACATGGCAGTTATTTAAGATAAGTAATTATAAGATTTGAAAAATGCCAAGAGAAGACTTGTGATGGAAATCATGTTATTTTAACATTTAGCCCTATAGGTAAAATCCCTAATATTACACATTAAATATGCAAATTTTAATTGTTAAATTATTAACAGGCCTTGTTTTATCACTAATATGACATGTTAAATTCATAATGTTATTGGTTAAATTCATAATATGACTTGTTAAGTATTTAATTTGTGTTGGTAAGCACTTTTCCTTCTGCATGTTTATAAACCACTCTGCACTTTCATACCGGAATTTGATGCTTGAGAAATAACAAGCATTAATAACTATTTGAAAAGTAATATATACTAAAATAACATGTCGTTATTATAGCACCACGCATAGGACACAATGAATTCCTTGAGTAAAGTGCCGAAATGAATGTACATCAATAAAACCCATCACGATGGCAAGCAATCTTCAAGAAGTTATCTATGCTTCTCTTATTATAGAAGGAAGAAAATGAAACTGAAGTAGCCTCCACTATCAAAAGATAGTCATCCTTTGTGATTTTCAACACCGACGAAATCAAGTGATTTATGGCTACATTACGCCAAGCCTTTGATAATACACTCCAAAGTCTTTGGGTAAATGGAGGACTTGTATTGCATCATAAAGCTCAAGCAACGGCCTACCACTTTCGCAAAATGGGCTTCGACTATGATCAGCTCAAGTAGGCAAAAGTTGCGTCCAAGCTTTATGCAAATATGGGTTCTATCATGCACTTTCCTTGTGTTTAAACATTAGGGGTAGTAATGTCATTTTGCTGTGAAATTTAATTTCATTTTGGTCCTCAAAGATTGCAAAGTGATTTCAGACTTTGTTAGTCCTGATTTGAAGATGTCTAGCTACCATGGTCTTGTAATGAATTTTTTTCAAATTTTTTGAAAAATTTAATTCAAAATCCAATTGAGATACATAATGACAAGAATGAGAATACATTTTTCTTGTAAATATTTTTGTGACTAAACTTAAAATTACAAAAGTAGATTAAAAATATAGAATGCATTGATATCGAAAATCTTAATTTTTTTAAAAAATATAAAGTAGTGATAAAATTCAAAATATTTGATTATGAAGAGCTAAAATCAATTGAAAAATCTTTCAATCCCAAATGATTTACAGCCCTATCTTTTTTTGGTTGCTAGCCTATATAGCTTAAATTTAATTATGCACAGGTTTTAGTTTGTCAAAAATATAATAAAAATACTTTTAAATATGTGATTGTTAAAAAGTAAATGAATTTAATTATATACAATATTAAATATTAAATATGTGAACTTGCATATGATAGAGGAGAGTTTTCTCCCTATAGAGAAAGTTGTGAGGTTCTTCCCCTATTTCTTCGCAGAGGTCTTAAAACTGCTGCAGCGAAAAGCAAGCTAACGGAGATGGCAACGACAACAATTGAAGGGCTTTGATGATCTTGTGTTTGGCTCTAACATTTGAAGGGCATTCACTAGAAAAGAGAAAAGGGAAAGGTCTAGCAGAGTAGATGACGAGAGGAAGAGGACAAGAGAGAAGGAGGAGTTAGAGAAAAGGGAGAAGCTCTGCTCAACGCTCGATGTGAAGCTCCTTTAACTAGCTTCAACCAAAACGCTCATTTGAACTTAATGTGTGTCTATTTTTTTGCCCAACTAGATTTGAAATGAAGCAATGGGCCTTTTACCCCCTAACCTAGGTTAAGGGCCACAAAAATTTCATTGGCGGCAATCCAAACATACAACCCTCAATCATTTGCCTAGCTTATATTCTCATATCTTCACTTCACTCCACTTTCATTATTTTCAGACTAGTGCACCTCATCATCACACTTGTTGTTGCTCTTTTTCTTTTTTTTTTTTGGGAGGGATAAGTTAAACACATAATTCACATACTCAAGTGTCAAAATAGGTTCAAACCTTATACCTCACACCTTTAGAAAGGTGGCATTGTTACTAAAGCAACTTGCCATTGACAAATATACCAGATTCATTGCTCATTGCTAGTTCTATAATTCATAGCAAGAAACTAAAATTATTTTCATAATTGCAAAATAATTTGTAATTTGTTGTGTTTCATTGGTCATAAATACCCATCACGGGATAAAGCAAGGGAAATATCCATCTTGAGATAGTTAATTTAAGTTTTTTAAAATAAAATATTAATTATTTTATTTTCCACCTAACATTTAAAATTTCAAAGAATATTTATATTTTAAGCTAAAGTTTACCTTAACACTGGGAAATTATTATCTCTCTAAAAATAATTTAGAATAACATGTTATGATAATATATTTTATCTTATTGAACATTATATAACATTATTTTAAATAATGCAACATTGTATTATACTATCAAAATCAATTCTTATACAAGAATTGGGAAACTCCAACTTCAAATGGATTGTCTTTAGAAGACTTTCATTTTTCTGCAAGAACAATTTAGTTTTCAAATTTGTTTTAATGCTATTATAGAACTTTGTGTGTATAAATTATCTTATATTAGCTTCATAGTTGGACTTAACAAGACATAGTGGGTTTTGCAATCTTTGCAAAAAGACATAGATGTCTTTATGAAATAGTATGGTATAGTTGTTTTTATTACTTGACTTAAAGTTGTCATTTTTCATTAGAAAAAAAAAATCTTATTTGATATGATGCGCCAAAATATTCTTTTTAATAACATATGATGTACCAAACTCACCTCTAAGACTTTTTTTTAAAAAAAACTGAAATGAGATTTATTAGATATATGGATATAGGTATATTGATTAATACCTGTTTAAATTTGATTGTAAACAAACCACTCTCTCTGTTTAAAAATACGAGGCATTTTTAACTAAATCTTATTTCAATAAAGTAATTATTCATTTTTAAACTAACCTTATCTTTTTATATTTATTCATATTAAACAACCTACAATAAATATAAAGTCATTATTAATAGAAAATTTAAAAAAAAAGGTAATGATTACATCTTAAAAGACTAAAAATGCCTTACATTTTCTAAACATCTAATTCCTCAAAAAATGCCTTTCATTTTTGAACGGAAGGAGTATGATTTAATATTCTAAAATTGAGATTGATGAATTTACATGAAAATTTTATTTTCTAGTATTTTTGCTCATTTTATTATTTTTTATAAAATATATTTTTTTTCTCTCTTTCTTAAAAAAAACTTTATATAAATTCATCAATTTTAATTTTAAAAAATTTAAATAAAAAATGCCAACTCGTGCTAACTAAAGGTGGTTTGGTCAACTTTGATTTGGGCCTTCATTTTTGTTTTCTTAGCAAAGAGATTGTGCCTTAAAAACTTTTTAATGATTAATTGAAATAGCCATTGAGGGTACCCCAAAAAACAAAAACTAGAAGAAGAAGGAGAAATAGCCATTGAGGGTCTACTGAAAAAACAGAGCCGTTGAGGGAATCAATCAAGAGCCAACTGACAGGACTAATCAAACATTAAAAAGCTATCAATTAGAATACCGCAATTAAGGAAACATGGAATTTCTTCTTGACCAAAAAAAACACGCCCTGTAAATTGGATTTTGGTTCTCTCCATTTATTTTCCCCCCGCTTCTCATTTCAACATTCAGATCAATTTTTGAATAGTAAGGATTTGACATTTTATAAAATTAACTATTTTAATTTGTAATCACAGTCCTAAATCTTAAAATGCAGCTTAGATCAAACCTGTTATATTTGAAATTTACTTATCATAAATTTAATATTTAATAATATTTTTATGAAACATTAAATTTAACCATTCAAAAGTTGATTCAGAGATTAAGATACAAAGTGAAGAGGTAATGGAAAAAAATGGAAAGAAGTCAAGTTTATAAAAATTATGTCCATTCATCCAAACCAACATTTTACTTACTGTCCTACCCTCTCATAAATGGGAGATGATTCTCTCTTCTTTCTTTCCTTTTTCTATTCTTTTCCCTTTCTGATTTTTAAATCAAAATTTAGGTGATTTTGATTTTATCTCATATAAAATTATTACTAAAAAGTTAAATTACAAAAAAAAATACGGAATAATAAAATTTAAATTGTTAAAATTTAATATGAACAATTAAAATACACTAAAGACAAAATGAAATGAAATATTTTAGGGAGAATGACAATTAAGGACCTGCTAAGACTATTAATCCTAATTACGAACCGTAAAATTTTGAAATCCCAGTTAAGGACCATGGTCCTTAATTGTAATTAAAAAAATATAATTTGTGAGGTGGGATTCATTATTGCCACTTGAAAATTCACTAACCCAACTTGAGAAAATTTGTAACGTATATTGTGAAAACATGAAACCCCACTTGAAAATTAAATGTTTAACAAAAAGCCCTACTTAAGAATTCACTAATTCGACTTGAAAAATTTTTTAACATGTATTGTGAAAACATGAAATTTCAGTTGGGGATCGATTGTTTAATAAAAAAACACCAATTTGGATAAGTCACTTTTTATTAATGATTCTCAAGTGGGGTTTCATTTTTTCACAATATATGTTAGAAATTTTTTTAAGTCTAGCTAGTGAATTTTCAAGTAGCGCTTTTTGTTAAACATTTCATTTTTAAGTGGGGTTTCATGTTTTCACAATATACGTTAATAATTTTCTCAAGTTGGGTTAGTGAATTGTCAAGTCGCGTTAGTAAATTCTACCTCATAAATTACATTTTTTTATCACAATTAAGGACCATAGTTCTTAACTTTGATTTCAAAATTTCACGGTCCGTAATTGAAATTAATGTTCTTAACAGGTCTTTAATTGTCATTCTCCCAATATTTTACAAAAGAACAAATCTAAACTATTCAAACCTTAATATAATGATTAGAAATTACCAAGAGGATGGGAAGACGGCAAGGGGAAGATAAGAGAATCCTTCCCCCTCGCAAATCATAAACCATAAATGCCCGCTAACCCTCTCTACTTTCTTTAAACCATCGTCCTTCCCTAAGCTCCTTATATTTCTCTCTGTTCTTACTCTTTCCTATCACTTCTGCTGCAACCTCGTGTCTGATCAAGAGACGTGTCTGAGAGTGATTTCTATTGCAGTTTTTCAAGATTGTGCTCAATCAATTCTTACATTGGAAGAGCATCTTCTACAAGCTGGGAGAAGAGCCACGAGTCATTAAATCAGCAATTCAAATTTGTAAAGAATAAGGCTTGAGAAAGGTTAATATATATACGGATTCTCTGAAAGCTTTACATTTGCTAATCAGAGGAGGTGGACACGCTAACCCAATGGAAACTATCATTCAAGATATGGAAATTACTTTACTTGAAGAGGAGGACGTTTGCATTTATCATGCTGGCAAGGAGACTATAAGGTGTGCTAGTCAGATAGCCAGGAATGCTTATTTTGGAGACTTTGAACCCACCCTTTTTTGGGATGTTCCTTTTGACTGTTTTAATTTATTTACTCACGACTTAGCCAGGTGTTAAAGTATCTCCAAGAGCTTGAAGATGCACTAACTTTGTTTTGTGCGACCTTTTCAAGCCTGTGGGCTTGCCTTTATATTTTTTTTTTAAAAAAAAAAGAAGGACATCTTCTAAGCCTTATCATGGTATCTACAGTTATGATGTTAACTTGAGAAATCTTATTTTAAATAAAATTAGATTCGATAAATAATAACTAATATAATAAAGAAAAATGATTTATAATTTTGAGTTTCAAAGTTTTCAATTAAAATGTTATTTTTTTATTACAAAAGAGTAGCCAAAGCTGCCTAAAATACCTAAACTTTGTATTAGTCGTACTGACCTAATCATCTTAGATCATCCTTCAAAATCCTCAACAGGTCATCCAAAGGGCAAGACAAGAGAATTAAACTAGCGAAAGCTTTAAATGGGCAAATTGACGCTTATGCTTCAAAAAAAAATTATTTACCCAAATACTGTACTTTTAAAAATATTTTCCTACATACTATAAATTTGAAACTCAGTTTATATCAAACTAAATTTCAAATTTTTATTTTAATCTTGCAGTACAGAACTCGATCCATGCTAAACCGAGTTCTGTACTTATATATAAAAAAAAATAAGACAAAATGTAGGTTCAGGTTACTTTGCACTATACTTCCCCCGTCTTTACACGTTCTCCAATGATAAATATTAATATGTGGTTGCCTCTTTTGCTTTCAGCATATATTTTTTCTCTTCTTTTTTTATTTGATAAAAGAGAACCCAACAATGTAATTGGATATATATATATATATATATATGTATGTATGTATGTATAATATAAATAATATTTTATGTATCAAAAAAATAATATATTATTTTTTAATTATAATTAAAATAATTATATACTTCAAAAATTATAAAAATTATAAAATAACTACATAATCAATAACAACATAAAATTACATAAATTTAAATAATAATAAATAATTTTAAGGTTAGATTGTTAAAGATCATCTTTTCTTTCACTATTTTTCTAGCAACGTACTATATAGTGAAGCAATATCATTTCTAAATACTTTATCCATTAAAAAATAGAAGGTATTTTTAATTTTTTGAAGTATAATCATTATTTCTTATCAAAAGTACCCTTGTTGAATAAATCACTGTATATTTATTTTAAGAGTCTAATATTTTTCAATCGAATCTCACTTCTTAATAAAATAATTACTCATCTTCAAACTAACATTCTTTTTTCATATTTATCCTTATTTAATAAGGTGTTTCACTCTAAAATAAATATAAAGTGATTTATTCAATAAGGGTACTTTTGGTAAGAAATAATAATTATACTTTAAAAGATTAAAAATGCCTTATATTTTTTAACAGATAAAGCATTTACATATGATATTGCCCCATTGTATAGGACGTTGCTAAAAAAATAGTGAAGGAAAAAATGATCTTTAACAATCTAACCCTAAAATTATTTATTATGATTTAAATTTATGTAATTTTATGTTGTTATTGATTATATAGTTATTTTATAATTTTTATAATTTTTGAAGTATATAATTATTATAATTATAATTAAAAATAATATATTATTTTTTGATACATAAATTATTATTTATATTATATATACATACATTTATACACACACACACATATATATATATATATAATTACATTGTTGGGTCCTCTTTTGCAGAAAAAAAAAAGAAAAAACATATGCTGAAAGCAAAAGAGGCAACCACGTATTAATGTTTATCATTAAAGAACGTGCAAAGACAGGAAAAGTGGGGTGTAAAGTAGCCTGAACCTACATTTTGTTTTTTATTTTTTTATATATAAGTACAGAACTCAGTTTAGCATGGATCGAGTTTTGTACTGTAAAATTAAAAAAAAATTAAAATTTTATTCGATATGAACCGAGTTTTAAATTTATAGTATATAGAAAAATAATTTTAAAAGTGCAGTATTTAAGTAAATAATTTTTTTTTTGTAGCATAAGCGTCAATTTGCCGATTTAAATGTGATATTTTCCCCCCTACTCTAACTCATTCGTTTTGAGTTAAATTAAATCCCTTCACCTCATTCTTTTTGAGATATGTAATATACTAATTATGAATATATTTTTAAATTTTTAATAAAAATTTGAATATTAAGTTATTATGTTATCACAAACTAACCCATTTTATTAAATTTAATTTCTGTTGGTTAACACACAATTAATTCTTTTTCTTTTTCTTTCTTTTTTTGGATAAAAGAGGCATCCACAAAGACAAAACTAACTAATTATCCTCCACCTAGACCAATCCTGTTGCACAATACCAGCAAGTTCAGGAAAGGGAAGGTTGGAAAAAGCCATTAAATCCAGACGGTGCTGAAAGTGCACGTTTTGCAATCAAATCAGCCGCTTGGTTCCAACCACGCCTGGCATGCTGGACCTTAATCACCCAATCAATTCTTAATAATATATTATGGGTCTAACCTCAATTCATTGCAATAGATAATTGAGGGGTAGGGGTGCTCAAGTTGTACCCGGCCCGATTGGCCAGTACCGGCCCGTACTCGTCCCGATCATATTGGGACGGGTCTATCTCGGCCCGAAAAAAATCGGGACGGGATTTTCTTGGGACAGAACCAAAACAAGAACGGGACGGGACGGGACTCGGGTCCATTATCGGGACGTCCCGTCCCGTCCCGTTTACATGTATTTATTTTTTTTTACCATTATTTTCAGGCTTTCTTTCAGTTTCAGCTTATGCCTTACTGATTTAAGTGTCAGGCTCATGAGTCACGAGGACCAAACAAAATAGCAGAACACGCGTGATTTTAGTTTCAACTTTCAAGTTCAACTTCGGTCTACACTCTTCCCTTTCCTTTCAATCTTCTGCTGCACGCCTGCGCCGACCGAGGAGAGCCAATGAGCCACACCACACAGACCTCAGGTCTCCGACCAGTTGACGGCCTCTGCCCTCCGCCTCACGCCTCGACAGAACAGCAACATTAACTGCAACAAGACCCAGATCTCGGCCTCCACTTCACACCTCGACATGACGCGACTCGAAGAAGGAAGAAACTTGCTTTGCCTCAGATTTCCATTTCCATTCTCAGCTTCGCCTTGACCCAGATTTGTTGCTGCCTTCGTCGCTCTCCTCGTCATCCTCACTCCTCAGATCTGGTGCGTTTCACCATCAAAAATTTATTTTTTTGTTTTATATTTTTCTTTTAATATGCATTTGCAATGAGCTGAGTTGCTAGTTAGTTGTTTGCTTTATGTTCCTTTGCAGTTTTATTTGAAATTTTAACATCAGTAAATCATTGATTTCACGGCTTCACGCACGATAAAGTAATAGTGCATATCTGGTGCTTTTATCTAAGTAATTTCCTTTACAATGATCTGAGTAATAATGCATATTTAGTGATTTCATGGCAATTTTATCTGTAACAGATAAAAGCAAGCACCAGATTTTATTTTCAATCCCTCAACATGCATTATTAGTTGTTCCTTTTTGCTTGCTTTTATCTATTCTGTTCTGTTCATAGCAATTTTATCATGCGGTAAATTGAAAAAGTGTGTCAATTATATATTATTTAGAACATATACAATTAGGCTTTTAAGTGTTTGGTTACATAATTTAAATTATTTGCATGTCATAAATTGATTGTGGAAACTTAACACCCTTGATTTTTATGCATGCTTATTTGAATTTTAATATGTGATTTTAATCAATTAAGGGTGGTTGTTGTTGTTGTTAGCTAAATTTGCATTGTGAAGAAAAATGGACACCACACCCACTACTCAAGAAAATGTTGAAACAATAGAAAGAGATCTTGAAAATGCTTTATCACCTGATACTGAAGATGAAAATGAGGGAAATGAGTCAAAAAATGAAGGACAAAGTGGAAAAAAGAGACGTAAATCAGCTGTTTGGGAGCATTTTGAAAGATTGCCACTGGACAAAACTAATGGTGAACCTCGTGCCAAGTGCAAATATTGTCCAACAACAATTGGTTGTGATTCTACAAGACATGGGACAAATGGAATGAGAAAACATGTAAAAAGATGTCCCAAAAATCCGAACAAAGTAAACAAGTTGGTACAATCTTTGTTATCGAGCTCTCAACTAGGGTCATCTAAAACTTTGAGTCACCATCTATTTAATCAACTCGATTGCAGGCAGGCTGTTGCACTATTTGTGATATTGGATGAAATGCCTTTTAATGTTGTGGAAGGTAATGGTTTTAAAGAGATGATGAGAAGGTTAGAACCTCGCTTTCAAGTCCCTTCAAGAGCGACAGTTACTAGAGATTGCTACAAGTTGTACCTTGAAGAAGCTAGAAAATTGAAAAGGTATTTTAAAAAATCTCAAATCCGTGTTTCCCTCACTACTGATACTTGGACTTCCAATCAAAATGTCAATTATATGTGCTTAACTGCTCACTGGATTGATGAGCATTGGACATATCAAAAGCGAATCTTGAATTTTTGTGTAGTTGAAAATCATAAGGGAGAAACAATTGCTCAAGAAATTGAGAAATGCTTGTTGTTTTGGAGCATTGATAAGGTGTTTACAATCACAGTTGATAATGCTTCTTCTAATGACACTGCTTTGGCATCTTTAAAGGGGGTCTTAAGGCATTAGAATGGTTTAGTTTGTGATGAGGAGTTCTTGCACTTGCGTTGTTGTGCGCATATTTTAAATTTGATTGTTTCTGATGGTGTGAAGGATATGCACAAGTGTATTGAAGGCATTCGAAATGCCATTAAATATGTGAGATCTTCTCCATCAAGGTTTCATAAATTCAAGGAGCTTGTGGAAAAAATGAAAATTGATTCAAAGAGGCTACTAAGCATGGATTGTCCAACTGGATGGAATTCAACTTACACCATGTTAGAGAGCGTAATTAAATTTTGCAGTGTTTTTGAGAGGATGGAGCAGCAAGATAATGATTATAAAAACTTCTTCTTGGATAAAAATTTGATTGGCCCCCTAATGAAAATGATTGGAAGGATGCAAAAGATTTTGTGATCTTTTTGAAGGTATTCTATGACATTACTTTGCAATTTTCAGGATCACTTTATGTGACCTCAAATGTTTGTTTTCAACAGATAGTTGATGTCTTTGCAATTTTATATGAAAGTGCAAACAATCATGATTCCTTGCTTTATGATATGGCTAAGAGCATGTTGACCAAGTATAATAAGTATTGGGGGAACTTAGAGAAACTTAATCTTTTGCTTATAGTAGCAGTGGTACTTGACCCAAGGTATATAAATGAAATATTTGCAATTTACTTTTGAGGATATGTTTCCTGAGGCTACACAACGTGAAGTTATGACAAAAAAAGTCTCAGATGTCTTGTATCATTTGTTTGATCATTATTCAAGTGGGGTTGACACCTCTCAGACTCAAAGTCAGAGTCAGAGTCAGACACAAGCAGCAAGTAAAAGTAGTTTGATTCAATCACTTGGATCAGATCGTAGGCCTTTAACTTTCTTAAGTTCTAGGTCTAAGGCTTCATTTCAAAGGTTTCTTGCCCAAAAAGAGATTGAGGTTCAAGCAGATAAGTATGCAGAGGTGGACAAGTATTTGCACGACGAGTTAGCTGAAGCACTTGATCCAAATTTTGACATTTTAACATGGTGGAAATTGAATTCTACTAAATATAAAGTCCTTTCATTGATTACACGTGATGTATTGGCCATGCCTGTTTTTACTGTGTCTTCAGAATCTACATTTAGCACAGGAGGTCGTGTAATTGATGATTTTAGGAGCTCCCTATCTTCAAAGATGGTTGAAGCACTAATTTGTGCCCAAAACTGGCTATCTCCATCAACTGCAAAATTAAAGGGTGTTGATGTTGATAATTTTAACGATACAGAGTAAGCTGTGGAAGGTAATATCATTTTTTATAATTGATTATTTCTTTTAATATGATTTAACTTCCTATTTATCTATATTTAATAATTTTTGTTTATATTGTGTTTATTGTTTTATTTTCAGAAGAATCATTAGCTTCAAATATCTCAATTGAAGAGGAAGAGCAATGACTTGAAGATGAAGTTGTACTTAGGGCTTAAGTTATTGATTCTTCACTTGTTGTTGCACTTATCGCTTGGAAGTTACTCATTTTGTTGAGTTGTATTTGTTGAATTATTGTTGTTGTTTCTTTTAAATGTTGCTGCTAAATGCTCTTCTTAGACTTGATTTAATTTGATTTTCTGTTATTGTTTTTTTTTCCTTTAGTGGGAAATCTTGGTATTTTCTTTAGTGAGAAATCTTGGTGTTTCCAAAAGCATGTATTTGTTCTTTGTTTTAGACTTAATTAGTTCTTTCTTGTTCCCTTTTAAGTTCTACAATATGCTTTGATAAAGATACTCCTTTTTTTTTTTAAATTTTTTTCTATATGACTAAGCATATTCTTGTGGGGAAGATGGCGGCATCACTGGTTGATCTATGTGTTAAGAAATGGTTCAATAATGTATGGCTTCTAGGAGATGTTCATGGACCAGTTAAAGCATGTGGAAGTGTCTACTAAAGTAAGATGGACTTATTAAATAAAATGTGAAAAGTCTAGTTATGATTGGGAACAGGCGAATAGCAAGACTGAGTTTTTTATTTCAATATGATTTTGCAGGGAAGGAATTTGAAGTAATTGAGAATATGGGAAGAATTCAAGTGCCATTCAAATGGAAGCAGTATGAGGTAATTTTTTTCTCTCCAAATCTTCCATAAAATCAGCATATTGTTAAGAAATATTTTCAAAGAAAAAGATCTGTGTGTTGAGTTGTGAACAAAATTTAATTTATATGATTTAATTCTTTTAGTCAGTCATTACTTCTATGATCAACCATATTCATAATGAAATTTGTATTAAATTTTTTTGGAGTTTTAATTAATGTAACATATGCTTTTTCTTGTCAAATAATAAGTTAAAAGATTGTAACAATCTCGTTGATTTGCATTCGGGACGTCCCGATCCCGTCCCGACTCTTTTCGGGCCGGGACAGCTTTCGGAACGGGACGGGACACGAGACAAATTTTGAGTCCCGATCATTTTTCAGAACAGGCCACAGGACTGGGGTGTCCCGGTTTCGTCCCGTCCTGTGAACACCCCTATTGAGGGAGTATTATTTCCGAGCTACGTGAGTTTACGTGATTGGCGTGTGCGCCATTGCAACGGTTGAATCTTTATTTTGCACCTTTCTGTCAAAATTGTTTCTTTTTTCAAGTTAAGCAAGAAATCGTTTTAACCAAATAAAAAAAAAAATAGAGAGAGAGAGAGAGGAAAAGAAAAGCTTAGGTAACGTGTTCGCGGTGGCGGTGGGCGCTGGCGCAAGTCAGAATTTACCCGAAAATCACATCTACAACTTACGAAGCACGAAAAGAAAGCCATGAGAGCAAGTGACCGCTGAAGCCCACTGTTGGCTCCTTCAGTTTTCCTATTTTTCCTGTTTAAGCCTCTCGAACTCGATCCTCTAAAATTTCTCAGGTAAGAGTCCCAATTCCGTCGATTCGCATTCGGATTTCGGTGTTCGAGTTCTCTGTCAAATTGAGTAGGATTCCCGTGATATCTATTTGGTTTGTGAGTTTAGGGCTATAAATCTTTTCTCTCTCTTTTTTTTAGGGTTCATTTATGGTCCTGATTTTTTTTTTATCATATCTTGAAAACCAATAATTTCCCGCTGAACTTTAGTTCAATTGGAATAAGTTGATGCTCTACTCCCCTTTTCTTCCTGGGAGTAGCGAAATTAGAGGGAGTAAGTCTTTACTTAAGATGATTTTCGGCATCTGAACATTTTTGTGAGTGTTTGTTATCAGGATTGATAAAAGATTTGTCTAGCAAGTGGAATGGATTTACTGAATTTCGACCGATAAAATGTTGATGATAGCCTTGATTGTTTTGAGTAGCATATTAATGTCATCAAGAACATTGAGGAGGAGACTCCATCATGGGGATGTCGGTGGAGAAAGCCGTCAGCATTTTGAGACTTCAGGGATAGATTCTTTGAGTGAGCCCCTCCTGGGGGAACACGATTATAGTGAGAGGGTAAAAGCTGCTTTTCTCGTTGCAACCATTCAAGGATTCAATTTTCTGACTTCTCGTTCTAGAATTATTTTCATCATTTTATTCAATGTTACTTCTTTTATGTTTTATTATAGTTATCTGCACTTGAAGATATATGGGATGATAAAAAGAAGGAGCAGTTTCATTGGACATTCTTATTTTCACAACTCATAGCGCAATGGGCACAGTGGTTAGGTATATCTGTGTGATTTTCTGGGCTTATTTCACAAACTTGCAATTATGCATGTGACAGTATGGTATTGAATTATTTCATTTTTGTTAATATTACCGGATTGCTGGCACACCGTGATTGTTCAATTAACTGCAACTAATGTGATATTTCCCTCGTTTTCCCATTAAACAAAAATCTTATTTATCTATAATATTTAGATTGCATTAAGTTGTTATGTCTCATCTGAGGTTTAATCCGTAATATTTTTGCTATGTTTTTCCATGTGTTAGTAGTGATTTGGATGTTGGATTGGTAAATCATATCATACCACAAGTGAACAAGTTAGATATTTGGGAGCAATTATTCAAAATAATGTTGAAATTGATAGGGATGTTGTGCATAGAATTCAAAATGGGTGGTGCAAATGGAGAAAGGCAAAAAATACCTAATAAGTTTAAAGAGAGGTTTTATCAAACTGCTATAAAACTAACTATGTTATATGGTAGTAAATGTTGGGTTTTAAAGAAACAACAAGAACATAAAGTTGGGATATCAAAGGTGAGGATGTTGAGGTGGATGTGTGGGTGTACAAGAAAAGATAAGATTCATATAATCATATACAAGAAAAAGTGAGCGTGGCATCAAATGGTAGAAAACATTTAAGATAGTTTAAACATATACAAAGAAGGTTGTGGGAGGGGCCGATGAGGAGGGTAGAACATATAGTATTGAGCCCTATGAAAAGGGGTAAAAGAAAACCAAAGAGAAGACTCAATAAAATTGTTGAACAAGACCTTTTGGTTAATAATTTACCCAAAGATTTGGTTGTTGATAGATCACAATGGTGTTGTGCAAATCATTTAGCCGACTTCATCTAGTGAGATAAGACTTGTTCTTCTTGTTGTTGTTCCATGTGTTATTTCACCTTTGCCTTATTGTTGAGTGATGTACAAATACGAAAATGCAGCAGGTATCGCTCTTTTGGTTCTTTCTGCATTGTTTATATGTTGTAACCTCTATCTAATTATTTCATATTGTCGTTGCAGCAAATATTGTGCTAGGATCAGGATCATTGATTGGGCGACTTGTATCACTTCCTTCTACTGTTATAAATAGAGAAAACAATAGGATTCTTCCTCCTTCTCTTAGCCCTTTGCAGGTATTAGTAATTATGTCCGAATGTTGGTTCTGTTGCATTTGCTTTTCAGAGCCCATGGAAGAAATATGCTCATTTTCTTTTCAACAATTGTTGTTGATTAAATGAAGTGGTTGTATGCTCTTCATTAGTATTGCTCATATTGATAATCTTACTGTGCATTTGAATGTATGAGAATCTATTGAATGAAACAGGAAATTATGGAATGGGATTTTCCCCTTTTTTGGAAGTTTTTAAAATGAGTGAAGGGAAGCAAAGTGGGGAAGCTCTTCTCATCTTCCCTCTTAATACTAATTTTTGTTCCTCCTAAATTGGGGGTACAAGGGAGGGAGCGTCAAATTTAGTTATCAATGGATTTTTTTATCCAATGAATCTTGTAATCTAATCCGTCATCATCCAATATCCTAGATTTTAATTTTTGTTGTAAACCTATTGTGCTGTTGAATGCATTTGCTTTCAAATAGATAACTTTCACTTTTTTCTTCCGACAAGCCTAATTATGAATATAGAATTATTATCTATATTTAAATTTTCATATCATGTTCCTGTCCCTTCTCTAACTTCGAAATTCTTGTTTTTTATTTGGCTCGTGTTAAGAATGCATTCGTTTTTAGTAGAGAATTCCTTATCAGAAAAGTTATGACTGAAGAAAACCTGGAAAAAGGAAACATAAATGCATATCGCAGAGTTGGATTCAGTCAGAAACCCCTATATTTCAGTATAATTGTAAAAAAGTCTATAGTGTAATTAAGTATCTATAGCGGCTGTCTTTCTATTCACTCCATGTAAACTTCCAAACAGATGGGAATTCTTTTTTGTTTACATGGTTTAAACAATGGTGAGAACTGGGTTCTTTAAGACAGTGCTTCTCATTGTAGCTTTTGAATGATAGAAAAGATCAGGAAAAAATTAATGATTATTGATGCTGTTCAAATTATAAGATACCATACATGCCATTATGATCATTGATTAAAATTGACCCTTTTTCCATAGATTGTTCACTTGAAGGGCCTAGTTTATTGAATAAATATCTCATATTTTATATTATATCAAACATGTGGGACATGTTGGATTTAATTTTGGGATAGGCTGGCATGAAATCTTGTTCAACATTTGTCAGCTTTTGTGTTTGAACATCCATTGGTTTGCAATTGCATTCTGTCTTTATCCCCCATCAAATTCACTTAACTTAAACATATAGTATTATGTTTATGCATGTATGTACTGGATAATATAAAATAATTAGATTGTAGATGTTTACTTTGCAAACATTAGATTGTTGAATGGTGTCTTTAAAGAATGTACTGTTCTGATGTCTTATTCTGTATAGTTCACTTCAGGGTGTCTGCTTCCATGTGTTATATATGATTATTTTTCATGTTTTCTTTTCTTAGCAAGAAAGACACAGAAATTTACGGCAACGGCTTGAAGTACCCTTTGACAGTTCTAAAACAGAGCATCAAGTATGTATATCACCTGATTTTGAATTTAGAAACCACCATTTCTGGCATTTGGTTCTGTTCAATATTCTGCTTATTGTGCTGAGTCTGCCATCTTCATGTTCTCTCCAATGGACGGAGATTTTTTTTTTTTGGGTGGTTTTTTATGGAAATTTTTATTTTGCTGTACTTTGAAGCTATATAGAGAATCGGGTTTTTTTAGCTGAATGCATGCTTGCTAACTTCCTAACTTACAACGTGCTTAGGGTGAAAGAATTCTTATTATTTCAAATTGTTTTTCACTAGAGATTAACTGAGCGTTTGCTAGGGATGATGATTTATAAATTGTTTCGTTATTGCATGTTATAAATATAAAATGCAACCGTGCCTATTGGTAGAATTTTCTGAGAATCCATCATACAATAATGAATAGACATCCTTTCTTTTTACCTGCATGAGTTTTTTTTTAAGTCATTTATATATTGATTCATGTTTTTGCGTTACAGGATGCGCTCAAACAATTATGGACACTGGCTTACCCTGACAGGAAACTTCCTGGACTTAAGTCAGAGCTTTGGAAAGAAATGGGATGGCAAGGTGTTGACCCTTCAACAGATTTTAGGTATGTGTTTAAATTTAAATTGAACATGGCTGGAACGGCTATGGATGTATAGGATAATAAGAAAGCATTGATAGTTTTTACTATATAATGGAAGGGATGTTATTTACTAATTTTTAGAATTTAGAGTAGCCAATAAAACTAAAAGATTTTATGGATCTTTCATAGTGGCTCTGAGACATAGCTTTGATCACTGTAGCTACAGAAGCCTTTTGGCTGATGTAATTTCTTGTTTTCAATGAGTTATGTCAACTTTTCAACATATTTGGCAGGGGCGGTGGATTCATTTCATTAGAGAATCTAATTTTTTTTGCGCAGAAGTATCCGGTAAGTTTCCCTCCTTGCATCAACATTATATTTTGACCAATAAATGTTTGTGCACTGCAGTGCATGTTTAATACATGCTCCTCTTTGTTTGATCATGGCAATTCTGCGTATTGTGCTGCATATTTGGTAGTGTGCTTTTCAATGAATGAATGACATTTGTTTGGCACTGTTACAGGAATCATTCCAGCGATTGTTGCATAAAGATAATGGAATCAGAGCAGAGTGGGAATATCCATTTGCCATTGCTGGAATTAATATCTCCTTTATGTTGGCTCAAATGCTAGATCTCCAAGCAGGTATCATGAATTCTCTTTATATAGGAAATCGGGTAGTATAACAGTCATATTCCCCGTGTCTGCTATGGGTGGAAATCAAGATGGGATCGATTGTTGTCTCGAGTCTCATCATGGCCGCTTATATATAATTGAACATAAAAAATAGCTGATGCTTTCACAAATGTGGAGTGTACTGATGAGCTGAGGTCAATAATGATTGAGAAACTACTTATTAATTCATTTTTTTGTTCATAATCGTTGCTAACTTTGGGCATCTAGTGAAATGCTGACCCAAAAAAGATCCTTCGAAATTCTATTTCTATGGTAGCATTTAGTTCAAATCCTAATCTATTCAACTGTGCACTGTGAATGTAGATGTTCCTCGGGTATTCAGCACTTACATATATCATGTAAGACAACTGACGAATTTATATTTTTCTCGCAGAGATTCCATCTTCTTCGACGGGAATCCGTTTTCTTCATTTGCTTGAGCAGGATGAAATGGCATTTGACAACCTTTATTGTGTTGCCTTTGAAATGATGGATGCTCAGTGGCTTGCAAAGCGTGCTTCTTATATGGAATTTAATGTAAAATTTTATAGCTTTCTGAATTGTTTTTGTTTTCCTTACCTACTTTTCGACTTGATCATTCGGTGATTCATATTTAACATATTTTATAATAGGATGTTCTGAAGGCCACTAGGACGCAGTTAGAGCGTGAGCTTGCCCTTGAAGATATCTCCAGTGTAAAAGATTTGCCGGCTTACAACCTATTGAGATGATTTTCGCTGTTCATTTTGTCATTTGGTAATTTGGAAGAAGAACAAAAGAGAAAAGAAAAAAAGAATAACGTTGAAAATCAAGTTTATACGGTCTGAATTATGTCAGGCTCTATCATACACCCTGTACACCAGCATATGTACTTGTACCATCGCTCATTAAATCGTTTTATCGAAGAGCTGCTTCTCTAACATGAATTCTGATTGTAGCCTTTAAATGACTTGAATGCCCTTTGTCTTGTTGGTTTTTGGGGTGGTGAATGGGACTGATTTCGATTCTTATTCTGACGAGGGGTTCAAGCGGTGACAGGCTTTGGTGTTTGGAATCACCAATCATGTAACAAGTCGGTGAAAGAATCAGATTTATTTATGATTCTCTTTGAACAGGTTTGAATTTTTTATTGATTAATATATTTTTAATGTTTGTTATTTCTATGTTATTAAAATTAAAGTATAAAATTTAATTGTTGTAAATAGAGAAAATTTTATTAGACATTGATGTTATAAAATCAATATGGGATTTTGTTTATCATTTATTTCGAAAATGATGACTTGTCTCTGAAAAAAAAAAAGTAACATGGGACTATTTATGTATATAATAAAAAAAATTTCCGTTCAGAAAAGTATATAAATAAAGCATGCATGTTAAGGAAAGCATCCGCTTTATTTTGTGGAACTGGGATGTCATATGACTAAGTATGACGACCCATATACAACAAATGATTATCTTATTAGTCTTACCAAATTCTCAGTTGTGACTGTACTATGCATCAAGCTCTGGGGACGCTAGTTACATTATTGAAACACCCTTATGCCTTTGTCTAAAACCATAATTTTACATCAGATGTGGCCGTGTTTGTTTCTTCATCGTCCACAGAGAACTTATCAACGCAACGTCGAGCCAACACGACCTATAGTCAAGTGATAATATCACACCATCATCTTTCACGTTATCATAGTTGTTTCATCTAGCTACAAAACATCGCAGTAATAAAAGAAGTGGAAGTGCTTCTGTACACATACCTGCTCGTCCCAATCAGTTTTGTAGGCAACAATTGTTAGCACAATTGTCTGAACCAATGTTCCAAACAACATACCGATCCATATTCCCAGCAAATTAAAAGATGCCATAATCGATCTTCAAAAGCTTAATTATATATCATGATGAGGAGGCTCTAAAGAAAATTGTTATTAGTCACGCACCTATATGAAGAACGTAACTGAATACAACTCCAACCAGGATTCCTACTATGTAATAACACCCTATGTTCACGTATGCCACGATGCTTTGCAACTCTGCTCCTACAGCAACCCCTGTTCAAATGTTCAGCTGATCACATGATATTTTCACTGATCCAATACAGTCCTAAAGTATTGGTCATTGACTCACTGTTAAATACTTAAATGAACTATATCAGGAAACAGATGTAAAAATATGAACGTCTCGTACCAGAGAGAACAGGTTGAACACTGTTTAGCAATATAGAGAATGCGAGAAAAGGTGACAAGTCTCCAATTGCAGTGGCCACTTGTTGACTTCTAGTGAATATGTAAGCAAGTGTCTCCTTGTAGAACAAGAAGAATAAAAACAGAAGGAACCCTATCGTGAATGATGTCGCCACCGTCACTGCTATTGAGAACTTGGCAGCCTTGGCGCTCCCTCTCCCAAGCTCATTTGACACTCTACCACTGTATATTTGAAGATATATAATCAACCTTTGGCATTTATGGATGTGACGGTTTTCGTTTTGCAGGTAATATATAAAATGACAATTACTGAGAGATACAATAATGACTTGGTCAACAATAGGGATAAAGAAAGAAAGAAAGGCTGCCATTACCTAGCTGCAGCCAGAAAACCAAAGGCTATCATCATTCCCCATCCACTGATGCTGAGGCTGAAAGAAGTGAGGATTTCATCTTTAGAGGGTGACTAGCCTATCTACCAGTCATTCACGCAACCAACTCAACATAAACGAGGAGCAAAAGATGCCAAAATGATTCATCAGAATGCTTACCATATAGAATAGAAAGAGCGTTAATTTCAACCTCTGCATTTTTCATGCTCCGGTTAAAAAAATGAATATTGTGCTATACCAGTGCTCTAGACAGCAGAAATTAAGAAAACCCAAATCCTGTTAGCTGTTGCTTGTGCTCTCTTTCGAAAAATAATCAAACCAGCCCTTCATCATACACTCACCACAGCATGACACCTGATGAAAGAGAGAGCTTGACCAGAGGCCACAGATCTTTAAAGGCCAAAAGGGAGAAACCATTCTACGTTTCAGGAAACCTAACACGTATGACAAATATAAATTGGCCAATGTTGGACATCCAAAATGCAAGAACCTGCTGAAATCATTGCAACAGGTATCTCAAACTTGTATTTCATAGTCAAAAGCCACGACAGGAATACATGAATTGAGATAGAGAAAGCAGCCAAGAATGATATAACAAAGTTCTTGCTCCGAGATTGCAGGAATGCCTGGAAGGTGAACGACATGACATAGGCAAACATGATAGCGATCGATGAACCAGAGAGAAATAGTTCCTGCTACATCTGCAATGCTTTCATCCTGGCCTAACATCTTCATAATTGGTGTGGTGAACAAGGACAAGGGAAGAAGAAGGAAACAAGTGGAGTATAAGATTATCCATGATCGTTGAAGGTAGGCTCCCATCATGCCATATCTTCTGGCCCCATATGCTTGTCCACACAGAGAGGACAATGCACTGGCCATTCCGAACTAGATTTAAGAGAGCATTATCAGACAGGATATCAATATCGTCTTTCCAAGAATACCAACAATATTGGACAAGTCATTAGGGAAATAAATCAAAGAGGGAGAAAGGAGGTATGAATTTAGGAAAGCATACCAGAATACCATTAGTGAATCTGACAACAATGAAGACGAGAGCGTAGGCAGCGAGCTCCTTGGAGCCAATATGACCAACAATAGCCTGGCTCGTGACATCGATGCCAAAGGTTGAGAGGCGAGTCAACATGGCTGGACCTGCTACTATCCACATCATTTTAGTCTCTTTCCATACCCTCTTCACCAGAGGCAACTCAGCTCCTTCTATAGATATTCCCATCAAGTTTTTGTTGTGGTTCCCACTGTTCACGCGAATGTTTTGGAAAGTCTCACCAACTGCGCGCGCGCGCGCGCGTATATAGGATTTTTTTTTTTTTTTTCCTGAGAATTGATAGAGAGATTGTTCACAAGGATCATTTTACTAGTTTTTTTTCCCTTGACATGCATGCACAAATAAATGAAAATTTGAGTGTAAGGGACTTGTTTGAAAACAAAATTTAAAAATTAGGAGAAGTAAAACATAGAGAAATATGCAGGCACGAAAACAAGATTAGGAGGTGTATGATGATTGAGTTGACTCTCTTTGGTCTTGTATTTGTTTCTTTGTAGTGTCCTATTTGCTGACTTTTTATGAATTTCAGTTATCATTAAAAAAAAAAAAAGATTGCCATATAAATTCAGTTGACAAGCCAATGGCAAGCTATATGGTAACATCTGATTATAGAGGCTTTTTTGGAGAAGTCTTAGGCTATATAAAGACTTTAAAGGAAACAAAAAGGAATCTTGATAATTCAGAAGGAAAAAAAATTAGGAAGATGATGTTAGAAATATAGTAACGAGCTAGAATGAAAGGGACCTAAAAAATACCCATGCAAAAGTAATTTGAGAGCTTTCTACTATTTCAACGATTAGTGAATTTTGACAATGCCTAACATTTGGCTCAGTTCTATTATTTAATCATCATCTCACCGCTTCTTCTTTCTTTTGGATTCATTAAAAAACATTAGGTGACAATAATAAGACTAGCTAGGTGTCACAATTAGATGAAGGATGGCAAATAAGGTTATGATGTGTCAAAATAAGGAATTAAGCCAAATGTCCTCCCTTATTAATGATTTTAAAGTTGGACCGAATGTTGAACTAGAAAAGTTAGTAATTTTTAATTTTTATGATATAACAGATTGGACTTGTGATCAAACTGATGATGTAATTATAATTAAATAAAAATAATATTAATTGTATATATAAAATAAATGTAAGAAACTAATCTACAATATCTCTAGTTACACGAATGTAAATAAATAATATTATAAATTATAATTTTTATAACTTGTCAAATATAAATGGATAATTAGTTAAATTAATTATGAGTAGATCTAAAAGTGTCTGCATTTATATCTATTTCTATCATCATCTTAAAAAAAAAAGTCTCAAATTATATTATAGACATGTAAATTGTTTAAAAATAAAGTTGACTTTTAGCATAAGACTAATGTTTGAATTTTTCTCTTTTTCTAACAAAATTTAAGCTTGTTTTAATATTATGTTTAGAATTGTTTGATTTTCTAAAAATTATTTCAGTTTCTAGTTTAACTTCAATTTCTGTCTCAATAGCAGTTCAACTCTGATATAATCTAGCTTAACCATAAAAATGATTTTTTTTCTTTTTTTTGTCTAAACTGAATTGTTAACAGTTTTGGTTGATGATTCGAGCATCCGGTTTTATGCTTATTAATATCCTTTGCCACCACCTACTCTCCCTTGAGACAAATTCATTTTTAGGTTAAGCGCGCAGAATATCTCTCTCTCTTTCGAAGGTCTCAAATGGCGCCTTAGATGAATAGCCGAAAAATAAATCATAGACAAACACAAGCAAAAATCTCCATCAAACTGCTTCAAATTCAGGTGCTTTCTTCACCAAAATTCTCTTCTGCTTTTGAAGGGCCTTGATATGGTTGTTTTGGATTCTCCATGGGTTGTGTTTAGTGGTTGCAACATGAGTAGACAGTAATGGAACAAGGCAAAGTAAAGTGATTAAGTTGAAGGGATTAGTGTGCTCTTTATGTTGGTTTATATATTTTTACTATATAAAACTTAAATATGGTGACTGTTTTTTCATCATGTTAGCCCCGGCTTAGGAAGAATTTAGGAAGTGGAGATATAAACTCAAGGAATTAATGTATGTATATAAAGCAAAAGAGATAGTTAGAACATGCTTTAAATCTATTTTCCTATAGCATAATCCATGCAAAAAGTAATCTAAAACTGAACTCTCGGCCAAGTAAGGAAAATAATCATGGTACATGGATGATTCCTATATATTAAATGTGTTTGGGATATGCTTTCGTATGTCAATGAAACAGGAGGGAAGCATGAAACTAATGATTAGAGTGAAATAGTGAGTTTTGACAATTTAGCTTATATGTCTCGACCAAAGAAAAAAGTTATGGTAGAAATTGGAATTTGTTATAATAAATAGCACAAAATAGAATTAAAATGGAAAATTATGTAGAATAAGATTTTAGGTTCAAATTCTAGATATTCATGTAATATAAACCTAAAATAGCAACTCCAATTTTTAAAGTTTAGCATTTTCAACACCTTATAAGAACATATGTAAACCCAATATAGTTAGTAAGGGTGTTCAGTCTAGACCCGTCCCGATTGGCCTGGTATCGTCCTGATCATATCGAGACGGGTTTTGTCCCGGCCCGAAAATAATCGGGACAGGACTTTACGGGACGAGACGGGAAAGAGGTTCGAGACGGGACGGGACACGGGATTACCATCAGGACGTCCCGTCTCGTCCCAAATATTATATATATTATTTTTTATTTTAAATATATTAATTATATTAATATAATTTATACTTATATTAAGTATATCAATTATACTTTTAACACTTGCAATTCTTATTTAAAACTAAATTTTTTTATATTGATAATTTTAATGGCATGGAGTAAACATGGCGATATCTTTCTTTATAATATATTAATTATATTAATATAACTTATTCTTATATCTATCTATTTAATAACTTTTATTTATAACATATTTCTTGCTTATTTTTAAAAGAGTAATTAGCTTAGTATATCTTCACTAAAGTAGAAGAACAATGATTTGATGTTGTATTTGACTTGCCTGTTGTTGCTAATCTTATAGCATAAAGATCACTTGTATTTGTTATTATAATATGTAGTTGTGATTAATATAATTCAATAATTAATTTTAAATTATTGTTATTTATGTGCTTGTGTTGTTTTGATTTTAAACTTAATAAATTATATGATTTAAAATTTTAATGAACGTTATTATTTAGATCTTTTTTTGACATTATTCCATTTATCGGGACGGCGGGACGTCCCGATCTTGTCTCGACCCCGTCCCAACTCTTAACGGGACGGGACGACTTTCGGGACGGGATGGGACACGGGATCAAAATTCAGTTCCAATCTTTTTTTCGGGACGGGACATGGGATAGGGGTATCCCAGTCCCATCCCGTCCTGTGAACACCCCTAATAGTTAGTAAAAGTGTTCAAAATTGGGCTGTGACTTATACCATTTGTACAATAACATCAATATATGGCATAAAAATTAACGATGCAAATCCATTCAATTTTTTTTTTGTTTACTCTTTCAATATTTTTCTGCACATTTTTTATCGGGCTCTCCGTGACTTTTTTTTTTCTTTAGGGAGGCTGTTAGAATTTTTCCCTCATCCACTCCTCACCAAATATTTGAATCATCAGCTTTTGGAACTTATTATATTTAATTTAGATCTAAGGTTTATTTTTATCCTTAAATTTTATAAAAAAATTATAAATATTTTTAAATTTAATTATGGATCAATTTTATCTCTCTTCGTATCCTTGACGCTAACTTCCCTGACTTCCATTAATTTTAGTGTCTGAGTCCCACATTTATTATATTTTTTTATAATAAAATGTTACATGTGGGCCCCATATCCTTCTTAACCCCCTCTCTTCTCTATCTCATTCCCACCATTTGCAAATTGTGCTAGTCGAGCTACCTGCATGAGGGTGATTCAGTCGCGCCTCTACTCCATTCCCTCTTTCCTCATCTATTTGTCTCTCCTCGTCCAACTCACTCTCCCCATTGTGAGTTAGACTTACTTGAGCGAGTGAGCTTGAAGAGATATTCAGAGACCTCTATTTTATTGCTCGAAATTAAATAGAGCATACTTGTGCTTATGGGAACCAACTTGAAGACAACACTAGAGCCCCGAGTGAATTAGTTGTGCTTCATAAGAATATGCAAACCACCACATAAGACCTTGACCCAAAATACCTCCGCTTGACGCCATTCATGAGCAAGAAAAACTCTACCCGATAACACTCATGAACAAGAAGAACTAAAGCTCTATGCATGGAACACCATGGCTTCTTTCCCACGCTTAGGCACCTCCACCACAAGCATATCTTGGCATACATCAAGCGAAGGAGCCACGCAAGCGCACATGTTTGGGTTCTGCTTTAGGAACTTCTCGGTCAGGTGCAATCTCCTCCCTCTCTCCCCACTCTCCCTCTCTCTCTCTCCTTCATTCCCTCTCCCCTATCCATCTCCTTCTCTACTCTCTCTCTCTCTCTCTCACATCCACCTTCCTTTTCTTCGATATGGCAGAACAAAGGAGTCCATAATGGACTCCTCCATCGCTGAGTGACTCGGTCCAAGCATGTGACCAATCTAGTGCATCACCACCAACTCCAGATCCATTTCGTCAATCTCCATCATGTCCTGAAACGGAAAGAGCAGAAACGAGCTGAAACGGAAGGCACACACATAATGAAGCAAAAAACGGGAGACACACATAATGGAGCATCATAAACTCTTTGTAACCGCCCCTTAATTTCTGTAACCCCCCTTTAAATTTGTATGGTTCAATTTTACGAATTCTAGGACTATAAATAGGACCCTTGTGGCTGTGAAAGAGGCAGACTTGAAAGAATAAGAATTGCTTGTTGTTCATTCGGTTTCTGTGCCATTTTGGTATCAGAGCTGGTCCAGAGAGCGAAAGAGTGAGTTACAATTGAGAAAGTACGCCGGAAAGAGAAAGATTCAGAGGAGGAGTCCCTGACGTCTTCGCTTTTTACAAACCAGGCATTTTCTCAGAAAACAAACATCACCATTGTGCTCAGGAGGTCCAAAAAGTGGAACAAGAGGTTCCCCGTCACCGAAAAACATCTCACGCACCTCCACGCGCCACCGTCGGAAGACCATGCGCCTCGCCGCTAGTCCACACGCCTTCATGCGCCATCCGAAGGTTGAAGACGCTGACGTCAGCTGTCACGTCAGCATTCTGACCGGTCAACAACATGTCAGCCCAGTAGTTTGCTGCCACGTGTCACAGTCGCCACGTCACTGTACCCAGTCAGCCAACTTTTCAGAAATTACATTTTCGCCCCAAATCTTTCAGTAATTCAAAATTTGCCCCTATTTTTTATGAAATTTCATATTGACCCCCAAATTTTTTTTCGAAATTCCATTTTAACCCCTAAACTTTCCTAAAATTACACTTTTGCCCCTTGATTTTACCTGAATTACATTTTAACCCCTATATTTTTCATAAATTTCAATTTGACCCATCATTTTTCTAGAATCGTTATTTTACCCCCTAGACAGTCCAAAATTCCCATTTTGCCCTTAGCCTTTTAAAAAAAATCTCACTTTACCCCTATATCCTTCAACGTTTCCAATCGCACCTCAATCTTTATCCCTAGCCTTGACACTTATCCAAAATGCCTCAAAGACGTAGACATGTGCACGAGGTTGAGATGGAAGAGTTGAGACGTAGGATAGGAGAATTGGAAGCCACTGTGGAATTGCAGCAAACTCTGTTAAACAACAACAGAGAAAACTTAGAGAGAGATTCGGGAAGCAGTAGTTCGTCATCTACTGACAACCGCCGCCGCCCACAACAACAATTCCGTCCTAATGACATCAAGGTTGACATTCCTGAATTTGAGGGAAGGCTCCAGCCAGACGAGTTTATGGATTGGCTGCAAACTGTTGAACGAGTATTTGAATACAAGGAGATTCTAGATGCACAGAAAGTCAAAATTGTTGCCCTCAAACTCAAGAAACATGCTTCTATTTGGTGGGAAAACCTCAGACGGAAGCGAGAACGTGAGGGAAAGCGCAAGATTGAGACTTGGGAGAAAATGAAACGCCAGCTCACCAGGAAATTTTTACCAGATCATTACCACCAGGATAATTTTATCCAGTTGCAAAATCTTCGACAGAGATCTTTATCTATAGAAGAATATACTAGAGAGTTTGAACAACTCATGATGAAGTGTGATATTCAGGAGAAGGAGGAGCAAACAATAGCCCGGTACCTTACAGGCTTAAACACAGATATCAGTCGTCCAGTCCAGCTTCAACAATATTGGACCTTGGATGATGTCATCCGTCTGGCCGTGCGTGTTGAGAAGCAGATGCCCAAAAGATCCACTTTCCAACCTTCATCCTCTAGGAGTTATCCAGAAGGTCGTAAAGCAGAATTTCAGCAGACCAACTCTTCAAGCAAGCCACAACCTATGCTATGCACAAACCACCATCCAATGCTGTCAAGGAATCTGGTTCTAAAGCAATCAAACGCTTTAAATGCCAAGGATTTGGCCACATTGCTACGGACTGTCCTACACGAAGGGTTATCACCATTCGAGAAGGATCAGGGTATGAAGCACTTGAAGAAGATGAGGAAGACGCTGAGTTCTACGGCACTAATCCCGTATATGACGAGGAGGTCACACCTGCTGATCAAGGAGAAGCATTGGTGCTTAGACGAAGTCTGCATACAACAATAGTCAAAGAAGAACCTTGGCTATGACGCAACATTTTTCACACTCATTGCACGGCCCAAGGAAAAGTTTGTAATGTTATTATTGACAGTGGAAGCTGTGAAAATGTAGTATCTGACTACATGGTGGAGAAATTGAAGTTGCCAACACAAGATCATCCGCAACCTTACAAGCTTCACTGGCTCAACAAAGGGAATGAGGTAAAAGTTTCTAAATAATGCCTTGTGACCTTTTCTATTGGGAATCGATATTGTGATGAAGTTTTATGTGATGTTGTTCCTATGGATGCATGCCACCTTCTCTTGGGGAGGCCATGGCAATATGACCGACATGCTATACACAACGGGCGAGCGAACATTTATGCTTTTACGAAAGATGGTGTCAAGTTCACACTAGCGCCTTTACCACCCAATGAGATTAGCCAATCTTTAAGGGAATCTAGTGTTTCTAAGCCGTTAGTGTCTTTGTTGACTAAGAAGGAATTCAAGGTATCAAAATCCGAAGCCCAAATGATGAGCATTATTCTGGTGCTTGAGGTGAACGACGAGACGGCCAATCCACCTGGAGTCATTCCGTTATTGTCAAAATTTCCAGATGTAATATCCGATGAGATACCACCAGGGTTGCCTCCAATGCGAGACATACAGCATGCCATTGACTTCGTTCCAGAAGCAGTCATTCCTAATAAGCCTGCTTATAGGATGAGTCCTTAGGAACATGCCGAAGTCCAACGACAAGTTGAAGAGTTGTTGAAGAAAGGGTTAGTTCGAGAAAGTATCAGCCCTTGTGCTGTACCTATTCTTCTAGTACCTAAGAAGGATGGAAGTTGGAGAATGTGCATTGACTGTCGAGCCGTCAACAAGATCACTATTAAGTATCGGTTTTCGATACCTCGGCTTGATGATATGCTGGACCAATTGCATGGTGCCACTACTTTCTCCAAAATTGACCTTCGTAGTGGGTACCATCAAATCAGAATTCGGCCAGGAGATGAGTGGAAGATCTCTTTCAAGACCAGAGATGGCTTATACGAGTGGAATGTGATGCCTTTTGGGTTAACAAATTTATGCGCCTGATGAATCAGGTATTAAGACCCTTCATTAGTAAATTTGTTATTGTATACTTTGACGATATTCTTATTTACAGTAAGAATCAAGAGGAGCATTTAGATCACTTGCGGTAAGTTTTGCAAGCCTTGTGTGAGCAGAAGCTTTATGCAAATCTCAAGAAGTGCACCTTCCTCACCAACGAAGTTGTGTTCTTGGGTTACATCATTACCGCGGAAGGTGTTCGCGTTGATCCAAGCAAAGTTGCAGCCATTGACAGCTGGCCAATTCCAAAATCTATCCAGGAGGTTCGAAGCTTCCACGGATTAGCTTCTTTCTACAGGAGGTTCATCCATAATTTTAGCTCAATTGCCGCACCACTTACAGACTGCACTAAAGGAGAGAAGTTTCAGTGGACAGAGCAAACTCATAAAAGCTTTGAGGAGCTTAAGAAGAAGTTGACCGAAGCTCCAGTCCTAGCTCTTCCTAATTTTGACCAAGTATTTAAAGTTAGTTGTGATGCTTCTAACACCGGCATTGGTGCTGTCTTAAGCCAGGAAGGCTATCCCATTGCCTTTTTTAGTGAGAAGCTCAATGATGCCAAACTCAGATATTCTACCTATGACAAGGAATTCTATGCCATTGTCCGAGCTCTTCAATATTAGAGTCATTATCTCCTAAATAAAGAGTTCATACCTTTTTCGGATCATGAGGCTCTCAAGTATTTGAATTCCCAACAGAAGATCAGCCACAGACATGCTCGTTGGAGTGAACTCTTACAGTCTTATCCATTCCTTATCAAACATAAGGCTGGAACTCTGAACTCCGTAGCTGATGCCCTTAGTCGTCGTCATGTGCTACTTACAACACTGCAAACTAAGGTTGTTGGATTTGACCTTATCAAAGAGTTGTATCAGGATGATCCTGATTTCCGAGGAGTGTGGGAAGCAACCATAAATCAACCTTTCCACCAGTTTTACAGGCATGATGGTTTTTTATTTCGAGGTAAAACCCTCTGTATTCCACAGGGTCCCTTAAGAGAAGCCATAATTTGGGAAGCACATGACGGTGAATTAGCTGGACATTTTGGACGGGATAAAACAGTTGATCTAGTGAAGGAGAACTTTTACTAGCCTCGACTTGAACAAAATGTCAACAGGCATATACAAAGATGCAAAATTTGTCACTTGGCTAAATCCAAGGGTCAGAATACCGGACTATACATGCCTCTGCCAATTCCAGAAGCACCATGGGAAGATATAACTATGGATTTTGTTCTAGGTTTACCACGGACTCAAAGGTAAAAAGATTTTATCATGATAGTTGTGGATCGTTTATCAAAAATGGCCCATTTCATCCCATGCCAGAAGACCAATGATGCTGTTCAAGTAGCAGACTTGTACTTTAAGGAGATTGTGCGTCTTCATGGCATTCCTAAAACTATCACTTCTGATCGTGATGTGAAGTTTCTTAGCCACTTTTGGCGGACGCTATGGAAGAAGATGGGAACTAAGCTCCAATTTAGCAGTGCTAGTCATCCCCAGACAGATGGTCAAACTGAAGCTATAAATAGGATTCTTGGTAATCTTCTTCGCAGTTTCGTGGGGAAGAATTTGAAGCAGTGGGATCTTATTCTTGCTCAAGTTGAGTTTGCTTATAATAACTCTGTCAATCAAGCAACTGGGAAGTGTCCGTTTGAAGTTGTTTATGGCGCTCGTCCCCTTAGTCCACTAGACTTGAGCCCTTTACTTGATAAGCAGCAATACAGCTTTGATGCTGACCAAAGGGCTAAGGAAATTAAGAAGTTGCATGAGCAAGTCCACGAGCGAATCCAAAAGTAGAATTTGAGATACAAAGCTCAACATGACAAGCATCGAAGACAGCAGACTTTTAAGGTAGGAGATTTGGTTTGGATACATCTACGAAAGGAACGATTTCCTAAACAGCCAAACACCAAGTTGTCTCCAAGAGCTGATGGTCCGTTCAAGATAGTGCAAAGGATCAACAACAATGCTTACAAGGTGAAATTACCTGATTCTTATGGTGTATCTGCCACCTTCAATGTCGCTGATTTATCTCCATACATTGATGAAGATGATAAATTTGACTCGAGGGTGAGTTCTTCCCAACCCGAGGAGGATGAAATGGAAAGAGCAGAAACGAGTTGAAACGGAAGGCACACACACAATGAAGCAGAAAACGGGAGACACACATAATGGAGCATCATAAACTCTTTGTAACCGCCCCTTAATTTCTGTAACCCCCCTTTAAATTTGTATGGTTCAGTTTCACGAATTCTAGGATTATAAATAGGACCCTTGTGGCTGTGAAAGAGGCAGACTTGAAAGAATAAGAATTGCTTGTTGTTCATTCAGTTTCTGTGCCATGTCCTCACTCAGCAACACCCACTTCTCGCTCAACACTACCACGGGGACTCACACTCTCCTGTGCACGCCACTAGCACGCTCTCTCTTCGCTCGTTGATCACATTCAAGAATATGCCACTCACAGACGAAGCTGGGAAGATTGGAGGAGTGCACGTAGTCGAGAGTTTTTAAAAAGGGATGATGAAGAAAGGGAGTCGGGAATTGCAGAGAGAGGGAGGGAGAAGAGAGAGAGAGAGAGGATAAAAATATATATAAAAAGTAACGTAGGGTTCACAAGTAATATTTTAATAAAAATATTAAAAATTTAAAAAGTAGGATCCTCGCTAACAAATGTTAGACAAATTAATGTTAAAGTGTTGGGGAATGAATTTTTTAAGTTGAGGGATAAAAATGATCTCAAGTTAAATTTAAAGCTTTTAGTGATTCTTTACATATATTTGAGGGATAAAATTAATTCTTAACTTTTTAATTTATATTTTTTTTTTTCATTGGAGAAGAGAGGAGTTGTGTCTCTTGGGCAAAAATAAAATTATTTTAAGATGTAAGCACAATTATAAGCATATAATTTACTTCCCACCACACAATCACGAAGATATTTATGGACAAGTTAAGATGATAAAATAGGTGTCATCTTCTAGATCTTGACTCGTTTAACACGCATTGTACGTCGTCCAAAAAGATAAAATCATTTTTTTCATATGATTAATTCAGGCTTAGAAGGTTTTTGAGTGATCGTTAAGCAGTAAGCACACTCATTGTATCTAAGATGATCTGAGGAGTCCACATTTAAAACTGATTCGTACATTGGTGATGAGTTATAGACACAGAAGTATATATATAGCACACAATAGAAAGTCAGAGAAAAACACATCCACAAACACGTACACATTCTCTGCATATTAATTACAATAATCTGAAAATAAACTCCTTCAAAATGAAGAAGAAAAGGGAGAAAATTTTGCAGAACATACCTGAACCTCTTTCGCCAAACCGTACAGTAGCTAGAAGAAGAAGAATAGAGATGACAAGAGCAGGAAGACGACTATTCTGCCGTCAGAAATATCCAATTTAGATCAGTAGAAGATCACTAGATGCATGCCTATTCACACTATTTTGGACCTTCCCTTTTATTTCTTTTATAAAAATGTAAGCATTAAATATATTATTTTATTTTTATTTATTTGATTGTGAAGAAGTTGATTCAAAATGTCTGACTTTTTCTAATGAAAAGGATAAAAATAAATCTACTTTCTGGATAACAGTAATGGTTAAATTGAGTGAAAATAATAGAATACTCATCAAGGCTGTGATTGATTGAGTTTATTGAACCTTTTGAACAAAAAAGGTAAAACATTGGGGAGCTACTTCTATTTGAAGCCGAAAATGTTCAAATTTAAATTAAGGTAAAATATTAAGTACTAAATAATTGTAAAGAAAATTAAATATACTAACCAAAAACACCCGCTCGGTCAAAATAGTAGATGTATGTCAACATGCATATGTGCCCAAATCATAAGATAAAGGGGAAAGTGATTTATGGAAGCTGATACCTTGTATTATTATATTTATGCTTGCATTATATATTTGAAGAGAAAGAAACCAAACTTTTTTATAATGTATGAACAAACGAAAAATGAAAATTATGCTGTCTGATTCATCCAATTCTATTCATAACCAGATCAACGTGCCCCTTGCACGCTATTTTGGACCTTCCTTTTTGTTAAAAAAATGTATGCATTAAATATATTGTTAATGGTATTAATTGTAACAGTTTAAAAATAAAAAGTAATCATAAAATCATATTTAAAAATTACAATTATATGTCTTGTTAAGATTTTTATTTATTTTTAACTTAAATATGTAATTATGATAATGCACAATTCAATAAATTCTGTCATTTATATTTATTAACTCAGAAACTAAGACAAATAAAACAATTTAAACCATATTATTTCACAATATTAATATATTAATAATTTTAATCATACAAATTTCAACAATTTCAGTCACATGTTGACTAGGAAAAAAAATGAGGCCTAAAAGATTAACCTAAAACCTAATTCATTTTTAAAAATTTTATAATAATTAGGCCTCAAAATTCGTTTAAACAAAAATGTCTCATTTTCAAATTCAGCTCTCAAAAAAATAGAGTCCTCGAGAGATATAGAGCCTAAACGGTTAGTCTAAAATAGGTGCCTCTTATGCTACCCAATAAGATGTCAAATATGGTCCTTTTTCTCAAATAATTGCGGATGGTAATATCAGCCTTTAAACAGTTAAGTTATAATTTAAATGATTGATATTTTTTACATTTGAATTTTATTTTATTTTTTAATAAATACTACTTTCTCTAATCTTATTTATAAGATATTTTTAATATTTTTTATAACTAGAAAAAATTTTAAAATTCATTAGCTTTATCTAAAAATTTATTAAATTTTTAATTTTATCTCTATTAAATATATATTTTTAATAATATTTTTTCTGTTTCTAAGATTTAATGAAGGGTTAAAAAATTTATAATAAAAATTTAATAACATGTCTCATAGCATAAATAGAATTAAAAAAAAATATTTCTCTTCGGGGTGAAGAACAATTTATTAAAAGATGACACTTGAAAAATTGACACCTCTTGAATCAACCCCCCAGCTGTTTGACTTTTGATGGCTCAGATAACAAGTAAATATTTGCAAAGCCTCTCGTCCATTCCCATGGCTTCTGATCTTCTTTGTCAATTTTAAAACCATGTTATTGATACAATTTTCATTAACGAGAACAGATCTATACATCTACCGACCAGCTGGATTCAAATTCTCTCCTTACATTCTCTTCATACCTCTCTCCTATCCCATATCTGATATGATAGAAAATTAATAATCAACTGACATTAACATAACTGAAGGCTTCCAATGATAGGCAATTGACAAAAACAAAGGGAAGTTGAAACCACAAATTCCATAAGTTGCAAAGTGGGAGAACCGTTAGATCAAGGAAGTGGGATTTGGATGTCATAGATATTGGCTAGGAGATCAGATGTATGGAGAGGATGTAGAGACAAGACCTGGATAAGAAAAGCATCCACTTTATTTGGTGGGACTGGGATGTCACATGAGTATATGACACCACCATATACAGCAAAAGATTATCTCTAATATAATCTTTACCAAATACTGTACTACGCATCAAACTATGTGGACACTGCTTGCTCACATCATTAATGAAACACCCTCGTGCCTCTGTTTAAACTAATTATGCATTAGATGTGACCGTGTCTGTTTCTTCATCGTCCACAGAGTACCTATCAACGCGACGTCGAGCCAACAGGACCTATAGTCACGTGACACGCCATCATCTTTCACGTTTTGTTACAATTGTTTCTTCTACCCACAAAACATAGCAGTGCAGTTAAAGAGGTGAAAGTGCATCTATTCACATACCTGCTCGTCCCAATCAGTTTTACAAGTAATAATTGTTAGCACAATTGTCTGAACCAGTGTCCCAAACAACATCCCCATCCAGATACCCTGCAAATTAAAAGACTCATAGCAATAATAGATCTTCAAAAGGCTTAATCACATATCATGAGGAGGCTCGAAAGGAAAAAGCTTGGTCATGCACCTTGACTTGCAAATGAAGAACTTTACTGAGTACAACTCCAACCGGGATTCCTATGATGTAATAACACCCTATGTTCACATACGCCACGATGCTTTGCCATCCTGCTCCTACGGCAACCCCTGTTCAAATATTCAACTGATCACATCATCTGTTCATTAACTGATCCAATACAATCCTAAACTTATAACTACAGTATTGATCAACTGTTAAATAAACTATCAGGAAACAGGTATAAAACGCTATGAACGTACCAGAAAGAACAGGTTGAACACTGTTTAACAATATAGAGAATGCAAGCAAAGGTGACAAGTCTCCAACTGCAACGGCCACTTGTTGATTCGTAGTGAATATGTAGGCAAGTCTCTCCCTGTAGAACAAGAAGAATAAGAACAGAATGAACCCTATCGTGAATGATGTCGCCACCGTCACTACTATTGAGAGCTTCGCAGCCTTGGAGCTCCCTCTCCCAAGCTCATTTGACACTCTAACGCTGCATATTTATATTTAAACATATCTAGTCAACCTTCTGCATTTAGACATGTGATAACAATAGCTGCTTCTTTCAAGCACACATTTATGACTAGTTCGTGGCAGCAGTTTTCATTTGGTAGGTAATAATAAAATGACAATTATTGAGGGATACAATACTTAATGACTTGGTCAACAACAGAGATATAAAACAAAGAAAGAAAGAAAGAAAGGGTGTCATTACCTAGCTGCAGCCAGAAAACCAAAGGCTATCATCATTTCCCATCCATTGATGTTGAGACTGAAAGAATTAAAGATTTCATCTTTGGAGAGTGAAAAGAGTATCTACCAGTCATTCATGCAACCAGCTCAACATGCATAAACAAGGACCAGAGTATACCAAAATGATTCATCAGAATGCTTACCATATAGAAAGAGCGTCAATTTCAACCTCTGCATTTTTCATGCTACCGGTTAATAGAACTAATATTGTGTTATACCAGAGCTCTAGACTGCAGAAATTAAGAAAACCTAAATCCTATTAACTGTTATAATTCATTTCGAAAAACAATCAAACCAACCCACTGGTTCACATATACACTCACCACAGCATGACACCTGATGAAAGAGAGAGCTTGACCACAGGCCCCAGATCTTTGAAGGCTAAAATGGAGAAGCCATTCCACGTTTCATGACACCAACCACATGTCACAAATATAAATTGGCCAATGTTAGGTATCCAATATGCAAGAATTGTTGAAATCATTGCACCAGGTATCCCAAGCTTGTATTTGATAGTCAAAAGCCACGACAAGCATACATGAATTGTGATGGAGAAAGCAGCCAAGAATGATATAACAACGTTCTTGCTTTGAGACTGCAGGAATGTCTGGAAGGTGAACGACAAAACATAGGCGAAAATGACAGCGATGGACCAGAGTGAAATAGTTCCTGCCACATCCGCAATGCTGTCATCTTGACCCAGCATCTTCATAATCGGACTGGTGAAGAAGAACAGGGGAAGAAGAAGAAGACTGGTGAAGTACAAGACTATCCATGATCGTTGCAGGTACACACCCATCATGCCATATCTCCTGGCACCATATGCTTGGCCACATAGAGTTGACAAAGCACTGGCCATTCCGAACTAAATTTAAAGAGAAATTTATCAGACAGGTGATCAATACTGTCATGTCATTCCAAGAATATTGGAGAAATCATTTGGAAAATAAATCAAAGATGAAGAAAGGAAGTGAATTTAGGAAAGCGCGCGCGCGCGCGCACACGCACACACACACACCCACCAGAATACCATTGGCGAATCTGATAAGAACAGTGAAGACAAGGGCAAAGGCAGCGAGCTCCTTGGAGCCAATATGACCAACAAAGGCCTGGCTCGTAACATTGATGCCAAAGGTGGAGGCTCGAGTGAATATGGCTGGAGCTGCTACTACCCACATCACTTTACTCTCCTGCCATACCCTTTTTATCAGAGGTAGCTCATCTTCTTCTGGAGATATTTCTTCCCTGAGCAGCTTTCTTGCAGATTCTTCCATCTTTGCGAGCAAAGCAAGCTTTTGTTAATTTGTTGTGTTTTCCCACTCAATATTGAGGCATAGGGTGTTTTTCATAAGCATATATATGTTTTCTGTTCTGGCCGGGAACTAATGAAAGAAAAATTGATCACGAACACTTGTGGGGAAGAAAGGGAAAACAAATTGCGCCAGTCCTCTTCCGACTTCCGTAACTAAATAAAGCACCCCACTTGGCAGCTAGCTGAGCTTCACTCACAGAAAACTAACCAGTTAGGTGTTATGGTGATGAGAGTGGTTAGTGAGAGGAGGTCTAGTTTGAATTGACTTCCCTATTTTTAAACTTGACGTTAATTTCATTAGCCGTTGATGAGTGGATGACAAAAATTGCTCTTTCATTCTTCGATATTAGAACTATTTTTCGTGGATTCGCTTGTAAAATTATTAGTTTTTTTAAAGCTGACATTAGCCCTCGTCATAAAATAATCACGAACGTGAGTCAGTAATGATCGGCTTTTAATTAATGTAATTTAACCCCCAAAATATCTGATCAAATATTCAAACTACGATATGTAGTATAGGCGTATGGTCCATGCATAATTTGAGTGGTGATCACTTATCACATGTCATAATAAAAAGTATGTAAAACATAATTTTTTATTCATACACTTTACTTATAATTATTATTGATTCTTACATTATTTTTTATATTTTAAATTTTTATAATTTTTTATTTTTGGTATTCTATATCTCTTCATGATTTTTATACTTTATTCATGAAGAAACCTAAAAAATTTAAAATAATAATGTAAGGACTTAAAATATTAAAAAAATATTAAAATTAATAATAAAATATGAATGAAATACGAGAATTTAAAATTATATTTTTTTAAAAAAAGTAAGAGAAAAATTAATATATCATAACTTACCACTGTAAGAGAGAGGAGTTACAGCTCTCTCTAATGCACTGTAGGTTTTTAATTTTTTATTTTTACATGTTCTAAAATATAAGTTATTAGATAGTTTTTATAATTTCTTTTAACATATTCATACTTTATTTATTATTTTTTTTAAAAAAAATAGTCCAATAAAATTTTAAAACTAAAGTATATATTTAATCATTTAATTTTATATATTTTATTTTGGCTTATTAATTTTATAAAATACCTGTTAATTTTTTAATCCTAGCATTGTTATTTCATAACAAAAAATCCCTTCATATAAGTTTTAAATATTGACAAAAATATTTTCAAAAAATGACATTAAATTTATTTTTAAAAAATAACAATAATTGACACAAAAAATAATTATTTAAAATTAACGATGTTAGGATTAGAATATTGAAAAGATATTTTTATAAACTTAAGGGACCAAACTACAATCTTATATAAAATTAAATGACCAAAATTATGCTTTAATCAAATTTTAGTTATCATTATTACAACACTTATATAAAATATTTAATGATAGTTTTTTTTAGAATAATAAAATAATTGCCAATTTGTAAATAGGAAGGGACACACACACACTTCCTTTGTTTTTTCTTGTTAAAGAAACTACTACTTTTCAATTGTATATTTTTATAAGTAAAATTATTCATTTCAATAAATATTTATTACACATTCTCTAAATTATTTATTATAATTTATACTAATAAAAAACAATTAATATATTCTTATGTTGATTAATATAGAATATTCTAGTCTAATTTTTTTATTTTCATATATAATTATTTTAGTTAACATATTTTATTAAATTGTATGATACTCCCTTCATTTTTTATTGTTAGATAAACTATCATTTTTTTTTATTTTTTTATATAAGAAAAATTACTTATTTCAATAAGTATTTATTACACATTTTTTAAATCACCCCTCATAATTTACATGAATGAGAAATAATTAATGTATGTTTATGTTAATTAATATAGGGTATTTTAATCTAATTTTGTTATTTTTAAATATAATTATTATGGTTAATCAACTTTCTTAAATAATATAATATAATTTTTGTTATATATATATATATATAAACGAACGGAGTATATATAAATAATAAGAGGGTTTAAATCCTCCGCTCCTCTCCGCTATTATTTAAATGAATGCTTGAGCCCCAAGGTAAAAAAGATGAAATTGCAGGAAGCACTTGAAATAGGATTTCTTCTTGCGCTTCTTGCTGGATGATCAGGCTACGAAAAGTCAAGCACCCTTCGCTCTTGTCGTATCTGTTGCCTGACTTTTCTACATTTTTTTATGTCAATTACCTTCTTTTTTTTTTTTTTGAAGGAGCTCATTTTTACACGATATATGATTAGAAATTAATACACATGTACACACTAGCATATTTATATTGCGAGAAAAAATAATTTTAATAAAATAAAACATGATAGAAAATTTTAAACTCTTTCCACAGTCACCAAAATTTAGATTTTGGAATATTTTAATATATTATTTTAAAAAACAATTCCAAAGACATGTTTTAATTCAATGTTAACAAAGAAAAATGGATCTTGGGAAGCAACCGAGAGTACCCCTAGAACTTTGATCTAGACCAAAAATGGAAACTGTTAGATTGGATGTCGACGATTCTGTGAGGAATAGAGTTAAGAAATGTGGACGGTTATACAATAGAAATAGAAATAGACGAACCAATAAAATGGATGAAAGTTTTGAATATAATATGCAGAAAGCAACTCAGAATAGTCTATAAAATGCAACATCCAGAATATGATAATTATTGAGTAACGAAACATGAAAAAACAGGGTGAATTTTAGTAGTGGTGGGTAATTCAAGCTTGTAAGCAGCAGAACCAATTTTTTGGACTACAGGGAATGGTCCAAAATATTTCAAGGCCAGCTTTTGATATTTTCATAGTGCTACCGAATGCTGATGATAAGGTTGAAGCTTCACAAAAACCAGATCACCTTCAGTAAAATGCACCTCAGATCGTTTTCAATTTGCATTTTTCTTCATCCGATTCTGAGCCTTCAGTAGATTTGCCTTGAGTGTGACAATGATTTCATCTCATTTTGGGAGTTGCTGGTATAAATCAGCAGGCAAGTCATTTGAAATAGTGGTAGGAAGTAAGGTTGGAGGTTCCCTCCCATATACAGCTTTAAAGGGAGACATGTTAATGGCTGTATGAAAAGCAATGTTATAAGAAAACTCTACCCATGGTAAAAAAATCAAGCCATTGTTTTGGACAATCAAATACAAAACAACGAAGATACATTTCAAGACACTTGTTCAATACTTCTGACTGGCCATCCGTTTGTGGATGGTAGGAGGAACTCAAATGCAACTTGGCCCCATTCAGTCTAGTCAAATGTTGCCAAAGAGAGCTAACAAAAACCTTGTCACGATCTAAAACAATGGTACGAGGAAAACCATGTAGCTTAACCACATTTTGAATGAAGGATTCAGCAACAATCTGAGCTGAATAATTCTATCTAAGAGGTAAGAAGTGAGCATATTTAGATAAACGATCAACAACTACAAAGATAACTGAGTAACCTAATTAAGTGATGAAATCCATTACAATATCTTCCCAAATCTTATTAGGGATAGGTAGAGGTGATAATAAGCCTGCTGGGGATGTGTAAAGGTGCTTGGCCTGTTGACACACACTACAAGGTCGTACAAATGTTTGCACATCTCGGCGCATTCTCGGCCAATAAAATAGAGTCGCAATGCGTTTAAAGGCACGTAACTCCCCTGCATGTCCTCCCACAATTGAAGAGTGATACTCAAGTAGTAACCGATTAATCAACTCAAAACAATCATAAGGAACAACCAAACGTCCTTTCCAAAACAAGAATGAATCTTTAACAGAAAATCCAATCATTGCACTAGGATCTTGTTCAAAACGTGCAACCTGTTCTTGTATGTGTTAGGACACTCGAGCTGCTTGACAAATGTCATTAATTAGTGTGGATTGAACCTGAACCAAACTCATACAAGTGACCCTGGATAATGCATCAGCAGCAAGATTAGTTTTTCCAGATTTGTATTCAATAGAAAAACTATATCCCATCAATTTTGGAAGGTATTGTTCCTGTTCCGGAAGTTTGTATAACTTGACCCTGCAAGTGTTTCAAGCTTTCTTGGTCGGTCCGGATGATGAAGTGATTACCAACAAGTAATGGCAAAACTTAAATACAGCTTGGGTGATGGCATAAAGTTCTCTAACATAAGCGGACTGAGCTTGCATCCGATGTGAGATTTGCTTAGAAAAATATGCAACAGGATGTCCATCTTGACTTAAGACAGCTCCTATGCCATATCCCGATGCATCAGTCTCTAGTATAAAAGTTTGGCAAATTCAGGCAAAGCTAGAGTAGGTGCTTTAGTGAAAGCCAGCTTAAGTTAGTCAAACGCATTTTGAGCCTCCATAGACCAATTAAAAGCATCTTTCTGTAATAATTGTGTCAAGAGGTTGCGTAATATGAGCATATTGCTTAATAAATCACCTATAATATCCTGAAAGCCCCAAGAAACCCCGTAATTAAGTCACATTTTTTGGAGTAGGCCACTGCTGTACAATTCTGACCTTAAAAGGATCCATAGTCACTCCACTGCCTGATATTACATGTCCCAAGTATTTTACTTGTATTCTTCCAAATGAACACTTAGTCATTTTTGCAAATAACTTATATGTATGCATCACCTCAAGCACCCTTTCCATATGTTCTAGGTGTTGAGCTCAAGAGGTGCTATAGATAAGCATATCATCAAAGAAAATCAATACAAACTTATGTAAGAAAGGCTGCAAGATTGAATTTATGAGTGCCTGGAATGTTGCAGGAGCCTTGGTGAGCCTGAAAGGCATCACAAGCCATTCGTATAAGCCTTGGTGAGTACAAAAGGCAGTCTTTTCTCTATCCTTTGCATTTATAAGCACTTGATGATATCCTGATTGTAAATCGAGCTTAGAATAATATTTGGATCCACCTAATTCATCCAAGAGTTCATCTACTGTAGGCATCGAGAAAGAATCTTTTATTGTCACTACATTTAATGCTCTGTAGTCCACGCAAAAATGCCATGTTTCGTCTTTCTTTTTCACCAGAATCACTGGGGCAGAGAAGAGACTATTACTTGGCTGTATCAATCCTTCATTTAGTAATGCTGCCACCATTTTTTCCATCTCAGCTGAAGGGATACCTGTAAGGCCTTACTTTAACTAGTCCTGTCCCTTCAACTAACTGAATCCGGTGTTCTTGGGCTCGTTTAGGGGGAGGTCCGTGGGGTTTTTCAAATATTGGTTGATATTTCTGTAGCAACTCTTTCATCTCGTTAGGAATTTCTTCCTCAATCTTCAAATCACTGGTCTCGGGTTCAGTCTTAACTTCCAACTGCAACAAGTAGTATTCTGAGATAGCACTCATGTTCACTCATCATTGGAACTGGTGTAGTTTTGCCTGTGAGACAGTAGGACCTTGCTTTCCTAACAAGGTTAAGAAATCATCACCATTACAACATTTTATATAAGATTGCCCCACTGTGTAATCAGCAACATGAGGACCCAAGGTAGCTAACCATAATGCTCCAATCACCACATCTGCGCCAGCCACTGATAATACAAAAGCAGGAAAAGCAATAATGTGTCCCTAGATTTAAACTTGTAATTTCCTTATCAAACGTTCCCCCTTCATGGCATACCCATCCCCTACCATAACCCGTACATTCTCAGCTAATTCAATGGGTAAATTTAGATGTTGTACAATACGGGGATGTATAAAGCTATCGAAACTACCCCCATCAAGCAAAACCTGAACCTTTGTGCCCTTAATAAGCCCTTCAAAGCGAATAGTAGCCTTACCCGGTTTTCCTTGGCAGGCTTGCAGTGATAAATGGTGTATGGTCAGTTCTTCATTATCATCCTTCGACCCTTCGCTCTTCTGTCCTCCTGGGTCATCTTTCGGAGCCCTATCCTCACATTCAATTAACATGTATTGCTTATTGGGACACCTATGACTTAGTGAAAATTTGGCGTCGCAAGTATAACACAATCCCTTCTCCCTTTTAATCATCATCTCGGCTGGACTCATCTTCTTCAAATTGTTCAATGATTTCATCACAGGGGTGGCTAACAATGGGGGTAGAGTACTCTTCATTCCCGAACTCAAAGCATTACTCATAGACGCTGCAATGGAATTTCCCCCTATTTCTTGTGAATTTTCGATGGTATTCATACCACCCTTTGACTTTGACGGCACTGAGAATATATCTCTCTTTGAATCATAAAATTTTGCTAGCCCAACCGCTAACTGTAGATTCAGGGGCGAATGAGTGATTGCCTCCCTCCGAATATCTGGCTTCAGACCACTGATGAATAAATCAAGTAAGGCTTCATTGGTCACTCCTTCAGTCCGATTTGCTAAAGTCATGAATTCAAGATAAAAATCATCTACAATTCCTGTTTGCACTAGTCTAAACAACTTGGCCTTGGGCTGCTCGTATGGAGATGGCCCAAACTCTTTTTCCACAGCCTTCACGAGTAAAGTCCAATTAGTGATCACATGGATTTTTTATAGCATCTAGAACCATGGTATGACAATCCCCTCAAAATTAATGGCAGCCAATATGACTCTCTGTAAATCTGGGGTCTCACAAAAAGCAAAGTACTGCTCTGCATGGAAGATCTAATGTAATGGGTCAGAACCATCAAATTTTGGGAAATCAACCTTTACTTGTGGCATCACATTAGAAAAATAGCCTCTATCATTTGCTTCTACCTTTCCCCCTGATTTAACTAAAGACTGAAGCCCTTCAATCGTTCGGTTTTGCATGTCCATGTTTTTGCTGAAGGTTTCTATGGCATTTTCTACGATTGCAAACTTACAGCGAACTCCTTGGTGGTAGCTGTAGCGTGGGGAGCTTTTGTCAAGGTTTCAATGGCCGTCTCAATCTTGCTTAATCTCAAGTCAGAGTTGGATTCCATCAACTCCATTTTAGCATTATATTCTACCTGCATGCGTTCAATGTTATCACTTAAAGTTTTCACATCAGCTTAAAGATCCTTGAAGTGACTTGTGCCATCTCTCAATGAGAGCACCAAAATTGTTATACACTATAAGTAGAAACGAACAAACCAATAAAATGGATGAAAGTTCTGAATATATTATGCAGAAAGCAACTCAGAATAGTCTGTAAAATGCGATATCCAGAATATGATAATTCATAAGCATAATCTCAGCATAACAGAATTGCAGAAAACAAATCAGGGAAAAGGAAGCAGAAACAACCACAAGTGGTCTAGGAAGAAAGTAATGAGAGAGACAAACTCATAAAACCGCACACCCCCTATTCTGTCATAACAGAATATATTTGTTCACTCTCTTCTCAGCTTCCAAGTGGCACGCCTTACTCGAGTGCCTCTGCGTAAGCCTCCCTTCCTTGTGGTCCCCTCAAGTCTATCGTCTGGTATTGCTGTATGAGTCTTTGCTGTATGGGTTAGAGACTGAGATGCTAATTGGGTATATGGCTTCAGCATTTGTGTCGATCATTATCCTGTTGCTGTGACAGAATTACTAGCAATTGTTCATGGTCTTCTTTTGTGCTGGGAGAAAGGAATGCGAAATCTCAACGTTTTCCTATGCTGATGCATTGAATCTACTATTTCATTACAACAATGATCAACATCCATTTTTTGATATTATTTCTGAGCTCATATACTTTTGTGTAGGGACTAGAATATTTCTTTCAATCTTATATTTAGGGAAGCTAACTACTATGCTTATTTTTTGGCTAAGTTTGCTTGTGATAGAATAGGTGAATTTCATATTTTTGATCAACCACCACCATTTTTGTGTAAAGGTGGTGGATGATGAAAAGAGATTATCCAGTTAGGTTAGTTTTTATTTTGCTGTTTTTGTGGCTCTGTTTCTCCTTGTTATTCAAAAAAAAAAAAAAACCGTATCAAATTTCTGGTTCAGCTAAAATAAGAATTTGGTTTGGTTAGGTTTTTAAAATTAATCTATTCGGCTTCATAACCAGAAAACCGATTGCTTACTCCTACTTGTGGTCAGGATTTAAATGTCTTTTAAAATAAAACAAACAAAAAGACAAACAAAGCGGAGATGATAAATAGCTTTACTTCATTGTTGAATCCGTCCACGGTACATAAAATAATCACCCGGTCCAATTAAGCCCACTTCTTACCGGACCCACGGTGGACTGACCCAAATGAGCTGGATTAAGCCCACTACCCGTGAGACAAACTACTTTATGAAGCCACGGCGACTGACCCTAGTGGGCTAGGCAAATCTGCCATTCTATTCTTCAGCGTCCGCCATAGCCCACTTCTTGACACGACTCCTGGCAATCTCTACCTGTGCATTATCATGTAAACACTATCTCAATTTTTGCTACGAATTCATTAAGTCAACTTGAAAAATTAAAATTTACAAATGATGCGGACCGAGTATGAAAAGAAAACGATATATAGAAGAATCCAATACCTGCTTGTCCCAATCAGTTCTGTATGTGATGATGATGAGCACCACAGTTTGAACAAATGTTCCAAATAACATTCCTATCCAAATACCCTGCAAACCACAGCAAATAATATATTCCTTTTCTGGGAAGACAAAGTATATCGTATCATCAAATGATAGCTTACCTTCACTTGCAGATGGATGATTTTACCGAGCAGAACTCCAACAGGGATCCCGATCAGATAATAACAGCCTATGTTTACATATGCTACAATGCTTTGCCAACCAGCTCCAATAGAAACTCCTTTTAACCAACAAGAAAAGAAAGGTATAGAAAAGTGATAAACCCCACTTCTTCATATGCAACTGAATGGGAAGGATGAAGATATTACCAGAGAGAACAGGTTGGATGCTGTTCAACAACATGGAGAAAGCGAGCAAAGGTGACAAGTCCCCAACTGCAGCAGCCACCTCAGGGTTTGGAGTGAATATGTAAGCAAGTCTCTCCCTCAAGAACAGGAACGCTAAGAATAGAATGAACCCTATTCCAAAGATGTTATCACTGTCACCACTATGGCAAATTTTGCATCCCTTGAACTCCCTCTACCTAGCTCATTTGACACTCGCACACTGCAAATCAATCAACATTCAGTCTCTTTTATATATGATTTCTTAAGCTGATTAGAATACTTCAACCTTTTTATAATTGTCAATGAAGTACCTGGCAGCAGCGAAGAATCCAAGCGCGATCATCATTTCCCATCCATTGATGTTGAGGCTGCAAAAGAATGGTGTTAGTTTTACAGAGCAATCAAACATTGGAATTAAGAAGGAAAACTACCAGTAGAGTTTGATTACCAAATGGACAGAGCATCAATGGCGACCTTGGCATTTTTCAAGTTCCCAGTTAGAAGTACCAAAATTGTGTTGTACCATAACTCAAGACTGTAAAACAAATAAACAATCATAAGTAACTCAATGCTAGTCATCAGTTAATTAGTAGTTACCATAACTCAAGACTGTAAAACAAATAAACAATCATAAGTAACTCAATGCTAGTCATCAGTTAATCAGCAGTTCATTGGCTCTGCATTATCTTAAAGATTGATGGTGTAAAAAATACAAGTGTCTTTACCACAACATTGCTCCAGAAGAAAGGGAAAGCTTGATTATAGGCCAGAGATCTTTGAAAGCCAAAAATGAGAAGCCCTTCCATGTATCAGGGCATTTGAGCACGACAAACATGAGCTGACCTATGTTGGGAATCCAATATGCCAGAAGGGTTGATATCATTGCCCCATTGAGTCCTAACTTATACTTAACAGTCAAAAGCCATGACAGAAAAATGTGAATTCCAATTGAGAATGCTGCAAGGTAGGCGATGATCATGTTCTTGCTCTGCGCTTGCAGGAACATCTGGCAGGTGAATGACACGATGAAAGCAAATATCACACCTATTGCCCACAGAGAAATGCTCCCTGCTACCTCCGCAATACTTTTATCTTGACCTAAAAACTCCAGAATTGGGGCGGTGAAGATGAAAATGGGAAGCATGATGAGTGAGGTCAAGAACAACACTATCCACGATCTTTGAAGATATATTCCTAGCATCTCATACTGTTTAGCTCCATATGCTTGCCCACACAGAGTCTCCAACGCACTTGCCATCCCCAGCTGCATCAACAATAGTTCTGATTCTAAAATTTTGATCTCAACATAAATTTCAACTCAAAAGTACCAAGTGGTATAACTAGCAGACTCCATAACCGCATGCATGATAAGCAAATCTAAATTAGATTCTGAAGAAAAGAAAAGGGAGAGAAGGGTACTTACCAATACACCGTTTGCGAACCTGATGAGGACAGTCATGACAATGGCGTAGGCAGCAAGTTCAATGGAGCCAATATGGCCAATGAAGGCTTGGCTGACTACTTGTATGCCAAAGGTGGAGAATCTGGTGAATATGGCAGGCCCTGCCACCACCCACATTTTCTTGCTTTCATTATACACCTTTTTCCCAAGTGTCTCTTCTTCCTCTCTATCTCCTTGCCTCTGCAAGAGCCTCTCCTTCAACTCGTCTCCCATTAGCACCACTCTTAAAGAGATGCACATTAAGCAGTTCGTTCATCAGCTAAAAAAGCCGCGAGAAGACGAAACCATTTGGATTTTTAAGGGTAATTTCATAACTCACGTTGAGATTCCCAATTTAAAATTGACAGGTAATATTCAGTATGCTCTAAAAGCAAAGGGTCAAAATCCGGCCGAGGCCTCTTCGGCCAAGAGCCTAGCCATTTGAAAAATTTAGCCGCCCTAAGTTTCCGTGTAACCATACTGAGATCACAAGCATATATGAAGGATGGAGACAATCAAAACAAGTGTACGTTTTACAAAAACCGCACACACATCCTGTCGCTGATATGCTGCGTCTTAACTTTATGCAGGGGGGAATTTCTGCCCCAGCTCTAAAGCGCTATAGAGAATAGTTATAACAGAGAAGACAGTGTGGACATGAGTGTGCGCGTGCATGTGGAATGCGTATTCAACGGAGGGATGAAGAGAAGGAAAAGAAGAGAAGCTACTTACCGGAAGGAAGACGAGGGAGGGTAACGAGAGGTGTGCAGAGCGAGTAGCAGTGACGGAGACGCAAAAGAAACAGGGGAATAAACGCCACGGCGTGCCTTTATCAGAGGCCAGCTCTTTGGTCGAGGACCAGACAAACTTAGAGTCGAGAATAAGGTTATATTTAAATAAGAATTTAAGTTTTAAAAATTAAATTTTTTAAGAATAATTAAATTTAAAAATATAATTTTAATAAACTTTATAAAAAAAATTTAAACTGAGGTAACCTTTTAAACTTTATTATATTATTTATTTTTATGAAACATGAGTTTAAAATTAAAAAGAATTTACTCGTCTGAAATATTAATCTTACAAGTATTATATTATTATTAATTTTAATTTATTTTAAAATTAATTTAATATAATTTAATAAATATTAGTGTACAATATAAAATTTATAATATTTTTTACTTTTATATAATTATTATGTTTGTGCACTTATAAAAAATAAACTGTATTTTAATCAAAATTTGAATTTTATTATCAAAACTTTAATTGTGTGTTGTTTAATTTTTAAAAATTATGAGTATTTTGACTTTTTTTAAAATTTTAGAATATTTTAATTAATTTATAGTGTTTAGTTTTATTTTTATTTTTTTTATTTTTTTAAAATAGAGCTCAAGTGCTCGATCCTAAACTCTTTAAATAAAGGCCAGGTTTTAAAAAAAGAGTGAAAAGGAAAAATCAAACTTAAAAGTCGAGCTCTGGAAGTGAGAACAAGAGAATAACTATCATTGTCCTCATGAAAACTATAATCAAGGTTTTAAAAATTGAATTGGATATTAAATCGATTGAGATACTGGTTCATGATTCATTAGTCAAACCGATTACTATTAAATTAATTAATAATTAATGTATTTTTAATTGTATGTATTAGAATAATATGATATAAGAATTTTTTTAGAAAATAGTATATTACATTCAAAAGCATCAAGCATAACAATAAATAGCTAAAAGGAAAATAATGAATAATAACTTTTCCTCTATTCAGTTTAGCATAGAATCTAATAATAAATAAGTTATAAGTTATTAAAATCATTCTCAATATGTGTAATATTCATGAATCCATCTTTATGAAATGAACGGATAGATTAAACCTGAAATAAATAAATAAATAAATTCTTAACATTAAGTATGTTAAATAGATGTGATTATTTATTTATAAAAAGGTTTAAGAGTTAAGGCAAAAAAATTAGTGAAGATCGCTGGAAAAACAAAGGATGCGAAGCTCGTCTACTGCTGGGTCCTTGGTAAAAGTCCCACATCGTCAGCTCAAAAGCACTGAGCGGAGAGCTTGGCATATCAATTGGGAAGGTTGGACTACTATCACTCTTCATCGCGCAAGGTGAGCTAGAATCAATAAAAGCCGGAGCTAGGCCCGCATATAAGGAGTTGGAAATTTACAATTTCTAACCCTAAGTTTTAAAAATTTGGATCTCGATTGTAGTCTTTTTTTTTATTATTTTTATTTTTTATCTTTTTGATCGGTTTTTCATGTTGAACCAGTTCGGTTTCTTAGATTTTTTCAGATGTTTTTTTTTTTTTGACCAAAGATTTTTTCAGATGTTGATTGGTTTTATGACTTTTGTCGATCTTTTGACCGGTTTGTTTATTGATCGGTTTTAAGGTCATACTAGCCTGGACCAGTAGTTGATTTTTGATTCAATCGATTGAATTGATGGGTTCTGTTTTTAAAACCTTAGCTATAACTACGCAGCTGGGTCCTTGTTTAGCTCGTGCAGTAAGCTTTGCGTGCATTTAATTTAAATGGGCAGAAAAATTAGTACAAAGTTTGGTGGCGATTGGATGATGTATGTGTCCTGACTCCCGCCCCATGAAGTCATTAATTCGCCAACCACGCACCCCGCCTTTCACAGTATTTAGACACGTTTTCATTCAGCAACCACAGATTATTTGAAAGTTGCAGCTATCAATATCATAAGAAACAAAGTAATTATAATCACAATTTTTTTGATAAATTACACAACTTTTTACTTGGTTGTATGCTACTCTTTCAATCTCATAGTTGAAGATAATATTATATTCACCCCATTTTAAATTATAAAAAATATTTTTTAAAAAATTAACGTTTCAATATATCAAACACTTAGATAAAAATAAAATTTTATTAATAAAATTTTTTAATATTATCTTTTTTATATATTCTTTTTTAATATTTTTTCATTAATGAAATATTAATAAAAGATATTTTAAAAAATTTATATTTTTATTTTAAGAAAGTAAAGTTATAGAGTGTATTTAATGAATTTTATTTATATTTTTATATATGAGATTTTAATTAAAATTATTTTATAATTTAAGATGAAGAGAATGTATTGTTACAAGCTTTGCTTTGTATTGCTAGAGCATAGTTGGCAGAAATTTGTTCCCACTTTTTTCAGGATTAAAATGAAGAGGAAGAGCATAAAGCAAATGAATTAAAATGAACTGTCCCATTCGAATGCCAATCCACATGGCTTGAATTGGCCCACGTCTCCAAGTGCCCTACACAAGCGGGAACCTTAGGCTGCGTTTGTTTCGGTGAAAGGGCGAGCAAAGTATCTTTTTTTTTTTTTTTTTTAAGCAAAGTGAGCAAAGTATCTTTGAATTTTACAGTTAGGGAAGCAAATTTTTATATTCAATGTCTAGCTCAAAATGCTTTAGATCTTGCAAGGAGATTTTGTGCTTTTGATTAACCACATTTTTATCAAGAGGTGATGGATGATGATGTGAAAATTAGATCTCTTTCATATAATCTAAATTTCTTTATATCTTGTATAGGATTTTGTGCTCGTTCTAATTTGAAAAGAAGAAAAAGATCAAGGAGACCTGCTTGCCTTTCAACTTTCATTTAGTATTATGTTTTTATTTTTTTCCTATTTTTTAATTCTTGATAAATATTTTACACCTGGACCTTACACGCGTCTTTTATATTATTTGTATATGATAAAATATATATATATAAATAATGTAAAGTTTATATTATAGCAAGATCAAAATTACAATATGCCAATTACACAATACCTCTATAATCATATCCCTGAAAAAAAAATGAAAATCCTATTATGCTACTTGTACGGTAAGTGTGTGGTTGGCCGTCAGAAGATACGGTTAGGGAATTAATTGTCCTCGTCATACGATCTGAAAACGCAAGAAGCTACTTTCTGCATTCTTTTATCCTACATACCAAACTAGAGAAAGTTAATTTTTACCCCTCCCTTGTATTATATAAGAACCAAATATAATTTAGGTGTTCCTTTATCTTTCTCTGCGACTTTGCCTTTCACTTTCCCGTTACCATTCCCTTGACAAGTCGTCCCTCTTACCATGTGAGATTTAATGGGCTGATTTTGAAGTTTAGGCACCCTTGTCCTATATGACATTCAAGTTATCAAATTACATGTTACTATAATTCCAAGTGTTGATAGGTATCGTTTCACATCGTTCCACAATAATAGAAGCCCCCATGGTTTTTTTCAACATTGTTTAACTTTTGTATAATTTACTTGGATTCTCTCCCTAAAGTATGAACATCTTAAGCTTTATGCGTGTTTATCTCGATGTTGGGAAGCCCGTCGCCTAAGATTTATACGTGGCTGTGGATAATATTGTTTTTTTTACGTGGAAAAATACAACAAATTTCACACGTGTTTAGGTGCTTTGCTGCCTCAGCCATTTCCCCCACGAATCCAATTTAGTGTTGATAGTGTGTGTCTTGATTTGATGTAGACGTTCTAGATTTGATAAAATTTTATTTTTATATTTTAATAAACAATTATTTTAACAAGTACATAATTTATTATAAATATAATATTATAAATGTCACACTGACAAAAAATATTTTCCATATGAAAATTTATAGGTTAAAAATTTAAAATTTAAATAATCAAAATTGATTTTAAATAGTCCGGATCACATTATAGTAATAGGCAATCTCTCGCCCCACTTCATTACAATAATTAAGACTAAGCACAAAAAGAAAATAAAAGAAAAAAAATTCAGCAAGTACTCCTTCCATCATGCATACAAGGAGTCATTTTTTATTATCTTATCAAAATCAATAAGAGATAACCAAAAGTTATTTAAATATAAGATTAGAAAGAGTAAAATTTATACAAAACCATGCCATGCATAACACGATTCCCTCATCGTTAACCCAGGAATTCAGATGCAACATAGATCAATGTAGATTTTAATGCCAAAATTGTGCAGGAAATTTTGTCGCAAGCTAAACGTGGCATGGCGTAAAGGAGCAAGCTTGGCTTTTTATTTTGGGCGCAAATGTGGCCATCAAAAAGTGAGAACTGAGAAGACGTCGATTCTGAATCCCAGTTAACAGAGTGTACTTGAGTCTCTTTGCACATGGTTTGGGCCCAAACAAAAATGATGTTTCTTTTGGTACATAAAAATGATTTTTTTTTTTCTCCAAAATGGGGATGTCATTACTCAAAAAGAGCAAACATGCTTTTAAGCATGTGTTTCTGAAACAAATAACATGGGTGTCATGAAAAGTTGTCCATCTTCCATTGATTTCTTGAAAGCCAAGATTATCATTACGTCTAAGAGTAGCTAATGCGAGCAATTTCACCCCAAACCAACAGTGAGAGACAAACCAACTTCAATCTCCTCACTTTGCCGTGAATTAAGGACCAAGTAGGCCACTTGAAATTGCGTTCCGCATAGCTGCCAATGCCTTAAAGCTCATTCATATTTCATTCCGAATGATACTATGATACAGTCAAAATGCCTCTAGCCAAATGTCTTGGGAATACAAAATTCGAGGAAACAATTTCTTCATCAAGCAAAGAATGGTAAATTCCTGGAACAAAGCGTTCATGGGAAATAACTCAATTTTATGAAGCATCGAAGCCACATGTACAGCCGAAAATAAAGGATGAGCTTAAAGAGCTGAACCTGAAGACTTTATTTAAATAAAAATTTAGACTTTAAAAATTAATTTTTTTAAAGTAACCGGACTTGATGGCTTAAGCCTGATAAGCCCTGTAAAAAAAACTCAGGCCCGGATGACCCTTTAAACTCTGATAAGCCAAATTATCTTATATATGTATGCACATACATACATATATTTTATTAATAATGATGCAATTTAGTTAATATTTATTGTAAGTGATGAAGAGGAAGCTGCAAAGATAATTGACATTAAATTTCCACCTCTATCTTCAACAAGTGAATCTGCATCTAAAAAATTTAATATTTTACTTTTAGATAATGATGAGGAGGACTTAGATTTGTATTGATGAAAGTTTCAATCTTCATCTTAAATTTAAAATTTAAAATCTTTTTCAAATTTTATGTTAAATTTTATGTGAGACTTTAATTTATTTTATATTAAATTTTAGAATATTCTATTTAAATTAAAATATTAATTTTTTTTTTGGAAAAGAAAGTTTAAGGGCCTGACTCTAAGCTCTCCAAATAAAAGTCAGGCTTTAAAATTAGGTCAAAAGACAAAAAAATATATAAATAATATAAAATTTATATCATAGCAAGATCAAAATTACAATATGCCAATTACCTAATGCCTCTATAATCATATCCTTGAAAAAAAAAAAAGGAAAATCCCATAACGCTACTTGTACGGTAAGTGTGTAGTCGGCCGTGAGAAGATACAGTCACAGAATTAATTGTCCTCGTCATACGATCTGAAAACGTAAGAAGCTACTTTATACATTCTTTTATCCTCCATACCAAACTAGAGGAAGATAATTTTTACCCCTCCCTTGTATTGTAAAGTTAATTCCAAGTATTGATAGGTATCATTTCACATCATTCCACAATAATAGAAGAACCCACGGTTTTTTACAATATTGTTCAACTTTTGTATAATATTACTTGGATTCTCTTTCTAAAGTATGAACATCTTAAGAATTATGTGTGTTTATGTCGATGTTGGGAAGCCCGTTATCTAAGATTTATACGTGGCTGTGGATAATATTGTTTTTTTTTTTTTACGTGGGAAAATACATCATATTTCACACGTGTTTAGGTGCTTTGCTGCCTTAACCCTTTCCCCCACGAATCCAATTTCGTTTTGATAGTGTGTCTAGATTTGATGTAAACGGTCTAGATTTGATAAAATTTTATTTTTATATTTTAATAAACAATATTTTAATAAGCACATAATTTAAAATAAAAATAATACTATAAATGTCACACTGAAAAAGAAAATTCCATATGAAAATTTATAGGTTAAAAATTTTAAATTTAAATAATTTAAATTAATTTTAAATAGTTCATATCTCATTGCAATAATAAGCACCCCTCGCCCCACTCCATTACAGTAATTAAGACTGAGCCAAAAAAAAAAAATCTATAACTACTTCCATCATACATACAAGGAGTCATTTTTTATTATCTCATCAAAATCACAAATAGATAATCAAAAGTTATTTAGATATGGGATTAGAAGGAGACAAGGAGTAAAATTTATACAAAACCGAACCATGCGTACCACGATTCCCTCATCTTTAACTCCGGAATTCAGATGCAACATAAACCCCAACGTAGATTTCAATGCCAGTTAACAAAATTAGTACTTGATAGTCTCTTTGCACATGGTTTTGGCGCAAACAAAGATGATGTAATCTTTTGGTACATAAAGATTATGTCCTTTTTGGTATGTAAAGATAATCTTTTTTTATTTTTATTTTTTGAAAATGGGGATATCATTACTCAAAAAGAGCAAACATGCTTTTAAGCATGTGTTTCTGAAACAAATAGCATGGGCGTCCTAAAGAGTCGTCCATCTTCCACAGATTTCTTGAAGACTAACATTACCATTACATCCTAGAGAGCTAATGCGAACATTATTTGCCCTCCCCCTTCTCAAAATTTAACCCCAGGTTTTCTTGACGAGGCACAAAATGAGACCATCTTGAATCCAACTTACTCAAGACAAGGTACGCTGATACTACAACCTTCTCAAAACCTTCTCAACAATCGAATTTTCAAAGGCTTGACATAACACGCACCCCTAAAGTTAGATACCATAGCCTCTCCTACAAAGTAAAAAGTGGACAACATTGATACCAAACGCCAATATGAGTAATTTCACCCCAAACCAACAGCAAGACAAACCAACCTCAATCTCCACACTAAATTGCGTTCGTTGATACTGTGAAACATTCAAAATGCCCCCTAACCAAAAGCAATTTCTTTATCAAGCAAAGAATAGTAAATTCCTGGAACAAAGCATTCATGAGAAATAACTCAACTCTATGAAGCATTGAAGCCATACGTGAGGGCAAGCAAAACTGTAATAACAAATCAAAATCTTAAAAACAGTATCTTCTTTTTTTTTTTCGCAAGAGCTACGCTTCAATGTTTCTTCAGCAACTTTTACACCCAATATTATGTTTCTGGTTATTGAACTTACTGCTACTTCTAGAAAACCGAACCCAGGCACAAAATTTGATCTTTCAAACAGACTCCGATTCTGCACTGCCCTCATTTTCTTGACTACTCTCAGGCATTTCACTTGTATCTTGTTCTTGTGGTTCATCCCCCTCACGCTTCGCAGGTCCAGGACCAGCTGATACCTTCACCATTGACGGACGCAAGAGTCTTTCCCCAAGTTTGAAACCCTTCCTGAATTCTTCAATTATGATGTCCTCCTCAAATTCAGCGGAATCTTCACGCATAATTGCTTCGTGCAGCTTTCAGAAGTGCAAACCATAGTTTATCAACAAATTGCTCAAGTCTTGACATATCTAATTAACTTGTAAAACTACCAGCTTGCTGGGATTTCATTTAGTTTCCAGGTAAAATCATCTGACAAGCAAAGGACTGAAAGTAGTTCTTTGTAGCCAAGAATGCACGTTGAATTCTCCACACATATAATTGCGGATTTTTTTGTTTAATTAAAAACTCATCATGTTGCTTGAATCACTCAAGAACTACTTTGAATTTAATGCATGTCCAGGTATTCAGGAAATCTGAATAAAGTTCAGAGTGTTTGAAAAAGTTCAACATAGATGACAGCATTACGTCCCACAAAAAAACAGAGAAAGAAAAAGGTGGAAATCTTTATATTATCTAATATCTAAAAACTTTGGCACGCAGAAAAGGAACATGCTCAGAAATAACTTGTGGAGGACTGATTGCATTGCAGTATAAACCAAGCAGATAGGGGTAAATTTAATGTAGTCAAACAACTCTAGCTAGATAAAATCAAGAAATGCAACAAATATATCATCATCATGTTGTTGAACAGGCTGCTCTACAACAATAGGGACATTGTTTTATTTAGACCATGTGATATACTTGGTTATAGTGCACTATGAAGCGTTAACAAATACTTGGCCTGATCTACCAAAAGAAGAGATGATTAAAGGTGGTGAGGCCAGATAATTATCACCGTTGAAAACATTTTTTGTTCAAAGTCAAATACGTCTTCCAGTTCAGTTACCAGTATAAGCTAGAAGGGTTGAATAAACTCACCAAAGGATCAAAGGGTTTTCCAACTGTCTCCACTGGTTCAACCCCAAGCGAGGTTAGGATTTCAATGAACTGTTTATATATGTTTTGGTAGCTGTTATTTATCTTTTCCTCTCCCTCTGTCTCCACCTTGATCTGAGTTTTTGCTCTCTCAAAATTATCCAGTACAGGCAATAAACTTTCCACAACTTCCCCTTCAGCATTTGTAACCAGTGAAAGGCGTTCTCTTTCAGTTCTCTTGCGGAAATTGTCAAAGTCAGCACTAATTCTCAGGATCCGGTCTTTTTCTATTGACAGCTCTTGAGACAAAGAAGTAACTTTTCTTTCAAGACCATTGTTCTCATCTTCAATGGATTTCAACAATGACTCCAACTCAGTAATTTTGGTTTCATCATTCTCAGCTACTGCTTCTTTATAAGACTGAAATAACGTTAGGAGGGGTGACACCGGTGTTTCCTCAGCATCAATAACTTCACTGTCACCTGTATTGTCCTCTGCACCAACAACACCATCTGAGGAATCCTGTTACATGAACATATCAGACTGCCCGCAAACTGAGAGAGGAACAGGAATTCAAATTTTTGGATGCTTCTATCAGGGATATTCAACATTCTGAGCCTCAATCAAAGAGACTCATTCAACAAGAATTCATGTTCAGAGAGGGCAGAGAGACGCTAAAACTTTTTTTTTGGGGGGGGGGGGAGGACAAAAGAAAAGAACAACAAAAATCCAAAGAATTGAATAATATACAGCTCAAGATATGATTGCATAGAAAGAAGTGGCACCAAAAAAAATGACTAGTTTTTTAATAATATAAAGTTACCCCTAACGAGATACTCCTTCCATTTCTATTTGTAAGAGAAACTATCAATTTTTATTTATTTTTTTATATAAGCAAAATCACATATTTCAATATGTATTTATTACACATTTTTTAAATCGCCCTTCATAGTTTACATTAACGAAAAATAATTAATACATGCTTATATTGATTAACATAGAGTATGTTAGTCCAGTTTTTTTATTTTCAAACATAATTATCATGGTTAACTAACTTAAACTGTGTGACACAGTTTTTTTTATCTCATATATAGAAATGGAGGGAGTATGCACCACAGACAATAATGGTGATACAAAAAATATACATATTTATTATTCAAAAAACCCTTTAAGGAGAATGGAGACATGGCAAACCACAATAAATTTATGGAAGAATTACTCCAACGAACATGATATGCCATAAGATTATTTAAAAAAAAAATGATATGCCATAAGTGCATATGTACTACTACTTCTATTTTATGGTTTTCTGCACTTCACTGGTAAAAAGAACTAAAGATTTCTGCTCTTCTATAGAACACCCAAAAAAATTCCACTTTTCACTCAAATCGTTGCAGACAAAAGTCATTTATTTCCAATGTGATACTACTTCCATTCCAAATTATTAGACACTTTTAGGAGAAATTTGGCACCCCAAAATATAAAATACTTTGAGATGCTTTTCCAATATTACCATTATCATTATATTCTCTCTCTCTCTCTCTCTCTTTAATATTCTTTTAAAAATGGAGTATTAAATGAAAGACATTTTTAAAAATTTATATTTTTGTTTTGAAAAAAAAATGAGTAAAGGTGCAAATTTAGCCACAAACTATTTTTTCAGGAGCATCTGGTGGCCTAAACTATCAGATGGTGCAAAATAAATCACGAACTTTCAAAAATGAAACATCCAGTAGCCCTCCGTTAACTTTAGCTAACGGACGTTATGTAGGGCCCGCAATGAAACGTGGCATGACATGTCAGTATAGTAAAGATGCAAATTTAGCCACAAATTATTTTTCGAGGAGTGTTGGTAGCCTTTATTATAAAAACGGACCATCCAACACCTTCTCCTCAATTTTGACCAAACACTATTTATTTTCATACTTATGAGACTCATAAAGTATTAATCTCTACATCTTCTTACCTTCATTCTCAATTTTAACTCGAGAAGAAAAGGTTCAAAGAGTTCATATCTAAAGATATTCATGAAGACGACATTAACAAAGTAGAAGAAATAATTCATGATTAAATTAAGATAAAATCAAGTTTTTCTCATACAAAGTAAAATCAAGCTTTTACTTCATTCGCATCGTCCTTGTGAATGTCTTCAGATAAGAATTCAATGAACTCTTCTTCTGAAGCTTATATTCAGAATGAAGGCAAGAAGATTGAAGAGATTAATACTTTGTGGGCTTTATAAGTATGAAAATAAACAGTGTTTGGTCAAAATTGAGGGGAAGGTGTTGGTTGGCCCTTTTTTTATAGTAGAAGCTACCCAGCACTTCTTGAAAAATAATTCATGGCTAAATTTGCACCTTTACCATGCAAATAGTTCGTCAAATAACTGAAGACCTATCCAACAATCTTTAATATTGTTCTTACTTGTTACTATTAGTCATTATGCCTGCTTGTGAAAAGTAATTTATTTAATACTATTATTACAACCGATGGGCAGTGCCTCCTGTGGTTTCAGTTAGTGCAATTCATCCGTCATTTTTCTCATGGCAGAAATCAACACTTTAGCAAGTCATCCAAATCGACCCAGAAAATTGCAACATATCATCACCACCTATCCAGTTCCACAATCAATGCACCAGAAATCTAGAGGCCCTTAACTCTTTAATGAAGGAGTGAATTTCCCTAACTCAATAGACTGGTTAAACACTTAAATGTTCTGTATTAACAGCACAATTTTGGCCTTTGTTAGTTTTATTCTTTGGCCAGGTACCATATTGCACTTTTCTTTTTCTTCTCTCATTTTACACCAGCATCTCCCATCCATGTTTCAAAGCCTTGAAATCTTTAGTAAATCGATACTCATCTTCCTCTATGTGAATGTTCAACGTAATCGGAACTCGAAATTGTCTGCACTTCAGCATTCAGACATAACACTCACCCTTTTCCCCCCGCTATCCTTATGGAAAACTGAATTATTCATTCTTCAGAAATTAAATAGACAGAATAAAAAACACTGATATAATCTAGCGGCCATTACATCTCCAAAACTACATGCACCCTCCCCCTAAATGCTTGGCAGCCATAAAATCCGAAAAAAAAAATATATATCAGGGGTCGTTTTTAAAATGTAATTAGTTTGGCATCTCTTGAAAACAAAATTACATTGGTTAAGATTAATAATGGCAATCAATAAAAAAGAATACACATAAGGACTCACTAGGACTTCTGGTCCATGAATTTCCTGAGCCTCGGCGGTCTCGGCTTCCCCATCGAAAGCGAAGGGCACAAACTTTACTACCCGTGGCGATGCTATATTCCCCGACTGCAGAGAGGCTAGAGAAAAAGGTCTGAAACTACTGGGGTGTCTCAAAGACACGCATAAGGGTTTATGAGAAGTGGAAGACAAAGTGGGGAGAGGCGGCCGGAAGGTGGGATTTCTGAGGGCAGTCGCCATCGCCGAGAGCTCCGGGGGAGGGAGGGATAAGGGCTCGGGGGCAGGGAGGGATAAGGGTGCTGGTGAGTGAAGTGGAAAAAACAAGGGAAAATGAGAGCTGTTGTCAACCATGTCAAAGATGACCGTTGGATAGATTCGAGTCGTTTAATCGAAGGGCAGTGATAGCAGAATTAGCAGCGGAAGCAGCGGGACCCATTCATCACCGAGAAACATCTGGATTGCTAGTCCCGCTTCTGGTTTGGGAGGTAGCCTCTCGATTTTTTTTTTTTTTTTTTATCATCGTTTTCTCTCTGTATTTCTTAATCATATTTATTTATTAAATTTATAATTAAAATAAATTCATTTAATGAAAATTACATTTAATATTTAATTATCTAATTTATTGATATGCTCGAGCATTTATTTTCCATACAAACATTTTAATTATATACAATTAAAATTATTTTTTATATTATTTGTACCTTGTAATGACATCATCAATATAATAAAAATATGCACTTCTTAAAATAAACATTGGATATAAAAATGTATGAGAATATAATGTTTATTATTTTTATTTTTATATAAAAAATCATAATTTGAATGGATGTTAAAAAGAGTGAGAAAGTGAGAAAATGTCTAGAGAGGAATTCATCTAGATCATAAGTAAAGATAGTTTTAAAAACATGCAAGAAAGATTAGAAACACTAGCTCAAATGATATGGTTGAAATAATATGGGATAAGATTGAATTTGAGTTGGATGGGATGATCGAAGATAGAGATTAAATATTCAAATACACTAAAAACAGTGCTTTTAAAGAAATTATAAAAAAATACAATTTAAAATATTATGTGCATGCAGCTTCATACTTCAGTCTCTTAATTTTATAAATCATATTTTAGTTTTATAATCCTTACGACTTAGCCTTAAGTGATATTTTTTTGTATTAATAATTGTTAACTTAAAAAACAAATTAACACGCCAGACTCTGAAAATATTCTCAACATTTTTTTTAATGGAACTAGTGAAATTGGGACAAGACTACTAAAAATATTATAAAAATAAAGCACCAAAATGAAATTGCCTATAAAGTTAAAACACCAAAAACATACTTTTGCCAATAGTGTGTCAACAATAAAATCACTGTACAGATGTTGGTGGCTACTCTGTTTTCTAGCCTTGCCCCTCCTTAATTGCAATAAGTGATTGGCATGCTTTTAATTTTTGCGTGGCGCTCTATCGTGTTTATTAATCTCGATAAAGGACAAAATTGAGAAGTCATACATTTTTCAAGTGTCAACCAACAACCATACCTCCTTAGAAAAGCTGAATCTATATATTAGTTAATTTGATCTTATAATTAAGACTATATATATTACTACAGTACTTCGCGTGAAAAGGGGTTGAAAAATAAGGAAGAATGGTGGTTAAAGTCCTGAAAAAAATGAAAGGGAAAACCATTTTATTGGTACCTACATTTTTCCTCATTTTTAATTTTGGCACCTATAGTTTTTTTTTTTTCCCATTGTTAATCTCTCAACCATTAAACACGTTATCCCCTCTATTTTTGGAAATAGCTTGAGCGACTTATGGAGGAAAGGGACACCATTAATTCTAAAACTTTGTGGGAGAAATTGAAAACTCACGAGTAATGTTGAAGATTATGTTTTCTATTCTTGGCAAAACCATGAAGATGGCACCAATAGTTTAGGTCTTCAAGCAATGACTTTGAACAGTAACATTGTCTTCACATTCAACTCAAAGATTTGAAACAAGGTGTAAATGCTGTTAGTGTTGCCGTTATAATCTCCACCGCATGGGTGTGTGCGTTATCATCTTCTATATGTGCATATATGACTTCATTAAGCCAAATGGAGCTATTTGTTTTTTTCCCTTCTGTGTGTTTGTTTTGCATTCTTCTATATATATATATATATATATATATGCATTTTTGTTTTGTTTTATTTATGAGTTTATACATTTATCACCACTCATTGAGCTGGATGGAAAACATATTCATAAGCACTATATACAAGTGTTTGTGTGCGCACGCTTTGTCATGCAAGCCATTTAATTAGCAAATAAAAAATGATTACAGGCAAAAGGAAGCTTGCACCAGACTATAGTTGGAGATTTAAGTTTGTAAGTTTTTAGGAAAATTTCTTCAAACTTACTTTTTTGCTTGTGACGCTTGCAAAATATTATAGGCAGAGAGTTGAGGATATAGCCACGTCTGCATTACAAAACTCGCTTTTATTAACAAGGATAATGTTTTTTCTCATTAAATGATATTAAAGATTTGTTACATTAAAGTTGAGGCCCATGGCACACACAAACCCCTTCTAATGTTAAGTTAAAAGGATAATTTCATACAATAATGCATGTAGATGGTGTGACGGCATTTTATATTGTGACAGCATTTTATTTCCAAAGAGTCTGAAAACTCACTTGCAACAGCTCTTGTAGGTAGTTGACATTGTTATATACTCCCTTCATTCTAAATTATAAAACACTTTTAGACAAAATTTTACATACTAATAAACCTTATTAAATACATTTAATAATCTTATCTTTTCAAAACAAAAAATATAAACTTTAAAAATGCTTGCCATTTAATATAATGAAAAGAGAAGGGGCAAAAATTAATTATAAAAAGAGAGAGGATAATATTAAAATTAATACATTTAATGAAATCTTAATTATTCAAGGCTCTTATATTTTGGACGAAAAAACTCTTTTAAAGATATCCTATAATTTAGGATGGAAGGAGTATATGGGATGGTGTGATTGCTACTTTATATAGTCATAGCAATTTCAGTTCAAGATGCTAGTGTTTTTAGGCTTCATATACTCGTGACAAGAAAAGAAAATGAATTGGACAGCTTTTGAAATTATATATGACAGTAGCAATATAGTTTCATGAAGAAACACAATATGGTCTTTACATGTTCATAGAATTGGTCCCGTGACTCCAACATAGACAGAGGAGGAATTAAAGCAATAGCAACAGAAAAAAGAAAACAGCAAAAATGACAAAAGAGAGTAGTAACAACGCTCATCTTTATTCTATTATAATGGTTTCATAAATTACAATAACAATGGTCTATCTACCCACTTCATATTCTACTTTCAATATAACAATAAAAAGCTATAATAAACATAACAATCTTAAGCTCTTCAAATTTCTTTTCTCTTCAATTTCTATTTCTCTTGCTTCATGCTCTCATTCTACTATTTCAAGTACTCTTTTTCTTCTTTCAAATGTTGTTTCTCCTCCTCTATAAGTTCTTATTTTGTTGCTCTATATTCTATTTCTTTTTCTTCATCTACATAATCTCTTGTTTCATTTGCAACTCCAAGCTTCTTGCAAAATTTACCACTGAAAACAAAAAACATATAACACTAATTCAAGTCCCAAAACCAATTATTATCCAATAATTTCAAAATAATGTACGACCATAGCCTCTAAATAATTTTATAATACTAAGGATGCAAAAACAAGGATGCTGGTTGTGAAATGAAAGCAAAACCAAGGATGCAATAACAATTTCAGAATGCAATAGCAAGGATGTTGGCAGTGAAAAAGAAGCAATACCAAAGACGCGGTAACAATTTTAGAAAACAACAACAAGGATGTTAGCAGTAAAAAGGAAGCTTCAATTATCAAGTATGCATTGCACATATCAAGTGAACAAGCAGCAAAATTACTATGTCAACCCACAAGTTCATAACATTATAGAAGTTGAGGTCAAGGTATCTAAATGATTATTTGTGGCAGAACACTATAGAAGTTGAAGTCAAATTTCAAGCAGCTATTAAACCTATGGGAAAACCAATAAAACCTAAATTGCAAAGCTATTGAGCACCATGGAGAAAAGACGAACCTCTTTTTGGTGAAAGGGATCGACCTCTCGCATGAAGATAAATTTGAAATGCAAAGACAGCATAAATCATGAAAACAAACCCAAATCGTGAAGACGAAGTCAAATTGCCTTATTAGTTTATATGGAATGGAAATCTGGAGCTCTCTCTAGTGAACCAAGATCCTAATTACCCTCTCCTTTCTGTTAAATGAAAGATCGAGTTGAAGATTTCTGTTGAATGAAAAACCCCAATCGTATTATGCTACCTTTAAAGTTCAAACTTGAGTGCTTTTGTTAGACTTAACAATTATGTAAGTCCCTCAAGTTATTTCCAAATGTAAAGGGGGCAATGGGTTTAATGGCTAAAACATGGTGTAAAAAATGGGAAAAAATTATAGGTACCAAATTAAAAAATGAGGGAAACTATAGGCACCAACAAAATGGGTTTCCCTTCCATAAATTCATGAAAAATAAGCTGTTAGACATCAATTTAAATAATTATAAATTTAGGAGTTATGATTATCAATAAAATATTTAATTCTAAACATAATTATTAGTTTGTAATTGGGATTTCTTTTTGCAACTATTTATATCAATATTTACAATTTATTTTTAAAAAAAATTAAGGAAAATTTAACTATCATTAATTTTATTTTGGAATAATAAAACTTTTAATTTTTTAAGTTTATTTTAATTATCGATTTAGTCTCTCAAATTTAATTTTTATCAATTTAATATTTAATATTTTCTTAAATTATATTTTTTAAGATTTAAAACATAAATTGACTATCAAGTTAATATAATATGTAAAGTATAATAATAACCTAACATGTATATATAATTAAATGGTCACAAATAAATCCTCAAATCAGTTTATTTTATATCAGCATAATCTCCCACAATATGTTTTAGTATCTTGTCTTAACTTTTAGAGTCTATTTTTTTGTCATAAACTAAACAATCACACTTCTTTTTATTAATGTACATTGTCGTCATCGATGTGCTGTTATTCACGTTAGTAAATTTTAATAGCACTACCTCCTTTATAAATATTAAGGATAAAATTAATAATCAAAATAAGCTTGAAGAACTAAATTGAAAGAAATTAAACTTAATTGATCAAATTAAAAACTATGACAAACTAGACAGATTAAAAGTTGCATTAATTTTAAATTTTTATTGGAGGGCTAATTATAATTAATCCCCCCTGTTTGGAATTGAATTGTTATTCTCCCCATAAAAAATGGCTTACATATAGTATTTGGATTGATAAATTTATATTTAAATTTTAGATTTAAAATCTTATATTTTAAATCTCACATTTAAAATCCATACATTTTAATCATTTGTTTGGATATTTTTTAAAAAAATTTAAGCAACAAAGAGAGATGATCTTAGATTCAAAACAAAAAATAAAAATTAAAAATGATGAGTTTTTTTTATTTTTTAATCGATAAATTACAATAAAAGTAACAAGAGTCATAGAAGTTCAATGTTGACAATCGAAGAGGATAAAATATTTAAAATGATTATAATTTTAAATAACTTTAGTATAAAGAAATTTAAAATTACAAAAGAATTATAATTTAAAATAAATTTAGATTTGAATTAGGTCAATATTCATAATTTTTTTTGTATATTCAAATGAGAGATTTGGTTTGAACTCACATATAAATTCTCGTTAATCCAAACACACCATTAATATAATCTTATCTAATCACATTAAAATAAATTGATTTTAATGTGTTAATAATATTAATATCAAGAGATTAAATAATATATAAATATCTACATGATAATTAGAAACAAGCATTTTAAATATATAAAATTAAATATATATATATATATATATTGTTATATATATATATATATATATTGTTCCCATAAACAAGCACATTAAATCATTCCTTCTTGTTAAATGGGATTTAAAATTTTATTGCATTAATTGAGGGAGGTGATTAAGGGCATTAAATGAATTTTGAGGTAATCACACATTATAATGAGTGGTGGGGTGTCATTAATAGTCATGGATATCAAATACTCTCCCGGTTTCTATATATATAAAAAAAATTATATTATACAATTTAAAAAAGTTGATTAACTATAATAATTATATTTAAAAATAAAAAATTAAATTAAAATATCTTATATCAATCAATATAAGCATGTATTAATTTTTTATTATTAGTATAAATTATGAGAAATGATTTAAAAAATGTATAATAAATATTTATTGAAATAAGTGATTTTATTTATATAAAAAAATGGTGTCTCTGATGATTAAAAACGACGGCTATAGATACAGTGAGATATGACATGTTGTGGTTGGAGTTAAATAGTGAAACGCCTTCCTAATTCAATATTCTTCAACTCTTTTTTCTACCACGAGACCATGACCAATCACTCGTTAAATGGGCGTCAATCGTCTTCCATGCTTTATTCGATTGATTTTTGTCGTGATTCCATAAGCAGCGATAAAAATTTAGAAGTCCAGGCATGTAAAAGCTTGTTTTTAATTGTATTTTGACTTTTTTTTTTAAAGCTCATGATAGTGAGTCAAAAAAAGTATTATGGAAAGATTTGAAAAAGAAATAATATATCAAAACCATACACATCATATATGTAAAGAGATAACAACTAATATAAAAACACCTAATAGTAAGACAAATGACTTTTTTATGAGAATTGGCTTATATCAAACTCATCTTGAAATATTTGTTTGTTTGATATGGTTTTAAATATTTTAACCGAGCATGTTCAAAAAAAATTCACAATTGCATGCATTTTGCAAATGGCATTGTTCTTATAATTGAGTCAAGAGCAAAAATAACTCCAAACTCCAATTATAAAAAAGGATTTTAAAGTTGAAAGGCTTGTAATTGAATAAAAGTAAGACAAATATATGCATTACAATTTTAATAAGAGACTAATTAGCAATAATTCAAAGACGAGATCAAGAGATCAGATTGTATCATGAGTATAAAAGTTTAGATATCTGGAAGAGATTATTTAAAATAATGGTAAAATTGATGGGAATGTTGCATATATAATATAAGCAAGTAGTTTAAATATAAAAAAAATGCTAAAAGAGTTATTTGAGATAGGAAGGTATTGGATAAATTTAAAGAAAGTTTTATCAAACTATCATAAAAGCAACCATATTATATGATAATAAGGCTTTAAAAGGACAAAGCATAAAGTTGGAAAAATAGATGTGAAGGTTAAGGTGGATGCATGGACATACTTGAAAAAGATAAAATTTGTACTAAGTATATGGAAAACAAAGTAAACATGACATTTATTAAAATGAAGATAATAGAAAATTATTTAAAATAATTTGAATATGTATGATAAAGAAAGCGAAACAAATAGAGTTGAGTATTGTAAAGAGAGGTAAATGAAGACAAAAAAAAAACTCATAAAAATTATTAAATGACATATCTTAATTAATAATATTGGTAATGGAACACACTAGCCTCGAATAATAAATATTTGGGGCCCATGTGAAGGGTAAAATCAAGAGGCAATGGGCTTATTTGACAACTTATTTTGAAAACAGTTTTCTATTATTCGGAATAAAAGAATAAAAAAATTTATTTGGTACTGTTTTTAAAATATGTTTTAGAGAACAAAAAAAATAATTTTTTTTAAAAAACAAAAAAATAAAAATAAATTTCAAGTATTCTGAGATTATTGTTTTGAAGAATAAAGGAGAATGAAAAAAAATATATTTTTAATTATTTTTTTATTTTTAAAACATATTTTACAAAATATTAATTTTTAAAATAATAAAATAAAAATAATTTAAAACCAACCCAATCTTTTCCGGACAACAAGTGCTAAGCACATCATATTGTTACTCATTTCCACCAAATAACATTAATTACCACATCAGGCATCACGAACAGATTAACTGTAAAATATTAAAAATCCTTTTTCTTATGTGGTCAACGTCAAGATATTTTTTGACCTCAAAACCAATTTTAATATTCAAACTCTATTACACACACACTCTCCATGTATCCCAATGTTATTTAAATTATTTTTCTTTACGTGATTTATTTTCTAATTAGAATTAGAAGGAGAACCATTTGATTTATGTTCCATTTTTTATTTTTTAAAAATATTCTGTAATATAATTTTTAAAATTATTTTTCAAAACAAAAAAAAATTAAAATCTATTTGGTTTTATTAATTTAAAAACAATTTTATAATTAAAAATAAGCTGATAATGATGATTATAAACAGTTAATAGTAGTGACTTGTAATAAAAAATAATTAAACAACTGTAATTTTTAATAATTAAATGTAGTGTATTTTAAAATGAAAAAAAATTGAAGTAGTTTCTATTTTTTTGTTAATTTTTTTTTTAAAATTAAATCAAAACTCCCTATCCAAATAATTTTATATTTTTTCTATTTTCAAAACCGAAAAAATATTTTTTAAAACTTGAAAACGAACAGGCCACAAAGCTGTGTTTGCATTAGCACTGGGCGGAATAGGATTTGTATAAAATGAGTAACAGGATAATTAATTTAATAATTAAAACATAGGTGCCTAGATAGATAATAAATTATTGGGAAAACATATTTTAGATTTTTAAAATTAATAATTATTTTTTTGGACCATTCGAACACCGACTAACACTAACTCAACTATTTCTCCATGACAATGGCCGTTGATTGCAATTTGCAGGCGCAGAGATCAGAGATAATCACCATCGAAAGCTCAAAATAGTGAAGAAACTTGTCCTTTGTGGGCTCCTCGCTGTGTCTGAGTCTGATTCTCTGAATTTGCTTTAAGGCTTTTCTATAAATAAAATTATATAATATATAATGAAGGTGCCCTTTTGCTTTCTCTTATCTCTAGGCAATAGGCATACAGTTGCATTTGGAGTCTTCAATTCACTCCAAAGCCATTGTTCCCCGTTCCATCCCCTCACTCCCCAAAACCTTGGCCGCTGGAACTTGGAATATGAGGCGAGTCTGCAAATTGATTCAAGCTCGTGCGCTGTGTGTGTGGCTTTTCCTCTCACTGGCACTGAATCCAGAGCCATTGTTATCAGATGCTTCAAGTGACTGTGATTTTCCGGCCATATTCAACTTTGGAGATTCCAATTCTGACACCGGTGGCCTCTCTGCTGCCTTCGGCCAAGCCGGCCCTCCTCACGGCGAGTCCTTCTTCCGCCGCCCTGCCGGACGCTACTGCGACGGCCGTCTCGTCATTGATTTCATAGGTACGTTTCACCTTTTAACTCTTCTTTGTTCATACACGACTCCTATCAATTCAGATTCAGATCTCAAATTTATTGCGTTTGTAGCAGTCAATGTCATCTACTCCGTCATAAGAAACATCAATTAATTTGGCCATATGCATGGCTTATCCGCGTCTGGTGTATACTACATGCATACAAACCAGTCCACAGTCCCACCCCCGTGAAAGAACAGTATGGTCATTTTCTGTGGACTTGATGGTTTTAAGGAAAGATCGCTTAAATACCTTTTTTTTTTTCACCTGATATCGAGGTTGCATCAAAAACAAACATGTCATGTTTAATTTTACCATTTGTTAAATTATTGGGACATGTTTTCAGGCAAAAAAAAAAAATATATATATATATATATATTATCGGGTCATGTGCTGCTAATCTGCTACTGCTACAAACACAAAAGGACAAAAAGCTTCCGTGTAAAAAGGGTAGTGTCATTGAACAACTTGAAAACATTGCCCTTTTCCTTCCATTAAGTAGTTTCACCATTTTTAACGTGAACGATTGGTTTACATTATAACTATGACACGTTTTAAAATTATTCTTTCAACATTTTTGAAGCACTATGCCCCGGTTGCTTAGTGTACAATCAATGGAAAACTGTGTCGTCATCGGTTACAAATAAGAAACAGTAGCCAGATGCGGCAAATACCCACTTGTTTACAATTTCAATTGTCCTTTTCTTCTTAAAAAAATGTTCAGATACCAAGGATACACTACTGATCTAGATTGATACAGGATATTTCACGCAAATTATTTGAAGAATTTCTATGTTCTTTTGCAGACTCGCAGTTATCTAGTTGTGAGAATTAACTATTGATGACAGTTTTTTTTTCTTGGAATTTTTCTTCAAAAGCTGAGAAGCTTGGTCTACCATATTTGAATGCTTTCCTTGATTCGGTTGGCTCCAATTTTACGCATGGAGCCAACTTCGCCACAGCCGGATCCACCATCAGGCCTCAGAATACAACCCTTCATCAGGTTGGTGGGTTCAGTCCTTTCTCTTTGGACGTTCAGTTCAATCAATTCAGTGATTTCCAGCGCAGATCTCAAACTTATCGCAATGAAGGTAATGGCTGTGTCCACATGCCTTTCATTTTCTCTTCTCTAATCTGTTCTCATTCCCAGAGAGCTAACTACAACTACATATACGGTCAGTGGAATCTTAACGTAGACGTCATGGAATTTTTTCTCAGGAGGAGTATATACAGCATTGCTACCAAAAGCACAAGACTTTTCTCGTGCATTGTACACTTTCGATATTGGGCAGAACGACTTGACGGCAGGTTATTTCCACAACATGTCCACAGATCAAGTCAAAGCATATGTTCCTGATGTTTTAGCACAGTTCAACAACATTGTTAAGGTGCTTACATTTTTAGTTTTGTTCTTTCGGTGTCAGAATCATGTGTCCTTGAGTTTTATCCGAGACAGCCATTTTTCTCAGATGACGTAAAGAACATGCTCAAGCTCAATTATAGTCTAATTTGAACCCAAGTTAAGAAGAAATTAATGCAATCTCTTTTTACTAATTAACGCACCTAACGCTGCTGCTTGTTGCTTTTAACTGTTCAATAGAAAGCGTGCTGATCTGTTTGCTTTTGATAGTATGTATATGATCATGGAGGAAGGTCGTTCTGGATACACAATACAGGTCCAGTTGGTTGTTTGCCATACATAATGGACCTTCATCCAGTGAAAACAAGTCAGGTGGATAAAGCGGGATGCGTCATCCCTTACAACGAAGTTGCTCGATACTTTAATCGTCAATTAAAAGCAGCTGTGCTTCATCTCAGAAAGAAACTTCCCTTGGCTGCAATTACCTATGTTGATGTCTACTCTGTCAAGTACTCCCTATCAGTCAAGCAAAGAAGCATGGTGAGTCCTTCTTCATAAGGTTTGTTTGTTTGATCCATGTAAGAAAGTGATGATCGTTGGTAAGAAATCAAGTGTTTTGGTTGATAATCAAATGTAGGCTTTATGGAGCCCCTGAGAGCTTGCTGTGGGCATGGTGGGAAGTACAACTACAATATACACATTGGATGTGGAGGAAAGATCAAGGTTCGTGGCAAAGAGGTGTTAGCGGGGCAGCCTTGCATGGATCCATCGGTTTGGGTTAATTGGGATGGTGTGCACTACACTCAGGCTGCTAATAAGTGGGCATTTGAACAAATTGTGGATGGATCACACTCTGATCCTCCTATTCCATTGAGTAAGGCATGTCACAGGCACCACAGTTGAAGAGGTATAACTTTCAAGAATCAATAAAGTATCTGAATGCATTTACAAGGTTTTCCCACAAAATTCTTCCCGGTGTGTGAATCTGAACTGAACGTAAGTTCATTCTAAAATAGAACCGCAAGAGCGGATCGTTTTATTATTCAATCATACAAAATCATCTGCGAAGTATGAATACTTTGAAAGAGGAGCTGAGTGCATGTTCAACACGTATTGGATACTCGTGTTGAATACCCATTCACATTTCAAATATTCTCGTCATTGTATCTATGTAATGCTTCGTCCGGTGTTCATCTATCTGTGCTTCCAGGAAATTCATTCCTTACTTAAAGCATCCCATGCTTCAAAAAACCTGGACAACTCAAAGTTTTAATGATGTCAACATATTTAAAAGAAGAATAAATTACGAGCATGATGATTGACTCCCGTAAGAACAATTTGAAGTAGTACTGTATAAAACCCAGCCACAATTTCATTTATTAGATACAAATCATCCAGTCTTACTAATCACTTACATATATTAACATATATCATTTGACTTGTGTGACCTGCTAAAGCTAGAGAAAAACATTAGAACGTTAGACTGCATGAAGCACGGCTTACTAGGGAAAGTGGAATAACATTACGAAGCTAGACGGCCTCGTAGAGATATTGCATGCTGCTTGGCCGAACGATATGGAGCTCAACAGAGCATCACTATTCAGGTCCAGCACATCGGAGCTGTCTTGTTTTTTTCCCTCGAGCAATAGAAACAGCTATTTGCTACATACATATATTTGCAAGCTATCCCCCACAAAAGAACGCACACCAGTTTGCTAGTTCCGTCTTCCGTAAGAAAGTTAAGGCCAAAACGAGTTCCCCTTTTCAGCCTGACAGAGGCGGTCATGACTCAAATGTTACATGTTTGATATGACACAGTACATAAATACATAGGGTTGGGACTCCTCATGCGTTTGATGGTCCAAGAACGGAGAGGCTCTCGAAGTACTGAAATGCTTCACTGCGTTCATGAGAAAATGGAGCGCAACCATCCGGCATGACATGAAGCTCTAAATCACAGAGCTGTCTTGAAGTATGGTTCACCAGATTAAAGGACATGACTCTACCATCCACCAGCAAGACAACCATGGAGTCCTCTTCTCTCGGTTGGCGAAGAACACACAGGATAGAAAATGATTCATTTTTTTCCTTGAAATACCAAATCAGCTCCGGGAATGAAGTTTGCATCGGAGTGAGATCCACATGGTATATCACAGACCACCCAGAGTAATCTTTATTGATCTGCAAAATATCAAATTCCACACGTTGATGAGGTTCAATCAGTATCATATGCAAGTGACCCCTGGACTCCCCAAAATACGCAAGATTCCTGTATTCCCAATCCTCACTGTCTGGTGGCATTGGCAGTGTTTTTAAGCATTGGGTGTCCACCTCAAAATACACAGAATCCTCGCCTTGGCTGTACCAATGAATGGCACCATTGCAGTAAACACCAGCATGAATTGCTAAGCTGAAGGGAGCAATGAAACAAACACCACGTTTGCTCCAAGAATCAGTCTCCGAAGAATACACTCGAATTTCAAGACTAGGACCATCGTCGGTAACACCTGAAATTCCCGAAGAGATAGAAATGACCTTGTAGTGCGGGGATCTCGAAGGGTCAAAAGCCAGGTTTAGCGTTACTAAGTGATCCCTGATTTCCCGATTAGGTAAAGTAACAACAGTGAACTGCTTGGTGGTGGGGTTGCAGATAAAATACCTGAAGCCACAATCATCATCGGTCACAACAGAAGCACAGTAATCGGCAGAGGTAGGAAAGGGGAAATAGGAGGCCCAGGGTACCGACATACGTTCTTCGAGCGGCATGAGGAAGCCAGAGGAACAGAGAAGCAGCCCATTGCACGACTGAAGGATAGTAACGCGAGGAACGTTGAGGTAACCAAAATAGGGAACACGAACAACAGGTGAACCGGAGCTGGAAGTTCGGAGAGGGACGATTTGGAAGTGAGGAGAGGGTCTGTAATTGTTGTTGAGGAGAAGGGCGCTCGGGACGGAGTGAGGGATGTGATGGCGAAGTGTGTGGGATCGACAGAATTGTGGATCGGAGATGAGAGTCAACCATTGCTTCGAGACGGCTTTGAATTTGAGCAATGGTTTGGCAGGCACTCGGAGAAGGATCTCCGTCAGAATGTCAATGTTTCCAGCGATTGCTTCAGCTCCAGCGCCGCCGGCGGCGATTCTCCGCATCGTGGAACAGCTAGTAAGCGGAAACAGAGCGCCTTCTTTTGGCCAAAGAGGCTTCAACTTGGAGCTTATTTATTTAGTCAGACCCCCTTTACTGCACGTCTGCACGTAGCGTACATTTTTGAAACGGTCAATATTCAATAACCTTTGTTAAAAAAAAAAAATTTGGCCGATAACAGATTCCCAGCTTGTTTTTTTTTTTTTTTTTTGCCAACGATTCCATAATCATTTTATATTATTGAAACATGAATTGCATCATTGATTAAAAATTTTGTGACATACTTTTTGGCCAAAAAAATTTTGTGTCACATACTAAATATTTTGTATTTTATGTTAAATTCATGACAAATTTTATTATTTACACATTACAAATTGGGAAATCTTTTTTTTTTTAGCTTCACGTACTATTTGTCGGCAAAAAGAACTTCATTTACTGTTCCAGTTCTTGTTTAATGATCATTTTTTATTTTACATCATTTTAAAATTTTAGAATAATACTAGTTACTCCCTGATAAAAAATATAAAGTATTTTTTGAGGAATTATATATTAAAAATATAAAATATTTTTAATTTTTTAAAGTGTATTTATAGTCTTTTTTTTAATATATTTTTATTAATGAATTAATTTATATTTATTGTAAGGTATTTATTAAAGGTGAATATAAAAAGTTAGAGTTAATTTAAAAATAAATAATTATTTAATTAAAGAGTGAGATTTATTAAAAATATTAAATGGAGGGAGTATTAATTCCGAAATTGTACCTTTATATTGACTAAATTTAGAAGTTTAAAGCAATATTAATTATTAAAGTAAAATATAATTTGACATGTTAACTATATATATTAATTACGAAAGCCGGAAATTGCTGGGGAAGAGGACAAAAGTTGCGGTTATGCTAAACCGAGAGGTGATTGAAAATGACTTGGTGGAGCAAAAGTGGTGTTAGGGCCAGAGGGAACGGAAAAATGTAGAAAGGATTCAGTGTGAAGAAAAAGATAATGACGGAGCACAGGGAATGAGGAGGAGAAGAGTGCCGTTTAGTTGGATTGGATGGAAGATGAACCTTGTCGTTTTATCTGGTGGCAGAGATAACGTCAATTAAGGAGGCCGCACGGCCGCCAAATGTAATCTGCATTCGAGGGTCCACCGTCGTCAAACCGAAAGCAATCAAAAGGCCTCATCTGTAACTGCAATCATTATCCAGCTTTGTTCCTTGTCGGCAACCAGTCTCGGCCGTCCTTTCCCTATCCTCATCCTCGTCCCAACCAATCATCAACTGAATGTATATATGCGCAGCGCAGTGTGATAGATATATTCTTTATTTCTTTCCATTCAAGTCCTGGCCTGGGTTTTCACGTTTCAGGAATCTTGATGCTCTTATCACTGGACACTATAGCGATCTCACACAAGGAAACTCTCTTCTTAGTTCTAAACTTCGCTTCAATGCTTCATATAGAAAGCTAGATTACCTAACTATGCGTTGTAATCAATTTTCATATAGATTACCAGGCACACCACTACCGTTGAAACTTCTAGGTGCCATTCGCATTCCAGCCGAAGAAAGATGGGCACATCAACCACTGCAAACATTCCGAGCTTGGATTTTCTTCATCTTTATTGAAATGACTCACCCTTGTCCTCAATTTTTCATATTATTGGATCAATTTTACTATTTAGTAACACGGATCAATTCTTAGATACATTACTATTAAAGATATAAAGGATTCCAAAAACACTGCCTCACGTATCCGATATTTTTAAATTATGATTTGATACTTTAAAATTAATTTTTTTAAAATTGTGATATTAATTTTTTATTATTAATATAATTTTTTGATTTGCTTTTAAAATCAAATATTATATTTAAAAAAAAACTAAGTTTTAGATGTAATGAAAGGATAAAGATTAATTTTTTAAAAAAGTTAAGGATCAAAAATGTCTTTGAAGCGCACACAAAAAATTATAATTGATCTTAAATTTAATTATGACTCAATTTTATTTTTTGATTTCAGAATTTTAATTCCTCCATACCCTAGTGTTAATTTTCTGTTAGTCAGATAAATTTTTTAAATAATTTTTAATGATAAAATATAAGAGTGAAACTTTATATTTTTTGCTGTATTCCTCCTCTGTCTCTCGTCTCCGCTTCGTCTCTCCCCATCTCCCTCTTCTCCTCTCTCTCTCTCTCTCTCCAAGCTTCGAAGATGCTTGATCGGCACAAGCACAGTGCACCGACATTAAGATGTGGTAGCTAAGGCACCCAAACACTTAGAGATGCATCAGGAGGGTTATAAGGCACCTAGAGAAGATGCCTGCATGGTGCAGTGACGGCGGGAAGCTTGTATGATGGGACAAGCGATGAATGAGACAAAGGAATTGAGTGTATGGGAGGGTTTCATGTGGGAGGTGGAAGAAGGTATGCATGGGGAGGGCTTGCTGGTTAGAGCATGTTGTTCTCATTAGTCAGGTCTCGAGTTCAAAATTGTGACACTGCTCTTGACCTTTATCATCATTCGTTCCCTCTCTCTCTGCCTTTCATTCCTCCTCTCTCCCTCTTCATTTTTAAATCAAATCTTACTCTGGTTAACAAGATGAGATTAACGACGCAAGTGAAGCTTCACCGACACCAATGCCCAGTTCATTACGACCTCAACTACTCTGTCTTCTTCACACGAGAGAGAGAGAGAGAGTGTGTGTGTGGGTTTATTGTGTGTGGTGATGAGGTCATTGATTGCCTATAGAAAAGGGGGAGAGAGAAAGTAAAGGTGGGTGGTAGTAATGCAGCGGAGGAGGGAAAAGATTGGAGGTGGGTGTCAATGGAAATATCATCAACAGTGACATTGATCTTAGCTCCAAACACAGTGATGATCGTGCATGGTGAATGTGGTCTGGACATTGGCACTAGTTTTGGCGTTGAAGTTGAGTTGCAGAGATGAGAATAATGATGAAGAAGAGGAGATGAGTCGCGGGGGAGGGAGAGCAGAGAGGGAGAAAAAATATTTAAAAAATAAATGAAGGGACTAACTTTAAATATTTTATAAAAAATATATTAAAAATTTTACACATGGGCTCCATTAACGTAGAAAATTAACCGAGGAAATGATAGAGTGATGAACTAAAAATTTTTTGATGTTAAAGGATCATAAATGATATATATTGAGTTTATAATTAAAATTATATTCTTTACAAATTAATATTTTTTTATAAACATGCATATGTGCATTGAAAATGTGTCATGTTATGTATTATTTAAAATTAAAATTTCAATTGATAATTGTATCATTATCCGTGCATTATATATTTTTATTGTTAAATATAATAGTTCATAATTAATGGGGTTGGATTTAGTAAAAAAAAAACAATCTCTCGTAATATAGTGAATTAAATTCAACCATATTAAGAGATGTGTCTATATTTGTCATAAATAGAATTGCTTTAAGTATGAAGACACCTCTATGCACTATTTAAAAAAAAAAAAAGTCCATAAACACTTCAACTCAAATTTCTAGAACTAATTTGGGTCATTAAAATTCATCCAATGGTAACGAAAAAAGATTGGCATGAAAAGAGAGGCATTCCAAATGGGGTGGAAAACAACTAGGCTTAATAATTAGAACGAACATGACAGCAAGAGACATCACTTACAAGGTACAACACAGGGACACCATTGGTTCCCAGCCGTTAACGCCGCAAGACACGCAAAAATATAAAAGCAACGCATACCCAGAGCAGCATTAAAGCAGTATTGACAGCCAAAACAAGAAACCAAAGATACTGAAAATAGACGCTCGAGCCAGAAGGCTCCAGACGAAAGGAAGATACACCGAAGCCTTCAAGTTTTGACTTTTGAGCATTAAGCAGGGCGTGCTTTAACAAATGCGGGGCTTTCAAAGCATAGATATGCATCATTCATGTATAATCCAACGCAGAACACGAAGATTCTAAAGATGGATCCAAAACAATTAGCTTGCTTATGCCTGACTCGCGAGATGGAACGAAATGACGCTTATGTACGAGCAACATGGCCTTTGAGCCCTCTTGTTTTGCACGTTGAAAGACGGCCAATATAGAGAATGACTGCACCTGCTCATTGGAATCGCAGATCCGCCCAGGAAAAGCTTCAAGAGAGTAAGATCCACACCAAAGATCAGCCTCCATCCTGAGTAATCTCCCTTCGCCTTAAAAATATTAAATCTGAGTCTCTCGCAGTTCTTCAAAGCTACTGCATCTGGTCCGTGATGGCATCGACCATTAATTTCTTCAAACAGTGAGTATCAGCGTCAAAATACATAATTTGAAAAATTATAATAATAATTGCACCTAAATTTTTTTAATTAAAAGAAGCAAAACCTAAAAGTCCATTTTTTAATGATTATTTATTTATATAATTTAAATCGAACAAACCAGATTATATTTTTATTTGTAAAAGCTACCATGTTATATACATTTATCTATTTTTAGGTCAGACGTGCAGTAAGTATCAGCGTTAGCGATAGATGTAAATGCCTAAATGCATCCCCAAGGTCAGGTACTGTTTTGGGAAATCGGCCACAAGGAGGGTAAGCCCTTGACCCTTTGTGAATCAAAAAAGCAAAAGACGGGGCCGGAGTTTCAAATCCAGAAGAAAAGTTCAAGGTATTTAAAAAAAAAAAAAAATCCGGAAGAAAAGTAAGCCTGACAGTCACAAGAATATAGACCAGAGACGCTGAGAGCTTTTGGGCATGAGACATAAAATGATAAGGTAACTTGAGATCTTAATTTGATCGGTGATCCCAAACCCCCAATATGCCATAGCGAAATTCCGAGGCGATTCACACCCGTCCCTGCTCGGCCAAATTCCTCGGTGGTGATTATCGCCTTAATCACCATGGAGTCGAGCATCCTGGAATCCATCGGCGTTGAGATCATCGGAGTGATGTGCCCTGTCTCCATCTGTATGTTCCTCGTCGTTCTCCTCGTCTATTCCCTCTCTGCCTCCAATCCCTTCTCTCCTGCTTCTGTCGATACCATTCGCACCGCTGCCAACCTCGTCTACGTCGAGAACCCTTCCGACTCTGCTTCCCAGAAGCTCGAAGGTGCTCTTCTCAATGCTTTGGTCTTCGTCATCTTAATCGCCATCGTCACTTTCCTCCTCGTTCTTCTTTACTATTACAACTTCACCAATTTCCTCAAGAACTACATGCGCTTCTCCGCCTTCTTCGTTCTTGGCACCATGGGCGGTTCTATCTTCTTGTCCGTCATTGAAAAATTTTCTATTCCTGTTGATTCCGTTACTTGTTTTCTTCTGCTTTTCAATTTCACTGTTGTCGGCGTTCTCTCTGTGTTTTCGGGTGGGATCCCAATTTTGCTGAGGCAATCCTACATGGTTTGTTTGGGGATTATTGTGGCGGCCTGGTTCACTAAATTGCCCGAGTGGACTACTTGGGTTTTGCTAGTTGCATTGGCTGTGTATGATTTGGTGGCTGTTTTGGCACCCGGTGGCCCGCTTAAGCTGTTGGTGGATTTGGCCTCAACTAGGGATGAAGAGCTTCCTGCCCTGGTGTACGAGGCTCGACCTACGGTCGCTCGATCTGGGCATCGCGGAGCCTCGTCTTTAGGGATTTTGGTCGCTGGAGTTTCAGATTCTTCGTCAATCGAGCTTCAAGCGGTGTCAAGGGACAGCGTCAATAGAAATGAGAACGAAGGTCGCCGTAATGCCGACTATTCTGAAGTGACGTTGGGGAATTTTCAGAATGAGGAGGCTCATAGTGACAGAGATGATGGGGAGAGGTCGCCACTGGTGGGCAATGTACGAGAAAGGCATTCATCAAGTAGTGATTCGTCGCAGTATTCGACGGTTATCGTTCCATCCAGTGAAGGCCAGCAATTTAATGGCGGGGACCATGATGAAATTGTTGGTGAGGAAACGTCTCCCCTTGTTGAAATGATTGGAATGGGGAATGAAGGCAGGCAGGATGGTGATGTGGAGATTGCTGATAGGGGTATTAAACTTGGCCTTGGAGACTTTGTTTTCTACAGTGTCCTTGTGGGTAGAGCTGCAATGTATGACCTTATGACAGTGTATGCTTGTTACCTTGCAATTATATCAGGACTAGGTTGCACTCTAATTTTGTTGTCAGTTTGCCGTCGAGCTCTGCCTGCACTTCCTATTTCTATCACACTGGGTGTTATTTTTTATTTCTTGACACGATTATTAATGGAGCCCTTCATTGTTGGGGCAGCCACAAATTTAATGATGTTTTGAACCGGCATTGGTTTCTTAGACAGATGATGAGCCACTAGATGTTAAAGACACACTAATCATTTCATAGACAGGAAATTTGTTCTTGTGGTAAAGGGGTAGTGCTCCATTGTTCTTGTCTACTTTCAAGTTGCATTTACGTTCTCATCATCTAATTGTTTTTTGTGATTAGATAGTGTTGCATGTTACTATCACCAGAATGCAAATTTGAATTGCAACCGTTTTCTCACCGATTCCTATGGAGCTTGTAAATTTAGCACTAGTATTGTACTACTAATGCAGTTGTGTAAGACTTCTGGCATACATGTGATATGTGGAAACTAAGTGTTACTGGCGGAACTCTTTTTTCTATATTAATAATTAATAATAGCTTATAAATAGCCTCCTCCTGTGAAGGAAATGAGACTCATACAATAGATAGTTTGAGCTTACACAAAGAAACAGCGCATTACGGCCATGAAAGCAGCAAAAGAAAACAGAGAAGATAGAGATAATGAAGAAGAGAGAGAAGATAAAGATAATGAAGAAGAGACACAGCTTCTTCCTCAGCCTAGTGTTTGAGAGATCAGGCACTTTTCTCACAACAAACCAAATACTACCCAAACCACTTAATAAACCTCTCCAACCCTACAGACATCTCTCCCCAACTCACCCATTCACGGTCCTTCTGTGAGGTACAGGACTGGCCTCTAGCCCATTGAACCTGAGACCTACGGGGTCCACAGGTAACTGCAAGTCACTAGAGTATACCTGTTTAACGCTGTTTGCTTATGTATATTGGTTGCGTAAATCAGATGATAGAACGTCTTTTCCTTTCATATTGTGCTACTTTGGGGGTATGCTTATGCACACGCTTTTACAAACTTACCATCGCACTATAATTATGGCGAACACTTCTTATTTGCTAAACAATGATAAGGTTGTTTCATGCATCATAAAGCAGTGTCCTGGTAGCCATTAACTTGCACTATGTTGAAAGTTTTGTCGAGTGGTGTATGTGTTCTATGACAAGTTATGCTAGTGACATGCATATATTTAAATTTAGAGCCATGAGTGCATGAACTAATAGTCATGCATATAAATGCAAGCACTTGCATTCTAATTTTTCTTGCATCAACACATCAATGCATGGACAGTGTATTCCTAACTTCCTGTTTGCTTGTCATAGATGGAAGACTTTCTTTTAAGGCTATCACTTAATTTTGAGTGGAAGGTGCTCTTGCCGATTTCAGTTTTAGCCTTTGCAACGTGATTTTCCCTCGTTCGGGGAACAAAAGAGTCTGGTTTGTTTAGATTTAATTAGTTCCTTGCTTCCCAAGTTTTGTTTTACGCTATTTTCCTTCCTTTTCTGAGACAGCTGTTGGCTTTTCTGCATTCCAAGTATCGTACATGTTTCTGTGGTAAATTATCTAATCTTTGAGTATCTTTCTGAGTATAGCGTATACTAGACAAGGTTGAGAACACGAATTGTAAGTGTTAGACACAGGAAATGAATTGGTTGCATGCAACTGCAGTGCTTCTGTTTTCTAGTAACCTGTAACGGGATCTAGGAGTATATTTCTTAAATATCATCTTTATTTTAGTTATTCCTTCAGCATCTTGTTGTAAGTTATGTGAGCCGTCATGTTCACTTGAAGGGAGGTTCCTCGTAGCCCGTTATTCCTAATTTATCTATCTACTGAATTCTGCGTTCAAGAACGAGATGTTATGGATTTGTTTTTGTTTTTTTTTTTTACAAGGTATATCCATCCGGTTTTGCTCTGAACCCTTCTTTAGGGCTTTTAGAGGTGAAGGAGCGGGATAGGCATAACATTCTCTTCTCGGGCAATGAAGTGACCCTTTGGCTGGGAGTTCAGTTCCAACTCTCCCTGTGACTGTGACTGCAAGCTTGAGCTTTGCGGAAGAGAGGCAATATCGAAAGCAGAATGATTATTATTTGAGTTTACTTGAGGAGTTGGTTATGGCATTTATTGAGATAACATGTGATAAAAAGTAGATGACCCTCTAGATGACGAAGGTGTACATGTATGCATGTACTTGACTTGTCGACTATAATCTAGTTTCATGAATGGCTGAGAAAGTGAACGAACATAAGCCAAAATATTAACTTCATTGACAGACAACGGGGGAAAACTGACCTTTGGTTCTTCACGTTGGCAGCGCGTGTTGCTGACTTTTCTCATCGGCCTCTTACTTTTCTGATCTCATTCAAGACTTGGATGACTGTCAAGTACTCAAATGTCAACATAAATTGGGCGGAGAGGAGTTGACTAATCCATTCAAAGTTCAACTTCCCAACCAGTGATCTATAATCTATATCTATGTCGTAAAATATTTTAGTTGTATTGTATCAGAAAATATTAGTTATTGTGTGACGAATGTAATAAAATTTCAACCATTGACATCGATCATCAATCACAAATATTGAAATAATCAAATCACAAATAATGTTTGGATAAAAAAAACTTACCACAAATAATGTGATCTCATTTGTCTGAAAGTTCTTTCCCTTAATTTTTAGTGTAAAAATTAGAAGCAAACACATTTTATCCTAAGATCCTGTAGATTCTTATAAATTTTATGCATCACAGTGGTTATCACCCTATATCAAACACATCTTATAAATTTTTTGTCTATTAAGTACTTGATAGAAGATTAATTAATTTTTTTAATATTATCCATGTTTTAAACTTATCAATCACAGGAGGGGATATAATGTAAATTTAAATAAAAGTAAGATTAAAAATTTATTATTTTTTAAAATAAAATTAATAACTCAATTACTTTTTGTTGATATTGACAATGACAATAGTTAAAATATATGTCATCACAAGTATATATGAGCGAGCAGCTATTGTTCAGATTTTTAAACAGAGTAAATAAGTGAATTATCTATTCAATAGTACTTTAGATTTTAAATTTATTTATTATGTAAATTATTCGATTAACTTTTAAAAATAATATAAGTTAATCTTTGTTATTATCTTCGACAGTTAGTTGATTAAAAAGTAAGTTTTTTATTGTAATTTTTAGATAATTATTTATAATTTTTGGATTCTTTATATAAAATTTTTGATTTTTTTTTGTAATTTTTAATATTCTTTTCTTAATTTTTTAATTAATTAATGGTCAACGTTATTAAAAGGGTTAGATTACACTCCTTTGAAAAGTTAAAAAATAATTTATATAATATATAAGTTTAGGATCAACATAAAATTAAGAAAAAATTAATTATTTAGTTCTTATAATTTTATCTTAACTGTAATTTAATCTCTGAAATTTTGATTCAATTTTAAATTACTTTTTAAACTTTATTTTTTATAAGTTAATCTCTAAAATTTCAATCTCTTAAATATTAATTTTTATATTTAAAAAAATAAAAGTATCAAAATTAAAAATATTTTAAAATTTAAATATTTATAAATATTAGTAATTTAAGATATTATTAGTAAATTTTAAAATATTTTTAATCTTTATAATTTTATTTTTTAAAACATAAAGGTCAATAAATTTTAAGAATTAAATTGCAAGGGTTAAAATTTAAAGATTGATTTATAATTAAATTAAAATTTTTAAATTAAATTATAACGGATTAAAATTTAAAAATTAAATTATAATTGAATTAAAATTATATGAAATGAACGATTAATTTTTTTTTAAATTAATTCGCCGCTATTCCCTGTTAAATATACATGAATTACGGGGGAAAAAATGCATATTAATGAAAAGAAAAGGTTGCTGAACGCCGAGGAGCCTTCCCGATTCGAGATTTCCGTAAACACTAGCATCGCGGTGGGAAAGTATCGCCGGCGATTAGTTGTGAAGGTGTTGTTCTCAAATGGCCGTTCTACCAGATGAGCTGTGGAGGAAAATTCTGGAAATAGGAGTTCAAAGCAGTGGATTTACCTATAAGGACCTTTGCTGCCTCTCCATCTGTTGCCGACGCCTCCGCCGCCTCTCCGACGAGGACCCCTTATGGAACCCCCTTCTCTCCTCTGATTTCCCTCTTAACAAACTTCTTCTGCCAACTCTTTTCTCAATTCTTGTCACCCATCTTCAACTTCGCCATCATCCAAATCCCTTTACAAAATCAGGTACCACTGGAATTCGGACTTCCTCTATTTACCAACATCTTGCAGGGTCCTTCGGTGGATTAAAATTCTTTTGGCACTAAATACCTTTTTTAATTTCATTTCCTGCCCGTTAGGTTCGAGAAAGACAAGGAGAGAAGAATAGCCGCCCATAGGAGGGCTATATTTAGAAAGGAGAGCCAGATTGCTGAACATTCCAGAAAACTCCGAGATATTGAGAACCGGATAATTCAAGAGAGCACCAAAATGAGAGAAACTGCTGCAGAGTTGTCGAATTTCCGCAAGGTCAGGTTCGTCGCTGGTCCGCTTCTTGCCCTGGTGAATGTGTGTGTGAGAGTAGTTACTGAGCTAAAATTGAAGAACTCTTACCGCCAAACCACGTTGAATTTCTACCATATTTCTATTGATATGTACGAAGGAAAAGATTTGCAGTCATTTTAAGCTGCTCTATTTTTATTATGGGAAAAAAGGAGCTTGACTGAATCTTCTATTCATCAGTGTATTACAGTTGCTTCCATATATATCCATATATATATATATATATATAATATGTTATAAATTATAATCAACTTAAATTTGCTTTTTGTGACTGTTTTGCAGGCAAGCCTCTGCAGCTTTGAAGGTGTGGCAACCAGAGGTTATCCGGGGCAGGCAAAAACAACTAGTGGAGCAATGTGTTGTGCCCGCTGAATCTCGGATTCACGCACTTGAGATGGAACTTAGGCTTTGCAGGCAACAGATAATGAACTTGAAGAAGTCACATGTAAGTGTTTGTATTTCCATTGACGACCATATTAATTACCACTGAGGATTGATGGGCTGTCTCTGAAATAAAATTATACCAGAGGGATGAAAAGCACCGACTTGATACTGCAAAGGAAGAATTGTTATCTTTGAACTATCACCCTGTGCGGGAGCATAAGTCAGAAAGTGGAGGGGAGAATAGCTACTACATCAAGGCCAAGAAAAGATCCCATGGCTGTGAGTTTCTGTTACTGTTCCGCTAATACATGGTCAAAAACTTACAAACTGTGTATTGCTTGCCGAGTTGCTGTGGTACAAGAAGATTTTAAGCTTTTTAATTCTTGAATTTTGTGGGGGTTTTCTTTTTGTGCATAACACGTACATTTCCACAAGTCGCCGCCCTTTGGGCAGCTTGTCTTATTGTTAATTTGAAGGAAAAACTCATAGTAAGATGTGTTTACTGATTGTGCAGTGGAAGGAAAGCAACGAAAAACATCGTAGATGGATATGCGTCTTGCATTGAGTAATGAGTGCTCAATGGTCTCACTTTCCAGAGGCATTTGCAGGGTTGAGATGCTGGCCAATATCTGCTGCAAATTGATTGATCACCTGTTGAAACAGAATGACTTGCGCATTCACATTTGAAAGATCCTTGCTGTCTCTTCACATATTAGCAATCATTATATACCTTACTAAAATACAATTTGGGTGTTCTGTGGGGTGGGGTTTTCATGTATCGCAACTTTGTCGACTCTGTTGCATATGAAAATGCGGATAGCATGCTCATTTTGCAGCACCACATTATCTTTCATCTCATGGCGTTTGAATCGATTCGCTGGGAAGGATAAACATTTGTTCTGCTCACTATATTTATCAGAAGGTACCGGTTGATGAAATGGGAACACTGTATCGTTCTAAATTTGATGTTACTGATATTGCACAAGTTCGAGACAGATGAAAGAAGAAAAGATGTATCTAGTTGATTACATATTTGATGTTCTTCCTCTGGCACTTGTTTTTTCCACATGATTGAAGTTGTATGTTTGTAGAACTGTAGACGTTGTATTTAAACTTAAAGGATGAATAACATGCTGGGATAAGGATCAATTCCACCATGGGCTCAGGGAAGGTGATCCTGCCTTTAACAGTGTCTTGCTCAGCATCCAAAAATTATTCATTGGCGATTTGTCGGATCGGGTGCAGTTGCAAATTAGTTATGCAGAATTGCTTGTAGGCCTTGTGGACATCTTGTCAGAGGGGTAGAAGCATAGGTGCCTCCCAATAGAATACTCTGTAAAATCAAAAAATGTTATTCTGACGCCTTTCATACACCTCTTAAAAACATTGTATTTCGGAGGAATGAAAGTTAGTGTAAATCTAGTCGGGAAGAATACGACTCTTATGTGGTCTCTCTAAAAACACCTATCTCTTTAAGATTGATATCGATGTTTTGCCATGTTTTTGCGCTCTCTCAATGTTCTTTCTTATGTTGAAAGTACTCTCCAGTGTCCATATTGTTACAGTGTTGCCAATTCATTTGTTTTTCGGTGGAAGCTTTAATGGCTAGTTATTGTTTCTATACGTCTCGGCCATTTAAGCCATGCATTAAAAGGTCCTACCAATTAATACATGGCTTAGTAACCATCGTCTTGTGACACAGGGTGGGATCTTATATTGCAGGCGATCTAGTGCAACTTTATGTGTGCAAGTCTTATGTGGCTGAAATCCTTTATTACTTATTACGATGTTCCAAAAATGAATCTAAGAAGACTAGTGACAGGTGCATTGAGTCCAGTTGGTGGCATGCCGCTTAAGTTGTTGGCTAAGTAGCTTGATCTAACTACTCCCATATTCTCTGCCGAATGCTGGTAATATATACACATGCAACCCTATTTCTGATATGATATCAGATATCAGTAGTGTTATTCCATGCCTCCGTTATGGACTGCAGCAATGCGGAGGAGAGTCGGCCACCATAATCAAACCTCATTTGAGTTTTAAGCTTGTATACGGAAGAAAAGTAGCAGCAATGTCGGAAGACAGACAGCATCTACCTTTTCTTTTGCTGCTAAAGAGACACATTTGACACCAAGGTGTGACAGAAGCCACATAGCAAAGCTTGTCTGTTAAGAAAATACTGATAAATTAATGAATGAATGAGTGGAAAGAGTACTCCACAAAAACAGACAAATTATTACTGAGCACAGCAGAGAATTCAGGTCTGTCAATGTTACGTCACTGAGAGAAAAAAATATGGCGAATTTGCACCATTCAACCTGGGAACAACAAACAACCTTTAATGCTTCGTGCTCAAGAGTACATGATGTCATGAATATGGAATAAAAACACGTAGCCACTGATACGGCGAAGCCTGGTATCATACCTGATGGCTTTGTGATTGTCCGACTGCGTCATTCGCCTTTTCTCTTTATAGAGTAGAAGATGAAATTCATGAGACTGCATTTGGAACTGTATGGAAGATTGTGCAAATGCTAGTCCACTGTTGCCAAAATTGGTGTATATTATTTCTCTAATTTTATTTATAAATTATTTTTAACATATTTTATTAATATTAAAAAAATTTAAAATTTATTAACTTTATTTTAAAATTTAATAAGTTATCACTTTATCCTTATTAAATATGTACATTTTAATAATATATTTTTTCTTTTCATATTTAATGAAAGGTAAAAAAATAAAATTTACAATAAAAATTTAATGATATAATTTATAAATAAATAAAAAAACTCTTCTCTTCTTATCCTATAAATATGACAAGAGGTAGAACGTCCAACTCTTGAATAAGATCTCATCGGTAACTTCCTTTGGATTCATTTTTCGTTTGTGCTCTCCCCAGGATTCCAGTCTACGCAGTTCAATCATGCTCTTGGACTTGGATGAATTAATTAAATCAGTGAAAAAGCGAACAGCGGCCATATAATAATTAGATAGGCTTCAATGCCCCAAAAAATAAAAAAAAGGCCTTCCTGCTATATTTGAGATGACACGTCCTAGCCTGCTTGTCGGTGGGAATCAACCCTTGAGGGAAGCAAAAGTACAAATGACTCGTAAACATCGCTCTCCTACAAAAATAGCATGGCTTCTCCTAGACTCTCTCTAATGTACACTATTCAAATTAAATTGTAATCATTTAAATTTAATTAATATTTTAACTGAGATGTTAAACTTTAGGGAAAAATAAATGAATAAGTTTATATTATCGAAATTTAATTTGATCATTTCAAGAGTTGAGCAGTAAAAAAAAAAAAAAAAAGAGGAAGAGAAGCCATTGCAAATACAGACCACAATCATAATCTTCCATCTCCTTCAATGTTCTCTTAACGTCTGACTCCGCCATTTGAGAACTACTACTGAAATCTCAAAAAAAAATAAAATAAAACAAAAGAAAGAAAGAAAGAACTTGGTCTCTCTGTCCTTTCTTTTAACATGGCATTTTCTTCTCCGCCGTGCACATTTCATTTATTGTAGCAGTACAAATCAAGAAGGAAAAGAAAATAAAAACGGGAACAAAACCTCGAGTCCAAAAAAAAGTCAAACCTGTCATAAATCTGCTGTCATTTACAAGTTTAGGTTGTGTATTTAATATTTTGTTCGGTGTGAATTAACGTTTAGTTCTAATTGATCAAGAGAATTTCCCTTATATTTTTAACCTATTGCGTAATTCAAAATCATATAAAATTCTAATGATTTTTTAATTTTGTCACTGATAAAGTCATAACTAATATCATTGTAATGATGGATAAAACATGCAATTAATATCTTCTCCATTTATTAAAATAAAATTAAAATTATCTAATTACTTATCAATATTATTTACACAATAAACTTATCGAAAATACTTTATATGTAAGGACGTAGAGAGAAGATTACGCACACTTTTTTTTGAGGCTTGAATTTATGAGATGTCCACCGTATTCATGTGTATATTAGTGGAATTACCTATCAAGGGTCCCTCGGTGATCCTGCAATGACATAAATGGTAATTAAGAGTGACATAATTAGAGAAAACAAGGGCTAGGAAAATGAAGTTTCACACCTTTGCTGAGGAACTTCTGTGCCACGTGACCAAGAAAAGTAGAACAATAGTGTGTTGTACCATAAAATTAAAGCTGTTAGAACGGTAAGGGGACGCGGCAAGATAGATGAGTGAGTGTAAAATTTAAATGCTACTTCGACCACCCAATATATAAGCAGTCCTAGTTGTTACGATATGAAAGCTCCGTTGCAAAGTTTGTGGCACTAGACTGGGGTTGAAAAGAAGCCATGGGAAGGCCTCCTTGCTGTGAGAAAGTTGGCATCAAGAAGGGTCCGTGGACACCTGAGGAGGACATCATTCTTGTTTCTTACATTCAAGAACATGGTCCAGGAAATTGGAGATCAGTGCCTATTAACACTGGTAATTTCATCCACTTTTTGGATCCCAAGTCTTGAATTTTGTTTGTGCTTCAGTTCGAAGGAATAGGAGTGACAGATATAGGGATGTGATGCACTCATGACAGTATTATTTGCTCTCGTTCTTCCAGATGTTTGCTTTGAACTTGATCTCTAAGAAATTTTGAATTGAAACCGACAGATTAAAAGTGTTCTTCTTTCTTTTTTTTTTTTTTCCCTTTCCCTCCTCCTGTGGTTGAAAGGGTTGTCAAGGTGCAGCAAAAGTTGCAGGCTTAGATGGACGAACTACCTCAGGCCAGGAATCAAGAGAGGAAACTTCACTCCCCACGAGGAAGGAACGATAATTCATTTGCAAGCTCTACTGGGTAACAAGTAATATTCCCAAATTCTATGCAAAAACCTTGGATTTTCTTTTCTACCGTTTTGTTTTACTGGCCAATGTATAGGAAGCAGATGAATGATTTTGAATTTTGATATGACTGAATTTGTGGAGTTGTTGATTGTTGAGCAGATGGGCAGCCATAGCTTCGTACCTTCCTCAAAGGACAGACAACGATATAAAGAACTATTGGAACACCCATCTGAAGAAGAAGCTGAAAAAATTTCAAGCAGGATTGGACCCCCACATGGCAGCAAACTCCACGACAACTAGTCAGCTTGTGTCAAAAAGCTTTAATGAGGGAAGGGATTCAGATATGACGGGAAACCATGGCTCGTCTCAAAGGTCAAGTCAGTCTGAATCATCCACCTATGCATCAAGCGCTGAGAATATCTCACGCCTCCTAGAAGGTTGGATGAGATCCTCTCCTAAGCCAGACACAACCACTCTTCTCAAAGCAAACCAAGACCAGAAAGAGCTTCCGAGCAACAGCAACATCCAAAATAGCAGTAACATGGTGAATTCTGCTCTAAGTTTGGTGTCCAACCAAACCAAAGACGAGCGAGAAGAGGGCGGTGCTGATATGATGTCCCATGAAGAGTTTGATTCCATTTTGTCTTATGAGAACCTTCGTAATACTGCCTGGGACAAGTCCACAGGCGATTCTATGCCTCCAACTCAAAAGAGTTCTGAAGCTGCTGCTGTTGCTGATGACAAGGCTCATGTTGTGGCTCGTGATGAGGGGAATAAGCAAAGATCTGAGAACACTGCGGATCCTCCATTGTCAGTTTTTGAGAAGTGGCTCTTGGATGAAAATGTTGGTCAAGTAGAGGAGATGATGGGATTATCCCTCACTTTCTAACTGATCAGAGGATCGAAAAAATGGATCCCAGACTGTAGAATATGCGTGGCAATTCTAAAACATGAATAGTGTGATATGAAAGAGGAGAGAACAAGAAAAAAAAAGAAGAAAAGAAACTTTCTTCTGAAAAGCGTCTAGCAAAGGTGATGAATCATAAGTAGGGGTTCTGAGAAGTTAGGATCTCTGTCAACATGCATATATGTAACTTCAAAGTTATCAATGATTTATGTCAAGTAAGCTTGTAGGTGTTGCTCCTAATTGGCTTGCCTTCCAGGAAGCTACTCGTGTTTTCTTGTGTCCCAGACAGTAAATAATCTTCTAAATACCTGCAGGGAAATTAATCGCCGTTCACAAATGGTAAACCTACTTCGATATATTGCTTCTCATTTTTCTGTACACATGATTCTCTATTCTATATCTTCTCAGGCCACATTCTCTTTAATTGCTACATAAATGATCAAACTAAATAAATGAGGAGATAAGGTTGCATAAAGAAGGACAGCATGTGTATTTATTTTGGAGTGGAAAATTGTGATATGACCACAATGTCGCGGACCTTTGATATCATCGCCAGCGGACTTTTCTGTCCTTAGCCTTTCCTTGACGTTTTATTATAAGCTAAATATTAATTAAAGGTTAAAATATGCAAAATTATTCTAGATTTCAACATTGTTATGTGTAACTCTCTTCACCTTTTAATCTTTTTCCTAATTTTTTTTAGTATTCTTTCAAAACCCTCTGCTATTAATAACTCTGTTATTTTATTAATAGATTTTGCCACATCAAATTAATGAGATGCATATATGGCACTTAACATGGAAAACTATTTTAATTATTTTTTAACACAACTTAAGAAAGAAATTTATCCTTTAAAACAAGAAAAATTTGTGCAATTAATAACAAAAAATATGGATACCATCTTTAGAAAATTATTACCAACTTACCTAAGATAGCACATAAACTGCTACATATATATATATATATATATATTTTTTTATTATATCATACAGCAATTTCTGTTAGTGACATAACTAAAAAATAACAGTAAGAAAGTCTATAATAAAAAAAATAAAAGATTAGAGAGGTCAATTTTAAACTTTTAAAAGTGAAGGGGATTATGTGCAATTGTTTTACTTTGTATATTTTAACCTTAATTAAATGAGTATTAGCATAAAACAGGAAAACCTGCGGCCTCTGATTTGTTAATTTTTGGTGAAGAATAAGACTTGAGATGAAGGGGCATTTACATTGGAGACACTGGCGGTTGGTATGAGTACCTCTCAAGCAATAAAACAACAATATTAAGAAAAGCATGTGATTTTTTTAAAAAAAAAAAAAAAAAAAGAAAGAGCGACAGATGAGTGTGTGAAAGGGGAAAGGCGTGACGACGAAAGGGAAATGGGCACCTCAAACTCAAAAAGTCCTTTTCCTTGAGGAAATATTTTGCATATGAGAACTTGAGAAGCATGTGATGTTCCTCTTCACCTTTCGGTGAAAGAATCTGAATCTTAATGTTCACCACAAGATTTACAAACGTAACGATTCAGTTTGAGTCCCGGCGGTGGTGCATCCGCTTTCAACGTAAGTTGGCCATGTTTCAGCTGGGCCTTGTTGAGATAGTAGTATACATACTTAAATTTAAATTTGATGATTGTACTTAATATAAGTATTGAATATTTGTACCATCTAAATTATTAAAATTCTAATCAACGATTAAAATAAATTTACTTATTTATTAATATTAAATGAAATATAAATTTATAATCATTGATCTAGATTTTAATAATTTAAATGGTACAGACATCCAATGCTTATATTAAGTACAATCACTGAATCAAAATTCATACATACTCATGGATACTTATTGAGGCCAGTATCTGTACTTAATTTGGTGACCAGTCCATCTATTTATATATATATATATATATATATATTGTGGTTATTTAATCACTTATTATTGAATGCAGGAGTTGCTTTAATTTGGGTCTCAATGCGCGCGGCACGCTGCGATTGGCAATGCACAGCTACTGGTGAGGTGCGTCATTCATTAATCCTCCCACGCTCAATAATAACAAATTTACTGCAACGATGCAATTATAAGTGATCCATATACGGTAACTATGTGTACATAGTTTCAGACGCAGTCGTTGTTGCTTGGAGTTGGAGGGGTTCCTATAATTATTCATTCTGACCAAGTCTACTCCACGACATTAACGTTATTGACAAGTAACATCCAAGTACAATGTTGCAGTCGTTATATAATTTTATAAATATTCACAATCATAACCTGGTATTTTCGTTCTATATATTTGAGAACTCAATATATATATATATATATATATAAACTACCATAGCATCCCATGTCTCGTCTTTCACACATAACTCTTACTGTACGAGGCTGAGGCTTTCCTTGGATGCTCTCACGCATGTGTCGTCTTTGGATATTTTTCTTCCCGTTTTGCTGTGTCTTTGCATTTTCCCGTTTCACTCATGAATTATAATACTTCCTTGTTCGCAATAATGACATATATGTGTATATATATATATATATATATATTAATTTCCCTTTTCCCTTTTAATATGCATATCTTTCTTTGTCTTCTATTTTTTCAAAAAAATTATGTACTTAACTCTATATACTTAATATATTTATAGTTAATTAAATTATAACAAATGGATCTTAATATATTAATAAAGTTAATAATAAGAATTTATTATAGAATAAATAATCTACTAAAAATCTACATATCTTAATTTAATTGAAAATAAACACATTAAATATATAATGTTAAGTATATAATTTTTTTTTCACTTTAAATTTTCAGTTAATGGAGTGGTGTATGATGCTAGTATTTTTAACCCATTTGAAACGAAATATTGCATATAAGATATATCACGAGTAAAAGATGGAAAAGGGGCCTGTTAGAGAGGGATAGATTAAAAAAAAAAGTGAAGTATTACTATATTCAGGTTCAAGAATAAAATAATAAATAAATGAGTAAATTGGTCCTTAAAATCTAAATCTAGAGTGTATGAGATCTTAAACTTATCTTTTGTGCAAAATTCCTTTAACTTTTAAAATCAATGCAATCTAATTCCTAAAAAGTTTGATCATTAGTTGATTAAAAAATAATAAAAAATGATTCAAAAATCATAGTAAGGGACCAAGATAGAAAAAGACCTAAAAAATGAACAAGATGACATAAAAATTATAATAAAGGATCCAAAACTTATAGACAATGACCAAAATTTTTTTTTATCTTTTTTAGTAATTTTTGATACCATTTTCTATCATTTCTATTCAACTAATGGTTAAAATTAACTTTTATTAATAACATGGGGTCAGATTGCATCATTTTCAAAAATTAAAGGGTAATATTGAACAAAAGATAAGTTTATGATCTTAAATGTTTTTTCTCTATAATTTAAGGGTTAATTTGCTCATTTATTTTGAAATAATTGTAGAGTGTGTTTCATCCTACTTTCATATGGGTAGGGTAAAATATGATAGTTTTACCTTCTCTTGTATAGGGTGAGGACGGACTTTTTTGCTTGAGAGAATCCTAACCCGACAAAAGAGAGAGAGATTTTTTTTATAATACATAGATGGATTTTTTTAGAAAGAATATTTTAAACTCTCACTCAATAAGTGAGATTTATATGTATTATGCGACAACAGGGATCGGACGGCTGACTTCCATCGAAACTAGACCTATGGGGATTGGGCGACAGACTTTTACTAAGACCGGACCAATAGGGATGAAAGGGACTAGAGTGAGGTGGACGACAGGGACCGAATGACCAACTTCTGCCGGAACCAGACCGACAGCGATGATAGGGATCAGACAGAGGGGAAAGATAGGGACCGGACAACCAGTTTTCATCGGGATCAAATCGACAACGATGATAGAGATTGGACGACCAACTTTTATTGGCATCGAACCGGATCAACGGTGACGACAATGATGACAAAATTGAAGACAATGGCATCAAAAGGCAGCCGTCCAGTCCTCACCTGGTGGAAGTTAGACTTTCAATCTTTGTCATTGCTGTCGGTTCGGTCCTAGTGAAAGTCAGTTGTTCGGTCATCGTCGTTGTTAGTTTGGTCTTGGTAGAAGTCGGCTATCTAATTGTAATCGTCGTCAATCCTGTTGCGATCATTTCTATTTATCTGATGTCAGTGGAAGTCAACCATCCGATCCTCATCGTCCCCCTCAGTCTGGTCCCTATCGTCTCCATCAGTTCAATCGTAGTAGAAGTTGGCCATCCGTTCCCATTCGTTGCAGTCGGTTAGGCTTTGGCAAAAGTCGATTGTCCGGCTCCTGTTATCCCTATTGGTCTGGTGTTAGTTATTTGGTCTTGGTTGTCGCCATTGGTTCGATCTTGGTGGAAGTCGGCCATCTTGTCCCCATCATCATGATGGTCTAGTTTTGATGGAAGTTGAAGGTCCCCTCCCAGTTGTCACTAGTGCCAAAATTTCAATCAACTTTATTTGATTCTATTAAAAGTTGGCCATTTGAATTGTCTAGTTTGACCAATCTTTTAAATTTTTTTAAAATTCAAATATAAAATATAAAATTTTACTTTAGATCCAAACAAATAATTTTAATATTGTTACTTAAATTTTTTTACATCATCCAAATAAAGAATTTAAAATTTATGAATTTTAAATGTGAAATTTTAAATTTAAATTCTCAACTTAAATCTACCCATCCAAACACAATCTAAAAGTAATTAATATGTCGAGTGAAACTTGTATATTATTCCTTTTATTTTTTTTTTCTATATGCAATTATGCATTCATGTTCTTGTAAGTAATTCAAGTTTATGGATTTTGCTTAAACTAGAAAGATGATAGTTGGCACGCGAGACCACATCCACCAGCCGGTTGACTACAAAACTTGGTTTTTAAGATAAAGTATTTAAATATTTTTAAGAAAATCACAATTTTAAATTTATAATTAATCTTGATATATAATTATAGCGCCAAACACACTATTTCCACATTTAAGTATCTGACCTTAGTGAGAGTTAAACACCTACTTAAATAATAAACTGCCTACTCACATCTCCCATCAACATTTTAGACTAACATACAACCTATGGATGTGGCAATAGAAGCTAAATATAATAAAAATGAGTGTTCTCCCTCAGGGCTACTAAGATCAAAAGTTTTGTCAAGTGTTCTTTAATATTGTCAAAGGCTGCCTGATGATATCTGGTCCAAGTGAATTCCTCAGTATTTTTAAGTTTCAAGAGTTCAAAAAAATCCTTCATCTTCCCTACAAGGTTTAGGATAAAACGCTTGAGATAATTAACTTGTTTCAAGAACCTTTGAAGTTCTTTCTTGTTGCTCGACGCCTTCACCTTCAAGATGGCCCATGCTTTATAATAAAAATATTTGAATATATTTTCATAAAATCATGATTTTAACCTTCAAAATTAATTACTTTTTGTATCCAAACATGCACCTGTGGTCTCGAGCATTGAAGTCTAAAATATTCCTGTTATTTATGTTTAATTAAAATTCAGCATTATATATATGTGCATTCTCATGTAAGGATATAACTGAAAATGTTTTTCTTTAAATTTTTTAAATTACTTTTTTTTTTCTGATAGAAGATTCTATTGAACATTTAATTTGAATAATATATTACCTCTGTCTTAAATTATAGTACATTTTTGAAGGAGTTTAACTGTTCTAAAATATAAAATATTTTGAGTATATTAAGATTTTATTAAGTGGGTCAATTTTAATATTATCCTTATTCTCTCTATAATTAATTTTCATCTCTTATGTTTTCAATATATTCAATTATAAATATTTTTAAAATTTTATATTTTTATTTTAAAAAGATAAAATTATTAAATATATTTAATAAAATTTATTAATATATAAAATTTTATTTAAAAATATTTTATAATTTAAGACAAAGTACATATAAACATAACCACAATCAATGGAGTCAGATTTATAAGGCCTGCAAGGAGTGAGGAACCTTACCTTACCTATGCTAAAATGTAAAATAATTCACTGTTTATGGAACAGTGGATTTAACAGTGCCGTGGGATCCACAATTGTTTTTTTAATTCAATTATTTCTTTATCAATGTTTTAAAATTATTTTTCTATTTAATCCCGTGCATCGCACGGGATATTTTCTAGCTGTAGAAGTAAAATTAAAATGGGCAAGCAATGGCGTCTAAATGCCCAAATGGAGACACGAAACGGAAGGTCATTTGTAGGATTACAAGGCGATCCCACAGGCTTGAATGCCATTGAAGACGCCTCCCTTCTCTCGCCATCCTCGAAAATGATGCTTCCCTCTCTTCCCTCTCTTCCCTCTCGCATTTAATTCGCCTTCTAATTAGCCGCATCATCTAGAAAGGGGCAATTATGATAGTTTAAGAGAGAACTTTACCTTCACATTGCCGTAACCGGACACAATCTATACATATCAGCACTAGTTTGTCAAAGGATGCCAATACAAAGGGTCAAAGTCTGTAAGTGTGTGCGTGTGTATTCACTTCGGCCAAAATATTTGAACCAGACAAAAGCCTTATAGCATTTGAAAAATCATTTGTCAATCCATATATCTTATACATTGGTAGGGTAGGAACTCATCATTTGTCATGAAAGTCATAAACACCCCCCCTTTCCTTGTGAGAAAAATATACATTGACAGACTCAAATGAATGGACGAGACACGCGTTTCATTACACATAAATATAATGACTGAAAAACTGGATTAAGATAACATGGCCGTTGAACTGTAGCTCAAACTGTAGCACGAAGGACAACAAAGATTCTAACTTACTCATGTATAACATTAGCGGCCTCAGCCCACTACTCTGTTGCTGACACGGAGAAAACTAACAGCAGAAAGGAAAAGCAGGACTGATATGCGTTGAGACACAGACATGTCATTCGTAGTATGTAAAGGGTTGATTCGAATGAAATACAGTTAGAATTTCATTCGACACCCACGGTCACAAATAGAATCTGCCGGCTTTTCCTACACAATGCCAGTATGAAGTCGCCTCTTCTCCGTCAAGCACAAAAACACCTAGGCTGCGGGGTTTCTTACAATAATATTTCTCCTTTCTAACCAGTAATTCACTGGTGCAGGTATTGTGGGTAAGCTTCTCTCTTTCTTAGGCAGAGATCGAGTATAGCGCCTGGATCTGTGTAACTTGAGTCTCATTGCAGGAACTCTTCGAGCCACGGCCCGCCAAATCATCTGCACAGAATCTCCTTCCTTTGATGGATACTGATACTCGAACATGTGTTCCACCTCTTTCAGTTTCTTCCACATTCGGGTCCATTCTTCTTTGCCGATACTCCTAATGAAATTTATCAGATAATTTCTCTTGAGTGCGTCTCTTGTCCGAACAAATATGCAGAACTCAGAGTAGTCGACGACATCCTCGTATGGCAGCTCAATCTCATCACTTATGATCACAGGAACACAGTGACTAGCAATGGCGTCAAACAGGCGATTTGATGAAGGGGTGTCACCAGCTATATTGAGACAGAACCTAGAAGAATGCATTCCCTCCGTTGCTTGCCTGATCCCACCTTTCTGAACACTCCCAGATGAAAAATGCACTTCTTTCTCATCTTTCAGCATGTTATACAGAGCTAGCCTAGCATGGCCACCCTATCAGAGAAAAACAGAAGCTAATTAAGCAAGACCAGCGTGTGTTGTGTAAATTGGGAATGCAAAGACAGAATTCCGTGAAAACTTACGTACATCTTTTCTGTGAATTGCCCCTTGAAAGTAGAGCAAAATCGGTCGGTTATCGAAGTCAGAGGAATCGTTGACGTAGGACCTGACCACGTGTTTATATGGTGCAATCACGTCTTTCTCAACATTTGCTATGTTTGGAGGATACCTCCCAAAGTCTGAGAGTATGAGTGTAGCAGGCCACAGCTTCGTTCTGGCCGTTAACATACTATTTGGATGGTGAGCTAATATCAAGTGGTCCACTCCGCCAGATCTCTTCCATTCCTCTCGAGACATCAGAAACTGCACTAACTTCTCTTGCAGTACCCTGTTCATGCTCTTTCTTTCGTGTTTATTGGTTTTGGAATGCCGGTTATAGCACAAAGAAGAAAAGAACGGAACAAATATGATATCAGCTTCGCTAACATTGCGAACTCTCATTGCAGCGCCAGCATTGGGGGGTTCAGGTAGTTCTGAAGCAAGAAGATCCATGGTGAGCCAAAATTCTATGCTGTGTTGTAAATTCAAGCCCCCAGGATGGTGAGGTATTTGGGTTGAAATGTCAGGCCAAACAGTATTTCCTTCGGGTTTCCAATCCAAGAGTCCAAAATGGAACTCTGGAGGTAAGTCATACATGAAAACCTTAAGAGGAACAACGTTGTCGTTTTTTCTACTGCACTTGGATGCTTCGTCATTTGTTGAAGGTGTTTGATTCTCTGATAGCGTTTCTGTCTCGCGGGTTGCTTCCATTTCCTCGGTGTTCACTAGTATTGCTCGACTGCCGATGGAGGGCTCAGCATTTAGATTATCCTTCTTGAAGGTTGAATTATCGAATTCAGTGGAGAGCTGAGAACTGGGTAAGAAATCAGTATCACTGAAACGGGGACGACTGGTCGAACGAAGAACAAAGAACCAAGATAACACAAACAAGGAAGATGTGATCGTAAAGAACCATAACAATGACTTGCGAGAAAGAACCTTCGTGGATGACACGGCATTTCTCTCGGCCATTTCAGTAATATTATCGCCAACTAATCAGCTTACATTTCTGCCTTCAAAGCAACCTTGATGGGGATTCAAGAAGAAAATGGAAAGGTTATATATAACAGAGCAAAACTCTAGATAGATTGATAGGCGTCATTCTGACAATGTCCAAGCCAAGTTAATCAGAATGAGCAAAAACAGAGCCAGATGAGATCAAATGAAACCAGAATAGTAATGAGAAACTCGGAGAATGAAGAAGAGAACACGGTTCTTGCGAGGAACGATAACGAAAAAGTGGGAAGAAGCGGGAGAATAGGGTCTAAGGTGTGAACTGTGGAAGCGGGCTACTCTGTTTAAGCTCCACAATTGAAAGAGAGAGAGTAACTGCGTCGTCTTTGCATGCTTCCTCTGTTCCTATTTCGGGAATGGTCAGAAAATCAGGGTTTGTCTAAGGAAGATCGTTAAAGTACGGACAAAAATATTTATTTTTGGACAAAGTAATCAGTAGTATTAGGATCACTGTGGTATCAATACGAGAGCAATTAGTGGGGACGCACCGTCATTATTTGGGGGTAGTGGAGTGTGAATTGGAATGTGTTATTATTGGGATTATAAGAAGGCATTTAATGTGAGCGACGATGCGTGCACGCAAGTTGCTAGGGAGGATCAAAACAGCATTATCACAACACAGAACTTTGACAGATACCCTTGTTAATGTTAATTTCAGCCAGACAACAGTAGCTAGTGCAAGTAGTTGATTGGATATTTAATTACCAAAGATACTAGTAGTTTAGTATTAATACTCCTATGATTCATTGGAACTAACGCCTGTCATCGGGAAATCCAGCCTCTTGCAATAGATAATAAATGCATGACCATGTGATCGGTCAATTACAGGAGGACTTGTGCCCTCGTTTTGAATTGATCCTTTAAAACTAGTAGATTTTATTCATTTCATTTAATTCATTATTTTGGGTTGTTGGGTTTACATACTTGAAAATTTATTTTACTATTGTATGCAATTAAAAGCACCCGCTTGTTACTATTAATATTTAAATTTATATTGAGAGAGAGATGCATTTATATTTAATACTTAATCATATTTTAGATAGAATTTAACTTTTTACAATTTCCTGATGGTAATTAATAGAGAGATAGAAATGTCAATTCCTATTGGCTTACTCTATTTTCCTTTCTAATTTTTCATTTTAACATTTGAGAACTGTGACTTTGAATAAGAGAGAGTGTTTGGGCGCACCAATCAATGTTTGTCACAATATCTATGACCAAGGACATCCACGTGCTCTGTTTCTCAATTACCGTATTGTAAAATTACACTCTCTTAATCTTAATTTATTATTTATTTTTAATAAAATTACACATCCGCTAAAATTTATTAAATATAATTTCCAATCTCTATTTTTTAATAAATTTTTAGAATACACTTCATTAACATGAAAGAGTAGAACGAATGGTTTTTCCATAAAGACAAGCATAGGAAGACCAAAAAAAAAAAATTATGAAAGTTGTCAAGGAAACTTTAGTTAATAATATTTCAAAAAACTTGATTAATGATAAAATATAATGATACTCATCCATTTTTATATAAAAAAAACTGTATCACACAGTTTAAAAAAATCGATTAACTATAATAATTATATTTAAAAATAAAAAAATAAGTTAAAATATCCTATATTAATCAACATAAGCATATATTAATTATTTCTTATCAATGTAAATTATGAAGAGTGATTTAAAAAATATATAATAAATATTTATTAAAATAAGTGATTTTATTTATATTGAAAAACAAGTAAAAAGTAGTCACTTCTCTAACAATAATAAAAAACAAAGGAAATACCTCACAATTCATGTAACCAATCCCATTTAATAAAATAAGACTTGCTGTAACATGAGAGAATGGAGGGCAAAGAAGTATATTTTATGACTGAAGTAATGAAAAGTAATATCGAAAGAATTATTAAAAAAACTTTATTTTTTTAAAACATTTTATATTTCAAGATACTCAATTACCTGAAAAAATATCTTATGAGATAGAGAGGGAATATTGATTTACTTTCAACTTTGTTTAAACAAAACGCTGTGTCGGTCATGAATAACTTTTAAAGGTGCACAATCTCCTCAGCTAGAAAGCGTTCTTTCCATTTTGGATATATTATTTTAGATAATGGGCGACACATGCAAAATTATTTTGCATGTGAAAGTATGTGAATATTCATAATGCCTGAAACATGGGAGGCAATGTCTCACCCTCATAATCGGATTAAACGCAGTTATTTCATATTTTCAACACTCAGCAACGGGAAAGCGTTCAGGTGATGAAATCAATCAGAACTGGAACTGCATCTCGGGGGAATATCCAATGGCATCCAGGTGAGCAGCCATGGCCTTGTTCATGGGCGGTGGTCCACACCTCAAAATCTGCGAATCCACATTCCACAACCACCGTGTTCAATCATTATTCATTAGTCATTACCCTCCTCTGAAGCTCAGAAGCTCACAGCATCAATTGAATTAACACCACCAGAAGCTCAAGTTAATAATATGGGGAAATGGGTAAAAATAAATAAAACAGAACCTTGATGTCATTGGCTGGAGCAGGGCATTGCGCTTGAATCATTTCTTTTGACACAAATCCAACACCGCCATCCCATGCTTCAGGAGGCTGGGGAGATGACATAATTTAAGTCAGTAACATAGAAAGGACTTGTCATTATACAGTCAATACATACAACGCTGAACTGAGTATCATGAGGTGGCCTCTTCCCAGAAAGTATCATGGGTGTTAGCTATGGCACAAGGCAAAAGGCATTTGAGCTCGAGTCAGGAAACTCCCAGAAAGTAAAACCACTAACAAGTCATGCACATTCACTCCAAAGGACTGTTAATTACCTATTTCTTCCAGAAGCAATCAATCACAGTCAGAGTCCAAGGACATATTTGTCCTTGTTAATCGTTATTCACGAATCACTATCATGATTTTTCCATGAATTTCCTCACAAGAATGAGAACTTTTGAATTGCTTGGTCAATCTTAGTTAGGACTACAATTACAATATCAATGATGCCAAAGCATGGATGCCATGAATGAGGAAACGAAAACTTTTGTTCTGCATTGTACTGCAACTAACCTGATTTAAGACATAGTATACTTTAAAGCGATCTGGATGCTCAGAAGCAAGTCCATCCAATTCTTCCTGCAGACACAAGAAAAGTGTATATTGAGGGATCCCTACGAATAGTACAAAAAAAATTCAAAAGCCAGTCGCCAATCTGAAGGGGGGATGTGTAGCTCAAGTTTTTCCATGAAGAAACAGTTATATAATACTGAGTAAGGAACAGAAATAACAATAATGAAGAGAATTTTGAGTGAAGTACAAAAATGTCTCCATGAAGAAACAGTTATATAATTCTTTGACACTTCTGACATTCCTACTTCGTATCTGATGGAACCTCACCATCACCCCCACCCTCCTCAATGAATATGCAAAGGACAAATAATCCCTCTTTGCAGCAAAAAAGGAAGTTGCTAAGCAAGTTCATAACCTCAAAAGATAATAGTAAATGATAGATAGAGAGACAAAAGCATATCCAACTACTTTGCAACCAAAAACATACATTTTGCCCCAGTTATTGACATTTCCTATGCAGAACTTTAAGAAATCAATTGCATAAATAGACTTGAGGGAGGCATTTTGAAACAACCATAAATAATTGCCAAAAACTGAGAAGTTAATCCAAGAAAAACATCCTTTCACACAAATTGCAGCTCCCTACACGGCAATAGAGACAGATTATTAGCTGCAAGTAGGTGTATTGTGCTTTGTGATGAACAAGAATGGTGTCATAAAGGCCATAAATTTCTCAGCATACCTACTGCTGCAGACTGTGGAGAAACAACCATAGATCATGCATGGACAAAATAATCAACTTTGGTATCAAGCTATGAATCTCATCAAATAAATGAAAAAAAGATAATATATTTCATTGGGGAAAAAAAGCCAGTTACCTTCAAAAGAATGTCCTCATATGTAACATTGGCATAGATAAGATGCACCTTTGTCCTGTCTTTTGGGTTTTCTAGTATGGCTCTAGCAACCTAAAGGAGCAACAGGGCAAAAGATTATGTCACAGGATTCTTTTAAGCCTCTCGATGATGAATAAACAAAAGCATCTGTCCTAAGTGTATACTTGGAACATTGGTGTGATTCCAGACCCTCCAGCAATCATCCCAAATGCTCTAACATCACCAACTCGATACTTGAAGCGTCCCTGTAAGTGATATGGCGTGCAATAAAACAATCCAAATAACAAGCTTTTGACGTGGCTAGAAGAAATTATATCCAAAATACATAGACTCACAGAGAAAATCTACAACACGATTAAATCCACCAAATAAATATACTAGTTAGAAAACACACAAATAAATTTCCTGATGTTTTTCTGTTCCTCATTATTCATTAAGATGAATTTGACCTACGGCAGTATAGTTTATGGGATTTCATTCAGATATGATATGAAACAAATTTTACCAGGAAGTGCAAGAAATGTCTAAACATTCTCGGGAAATAAAATAAGGCATCAAAATTTCAACAGAGAGAAGAAAAGGGGAAGCTAAGAGAATTTTGTAAGATGGTGCGTTTCAGAAACATTTACCTTGGGTCCTTTAACAGCAAGATAGTCACCAACACGCATCTCACGGAAATGGTGAGACATCCTCCCTAGAGGGTACATCTAATCGAAGCCAAGCGGGAGAAAATAACAAGGGAAGAACATTGGATATAAGAAAGTTAATGGGAGAAAAGGTAAAGACAGTAAACTCAGTCCAACCAAAAAGAAAAAAAAGCTATGGACAAACATACCTTTATGACTAGCTCAAAATATCCAACATCAGAATCCAGCGTAGTAGGTGTATATGGTTTGATAACTTCTTCACCTTGACTATCCTTGCCCCTGTTACAAAAATAGCTTGCTCATAGAATGATAAGAAAACATTGACAAAGAAACTAAACAAAGGGAAAATTACTACCAGCATATTTCTCAGTAAAATTCAAAATGCATTATCTGTTCTCAGCCACCATTAAGACTTACACAAAGAGCACATAACAATTTTGAAACTAACAATCTGAGCAGGTTTCAAGCAAAGTGAGAAACACAAGAAACAAGATCAGCCAGTGAAACCTGCAACTTATATGTTGTCCTATTGGAAGACCCAAAACTGAAGTAGGAGTTGGAAGTTCAAATGTGAACTTTGCCACATTATGGCTCAGCTGAGTGCGCTTCACAAGTTTAAACCCCTTAAAAACGTCAGGGTTTAAGCAGCCTGCGATCACATGGATGATGCGATGCACGCTTTAGAGATCACAGGGTAACTAATTACAACAATAAAATCAGAAACTACTAACAACAAGCAATAGCAAGAAAATTAGACAATCCTAGTACTTAGTGCATTGAGTTTCACGTCATCTCTTGCTCACATCCCCCCCCCAACTTTTCAAATAGGAAGTCCAATGAAAATCAAATTGAGAGACATTCTACACGCAGCGATATATAATGCCATATGTCTTTACAATATTGTCTTGCATACTGATTGGTACACCAAAGATCTTCATTAAAATGTCAGACTGCTCCTCGTAGAATGTAAAACATGGAAAAGGACTTACATTGAAAGAGATTAAGATTCAAAATAACAGATTCCACAAGCATAAATGAGCGTCCAAACATCATCGATAGAAGGATAAAGGGTCCGAGCAATAGATTTCGCAAACCAAAAATTTCGAGCCAAAAAACTTTGTTGAAGACACACATATCGAGGCATTGTCTTGTCTTCCATTTTTTTTTTTTGGGGGGGGGGTGGTTGTGCTAAAAACTTCCGGGAATGACTAGTCATGGTGAATATTAACCCCCATTCATAATCATGACACGTTAAGCGAAATTCGAGGAGGCAGGAAAATGAAATCCAAGGTCAAACCTTTGGCCTTCTTGGACGACAAGAGGTAGAAAGCACCGAGAGCAATGGCCACAAAGGCCACGGCGACGCCCACGAGCATCTGATTTTCCGGTGTCTGTAGGAAGTCCATGGTTTCAGCTCTAGATTTCAGGCGCAGAGTTGCGGGAGATTCACGGCCTTTTGGTGCCTCTGGGTCTCCGCCAAACGTCCCAGACGAAAGTCGAAACTCCCCAGCGAATGTTTAAGCAGGAATTATGGCAGGTGTGCGTGAAAATAATAAGATAAAATTAAAAAAAAAAAAGGGAAATTTGCGTGCTGTGGCTTCGATCTTGTAAAATTTTGTCCGAAAGGCCCTAAAACTCTAAATTAGAAAATCATGGAGGTTAATGTTGCAATGAATGAAAATATTCAAAGTTTAACGGTAATGGAAATTATACTAAGAGTAAAATACTTTAACACACCCCTTATTTTATCTTAATTATAAATATTTTTTTTATTTTTAAAATACATACCAACCTCATTAAGTATTAATAGTTATAAAACAAAACCATTCTATTTATTTTTAAAATTTTATTTTTATCTATACAACAGTCTATTAATAGTTAAATTATATATATTGAACTAAAATATCATTTTTTAAATGTAAATATTATTTTAAAATTAATCATAGTACTTAAAAAATTAATGCATATATTTTTAGTTTAAATTTATTTTTTATTTTGTAAACATATTCATTAAAAAGAAAAATATCAACTGAGGACCTTTGGAAGTGATTTATATGAAAAAAAGATTGTAAGATTATGAAGTTGTTTTGTAGCCTCTTAATACTTGGCTAAAATTAAGTTTTTATGGGATAAAACGACATTACCCATAGAGTTTAAAATAGCAAAAAAAAAAAAAAAAACATGTGTGTTAACTATTAAAGCTTGAATATATTATTAATTTTGAATGAACTATTTATCAAAATTCAATTTAATACTTGTTGACAAATGACTAACGTTTGTACAATTAAACTCATATTATTTTATTTTTTATGTGGTTGAAATTTGAATGTGTTGTTAATAATCATAAATAAATTATTGTTAAAACTCAAATAACTTGTTTACGCAGAGTGAATATTTATTTCATTAAACACGTGCTCAGTTTTTTATCTTATCAAAATATGAATTTGTTGTTGCTAATTATAAATGAAGTGTTGTCAAAACTTGAATGGTTTGTTGTTTATACGAGGTAAACAGTTACTTCATTAAAACACATACTATTAGTTTTTCTATCTTATTAGTGTCTAAATATATTATTAATCATGAATGGAGCATTGTTAACACCTAAATAAAATGTTGTTAATCTCTCACATGTGATTTTTTTAATTAATTTAAACTTTTGAAGTGATGTCATATTTTCTGATAAAAACTTAATTTTAGCCAGATATCAAAGGACTGTGGCGTAAGTTTAAAATTTTATAATCTTTTTTGAATGCAAATTACCTATAGGGGCTCTCAGTTGATATTTTCTCTTATTAAAAAGGCAATTAAAAACTTAACGAAGTAAAGATTTTTTTTTTCAGAAATAAAATCATATTTATTTTAAAAAATATTTCATTAATTTTAACAAAAAATTTAAGTTGTTTATTTAAATATTGACACACTTAATTATTTATTAAAATTAGGAGAGAAAGTAGACAATTATATTATAATGGAAAACTAAAAAAATTTAAAATTTAACAAAATTTCAAATAAAAATTTGAGTATGTTAAAATATTTAAGGTTTTTAAAATAAAAGAAAGGTCTCCGTAAGTTTAATCAAAACAAGAAAAGTCATTATATTTAACTCTTATAGCAATTTTAATTATTTTATGAGGTTATATTATATTTATTTTACAGTATGATAATTTCAAGATGCATTTCATTGTGTAACTTAAAGAAATTTTAAGCAGTGATTTTAATAAATTTGGCATTAAAAAGGTAATAAAAAATTAAAATTTAAATAAATGATGATTTTCAAATGTAAATTAAATTAAATTACTTCGTACATTGATTCAAAAATTCAGTAATTTTAGCTTCGTTATAAGTTTTGAAGGATTGGCCTTTTCTTTTGCAACATTAGCTTGGGGTATTCTCGTAAAAAAAACGTTAGATTGGAATATAGAATGTAATTTTCCCTAAAAATATAGGGAAGAGAGCATTGGACATTGATGAGGTGGTAGCCTGAGCCTGGTTGGTGGACCCGATACGAGGGACCTATTGTATTTTTTTTTTTTTTAAGGAAAACAACGTTGTGGCCATTGCCATTGGAGCGATCTCACGATTAGGTAACCTATCAAATTGTGATACCAAATATATATTCCATCTGAATTATTTTTCAACATATTCTATCAAAATTACAAAAAATTAAATTTTATTAATTTTATTTTAAAATTTAATAAATTTTTATCTTTACCCGTCGTAAAGATAAAAAAAATTATCATTACTCACCATTTTCCTTCATTCTTGCTTTAACATTTTATAAAATAATCAGAACAAGTGTGCTTTAATATATTAATAATTAATAATATAAATAAAAATAATTTATCATAGAATAATTAATATAAGTATCTATCTTGATTTAATTAAAAAAATATTAAATATATAAAATTAACTGCATGAGTTTTTTTTTTTTTAAATCATACATGAGCCAAATATTGACAAGATTGTGAATGGATCGACTTACGAGGACAGAAAGGCTGGAAGGGTAGGGTTTTTTTTAAAAAAAAAAAAAAAAACAAAAAACCCAGAGCTTGAAGGGTAGTTGGAGGGGTGCAGTGAAACTTGAGGTAGAGATACAGATGAATCCTCTTGGAAACGTGGAGCCAGCTTTCTCGGCCAGCACGCGCTACGCGCCTTTCTCCTTCCAGTTTGTTGCTTCTCATATGGAAATATGGAACTAAAAATCAACCTCTTCGTGTGCCTGCAGACACATCGCTTTCCGGACTCCAGTGCTTATTGAGTGAGATCAAAGTTTCTTTTGGGCACACCCACACGGTGTAACCATAGTTCAAATCTTTTGTTTTCATACAGTCAATCTGGGCCCTGTAGTTCGCTTCAGATGTCACCATCTGACCTGATTTTTTTTTTCTACGCCATTGCAGCAGTCAATTTTTTCCAGGTTTGATAAGAGTTCAATCCAGTCTTGATTACGATTATTCCTTATACTATTTCAAACTCTCAGAACCGTTCGAATGCTCTGGAGATTTTGCATCCAATTAAAAAGACATTGGAAAGTTTTTCTCGATGTTCTGCTTCATTTCACTTATTCTTCTTTTTAAAACAGAAGGTTTAAATTTGAAATATTATACAATATGTCAAGTTCCCAATTTATTGGAACCTCCAAGGCAAGCCTTCTCAACCTTCCTATCTAAACGGATCCTCCAAGAGCCTGTATTTTAGTAACATCTTATATTTGTACATTACTACATCAGCAAGATGCCCATATATCCTCCAGGTAATGAGCAAATTCCTTCTCTCTGCCAAAAATTACGGTGCCATGATCTGTATTTCTTACGGTGCTCATCTCAGCTTTTGGAGCCTTCAGCTTCAAGTTATAGCAGCACTCCGACGGGACAACACCATCTCTGTCACCTCGAATCACATTTATTCTGACCCCAGCTTCACTCAAAACTTCCAGGTAACTATCCAAAAATTTCGCGCCCCCGCAAATCACATTGTGCATGGAGCTCCAAGCTGATTGATGGGTGTGCCTGGTCAAGTCTATGGTCAAGAAATGAAGATCCCTGCAAAAGAGGAGGCCAGCTTATCAATATCGTCGATGTCAGTGATGTGCACTGCAATTTCTTTCTCTGTTGTCAAGAAAATGTAGTTTACTTACCTCTTGAAAGTAACGAACTTGATAATTTTCTCCCATATCCTGTGATTTCTGCAAAAGATGAGGCAAACAAATCGACCCAAGTGCTCATACCACGACATGAAGGAAGAACCGAATGCCAATGGCGGCCACAGTTTCTTGCCAGCAAGTTTTGTGAGTGCATTTAAACTAGCATCGTTTCCCCCAGAAGGAAAGTATGGCTGCCAGAAAATCAGCAAAGAGAAAATTGCTAAATGTTAAAGTTGCAGAAGTATGATCATTTTGGTTCTCTGTTTTAAATGACAATTCTGAAAGAGGCATATCAAGGAGGGTTTCAGGCACTTACAGGGGCAACAATGGTGATGGATTTAACACACCTGGGGTACTTTGCAGCCAAAGCCAGTGCAATTATACAACCCATAGAGTGTGCAACCAGATGAAAAGAACTTAAATTCAATGGGTGAACCACAGATTTCTCTATCATTCCCACATGATCCCTCAAAGTGTAGGAACAATTTCTTGGCTTGGGGCTCCTACCAAATCCTAGCAGATCCACCGCAATCAATCGGTAATTCTGCTTTGCTTGTTCAGAAAGATTTGGGAATACTGTTTGTGTCCAGAACGACGAAGAACAGAGAAACCCATGCAAAAAAACCACATTCTCAGAGGGCATTCCCTTGCAGTTCTCGTCAGCAGCTGTTAAACGTAAATTTGAACTGCATGAGCAACCCAATGGACTACATTTTGTACAATAACACGAAAAGGAAACAGAAACACTAGTTCTGAAGTTACCTATCGAGGGCTCTTTCACCACAAAATGAAGTCTGTGATCACCATCACTCACCCACGAAAGGCACGACTCGCACCCACAATCAGACCAACGGTTCATCGACCACCTACCTCCCCCGAATTTTCTCTCAGATTCTTCCAGTTGTTTCCTTCCAATTCGAAGGAAACCCATGTCCCTGAACAAGTTTTTTCTCCTGTAAAAGGTATCTGATAATTCATCGTCCTTATCATCTTTCGAGTTCTCCTTGTGCTTACCCCTGTTTCCGCAGCAACACGTGGGGGCATCCCCTTCAATATGTTCATCAAGGTATTTATATATCAGGCAAAAAACAGTGTCCAGGAAATCAAGAACGAGGAAAACGATGGAGGTGATGATAGAGATGAGCTGTTCAGCGGATTTGGTTAGCCATTTTGCCGAAAAATCTGCAAGAGACATGGACGAAGAGGGAGGGAGCTGGAAAGGGACACGGGGTAGAATGGAGGTTGGAGAAAGGCGAAACTGGGAGACTATGAAATGGCGATAAAGATTCGACCACGTCGAGGCATCTCATTCCACACTCAGTCACGGATGACGTTTGTCCCCTCCTTCCATTTCCACGGCCACCCAAACAACAGAAATATCTCCATTCGATATCGTGTCGATGTCGCCTGTTGTCCTGTTTGCTGGTTACCCGTTTTTGTCTCTCTCGTCATGCCATGGCTCGGCAACGGCAACTCAACCCTTTGTCTTTTTGGCAACCCTTTGTCAAACAAGCAAAGCAAGATAAAGTACGAATAAAATTTATTAAAAGAACTTTTTTTTTTTCGCGTTAAAATTTGAAATGATTAGAAGTAAAACAGTTCAGTGTAAGTTGGAATTGAATTTGAGTCACGTCTGTAGCTTCCATTTCCACCACGCACCAAACCGGAAAAAAGGGCCTGTATTTGGGCTTAATCCCCAAGTTGAAACTGACCTAAAAAGGCTATAATGAGAAGAAAAGGCCTTGGCATGTGTGTGCTCTTCTTGGGCCTACCTTTTGTCTACATTAGACTTTGGACCAAGTTGTGGTGACTGCGACGGGACAGCAACTTCTGCTTGTCTTTTAACAATCCCAAAAAACAAATCCAAGAGAGATCAGGAATATGGAGGATGCTTCGTTTAGAGCAATTTTTATCAACGCGCAACAGTAAAGAATTGTGTAGAGAAGCTTGTACAAGTGTATGGATTAAATTGATGACACCCTCTATTATAGTAATATAATGAGAAAGGAACTGTAGTGGCTGGTGCAGCAAGTTAACTGTCTTGAGCTAGACTACACTATTATATTTACATTTTACACACACAAAGTAGAACCTGGTTTGGTAATTGGTAATTTGGTAGTGGTGATGAGCAGCATAAGATGTAGATGAGTGCTTATGGCTGTCAAGGTCACAGTCAAACACATGAAATCATTGAGAAAGAGAATTATATATGTCAAATCTGCCACACATAGGTCCACCGCCCATAGTCACCCCGCTCTGGCCATCATCTTGACGTGGTGGGTCTCCCACCAATCATGTAGTTCCTGAACATTCCATCCCTTTCACCCACTTGCTCTCCCTCATTTACCTTGTTTACGTTTACGTATATCCCCATGCCATCCATTCCCTCTTGCTTCTCTCTACATCTCCAGACCGAGGCTCGCCCTTCCTCACACCATAGCTATTGCTGCTAAGAACTAGTGGTGTTATATCAGCATAAATAGAAGATTAAAAAAATATTAATAATGTTTGTTTCATTTTAAAATGAGACAAAAGTTGCTTAATCATGGAGGCAATCCAGTGTCTGATCATGATTGGTTATTGATGAACGATCGCACACTCTGGCATGTTATATCAGTGAGCACAAAGTCAAAATTCTGTCTAATCAACTGCCTCTGGCTATGGTGAGCAGGACTAATGGCATTTGGAAGTTTGTACCCGGAGAGCTTATCTTTACTTTATAACCCCTCGGGTCTTCAGGTTATAAACGGTTAACAACGCAGAGGCCTCTCATAAAGTCTAAAGATTTTTTTTTTTTTTTGGTGTTTAATAACTGACTTCAATTGCTAAATTTTATGGGAGCATTAATCCCAAAATTGGTCCCTTTTGTGACACCTAACGACACCCCGTCTACTCATGTATCTGTTTCTCTTCCTTGTGGCGAAGGAACGGTGGACTTAACTTGCTCTTTGCCAAATCTACAAATTAAATATATATATATATATATATATATATGTATGTATGTATGTATATTTAAGGAGAAAGAAATGATAAATATGTAAAAGTTGAGGTTGACTTGGAGCACTAGCACTAGCACTGTCCTGCAAAACTCGATTAAATTATTTTGTCCGTCTGATGTTTTTTCCCCCTATATAAGCACCGTCTCCGCACTGTTTGCCTTATCATCATTCATCACCTTGCTAAGTCTCCAGATCTCTTTTCTGCTCATTCAACATGGTGCACAAATCTCCCCTGCAACTCGTCATAATCCTCCTGGGTTTTTCGTTTGCTGTCTCGTCTGTCGCTGTCCCAGCAAGCAGTAAGACTTGAACCATTTGCAACCGTCAATTCTTTTGATTGCCAAAATTTGACATGCATCTTGAATTTCATGGTCTACAGGAAGCCTCAGGTCAAACGGAGAAGAATTTTCAAGACTCTCAACACAAGCAACCCCGGCCCAGGTTCTATATCTGGACTCATGAATCTAATTCACTGTTTTTTTCAATATGTCAAAATCTCAGAATTGACAACATGAAAAAGAATTGCAGGGTTTGAGGAATGGAGAGGAGATGATTGAGATGGGAGAAGAGGTGATAGAGGGAAGGATGGATTTGGAGAGTACAGATTATCCAGGGACAGGAGCAAACAACCGCCATGATCCAAGAACACCAGGAAGAGCTTGAGTGATCCACAATTGACGTTATAATCTCTGTATAGATTATATATAAGACCTAAGAGGTTGTTTACATACAGATACTGGCTTGAGATTTCTTTATTCTTCATGAAGGTATTGAGGTGGCTTTCTGTGGTCTAAATCTTCCTAAATGTAACGAAGGTTTTGCAATAAAGCGACTCGCCTATGCGAAGCAGCTTCATATGCCCAAAATTAAGTCTAGAAATTTCAACTGTTGAGTTTGGTGGTATTACATGACCACACGGGGAGGCTCAATACATTGCTACAATATCACGTCCGTCTGTGCACTACATGGTTTCACCGACTGCCACGTGTGAGATTCATTGAATCTTCCAATACAATACGAGATAATAATTGTGTTGCCATCACCTCTGATTTTAGTTGAATTCAATGATTCAATGAATTTTGTGGAAAAAATTAATAATTCAATTAATTTTCATTTACATGTTTTTGTGGTTTTAAATTTTTAATTATTTTTTGGCAAGCAAAGGGCTCCATTAAATACGCGCGCGCGCGCGCACAGATAAGTAGAGAGTCCATTGATTACGATGGGCCGAGGATGCTTTCTTTTATAAGTGAGTGGTCCAGAACAACGGAGGAGGCTTTAAATGGGCTTCAGGGAAAATGAAATAAAGCCCAATATACAACCTTCACCTCGTCAGTCATCACAAAACAAAGACCCAACTTGAATTTTGACATCAACTAATATTTTATCCGCATTCAATTACCAAAACCCACCATTATAGACTGACTCGACCACGTGATATCAGTATTGACTTGGATTCCAGGAGCGTTGCTGTTTTTATTTTTTTTTATTTTTATTTTTTGTCCATTGCAAGTTAATTTTTCATTCTGCATGCGCGTGTATTTTCTTTAATCACTACTATTGCAAGTTGATTTCATTGTGCTCAATCAAATCGCCCTTGAAAAATTAAAAAAGTGCATATGTAGGTCACGCTTTTAAAATTTTATTGGTAAATTTATTTTTTTAAAAAAAATTAAGCAGTTAAACTTATAAATTTAAAATGTTTTATTCCAGTCCTGTCAATCAATGGGGATTCTAATTAAGATTATCTTAATGTGGCACACTTATAACGCATGACACAAACCGAGAGACTTTACATATAAATCCCGTAAAATACACTTGAATACCACAAGCAAAAGTTCATTTACAACACATTTAATTGTTATTTTCTTTTACTCAGCTGTCCATTGATCTTATAATATTTAATTGTATTATGTGGGATTTCAAAGTAATTTTTTCAAACAAATTTAGCCTAAAAACCCATGAAATGCAAATGGTTTATTATGCAAAAGTCGGCCTCCAATTCCTGAAATCTCAACAAGTTCAAGGCTTAAAGTAATACGTGAATGCTGTTTACAATATTCGACCTTTCAAACGATATTTCAAAGATTTTTCCTTTTTTAAAAATGCAGTCCTTAATTCAATTTATTTGAATCATTTGACGAGACCTGAACTGCTGGACATCGAAGGGACTCGTGTCCCAAGAAAATCAGAGCAATTAGCAAAAGCAAAAGCAAAAGCCATTTATCCATGAATTCTGAGATTCCAAACATTATTCTACGTACACATAAAATATGCAACGCCATTTGCCAAACGGCGATTAAAATATCCACACGCCACCCTTCGTATCCCTTTGGTCCTCAGCAATGACGTCACCCATTTTCCCGTTAACCCTTTTCTTTCCCAGCATTCAACATTATGATCCTCCTCGCACCAAAAAAACTGTATCATGTAACCGATATTCAAGACGAATTAAAGATATATGTTTAGTTAATAATGTAGATATTGGTTCAGAGCTAGATTTACCACATTGTCTCCGGTCCCTTCACAAAAGCCCCAACTCTGATATCACAAGATAGGAATGGGAAGCAACCACCAAGAAATGGGGAAAACAGGACAAATGGACAAGATTAGTGTTAAACCAAAACTTTATCTTGAGACTATTCTTACACTATTTTGTGGAACAGATCATGAAAAACGTCATATCCCAGAACATAATATCAGCAACATATATGATACGATTCTTGAATGTCGTATGAAAAAATTTCAATCACAGAAGAGACTGAAAAGGGAGCAAAGAGTTTGTTAATCATGCCTGCCAATATATATGGTGCCAGAATGATTTTCCAGAGTCTGTATCTTTTCGTTGATTTTATGTAGAGATTTGGAACTTGACCAGGTTCGGAATCTTCCCCCTACTAAGGCCCAAATGCCAATTTGCAATCTCACAGTACTCTCTATCTGTTGTGGTATTGGTCGAGTATTTTAATGAGGGGAATGACTGGCGTTAAAATTGGGAAAAACCGTGATTTTTTTTTTACCAGAGGGAAAAACCGTGATCAAAGTTAAAATATTTAATCAATACCTGAGGACCAAGTGCAATGTTCTTGGAAATTATAGTCTGCAAACTTACCTTCCCTTTTTGTTTCTGGTGCAGGGGGTCAATCTTTTTATGGTGGTCTTATCAGTACATTGAAGCCTGATTGATTAAATTAAAGTCAAAAGTGACAGCGGAGTGACTAATTTAATTTGCATCAGTAAAAGGGGACAGATTAATTGAAGGAAAAGAGAGCCTGACAGGCACAAAAAAACAAAAGCAAAATCACAGATCATTAGACTTTCAAGGAGCAAGCTAGGAAGATGATTTTCACAGTGCATAGTCACTATTATGCGGGTGTTGAAAAATTTAGTCATAATTGACACTTACGTTAGGGCTGCTATGAAATTTTCTAGGATAATGAAAGCACCAGAAATAAGAGTCAATTGTATTTGATATTCACGCCAGTGAACAGAGAGGACAGGAAGACCATTTAGTTGAAAACTAGTCCGTCCATGTTCCAAAAGCCAAATGAAATACGACGTCCTCAGTGCGAGGTTAATTAAGAGTTAGATCAGGTTCGGAAAATGCACACTTTCACGACATGAATATGAATCGCATTGAAAGAGATCTAACTAAAATGACAGCATTGGTCACAATCCGTGATTTTTTGAAAGGTTATGATGGTCCAAAAGCTAGAGTGTATAAGGCAACTCTAAAAAAATCTAGACAGCTTAAGCACATGAATATTTTAGAGTCTAAAGAACTTCTTGAATATATCTAGATAGTTGATATAAAATATTTTGTATGAAAAAACTGTATGATTGAATCAATTTCCACAATCCATTAAGAAAGTGAAAAAATTCTAAATACAAGGAAAGGTTTATAAATATTTTCACCCCCTTCATTTACAATCATTTTTGAGTTCTCGTAGCAAGAAAACTCTTACATTTACCAAACTTTCTCATTCATCCTTTGCTATCATCCCTTATCTTTGTCATAACATCTTCTTAGTTATAAGGGACGCTTATTTAACATCTTTTAATATAAAGAGTGTTTAATTGCAGCACTGGTCGAAAGATTAGTCTGTGGCAATTGAAACATGATACTAGTATTATGGATTATACTTGCCTAGGTAGGGATCGTTATCTGTCTTATTTTCATGCTGCACCTGATCCTAGGAGTAGGGTTTGAACAACCACACTATATTTTGTCTTCTCCGATGCCGGAAATGCATGGGTGGCCAAACTTGCACCCTACACCATTCGAGTCTAGCTAGCTTTCCATTTTGATGATCTTGATTGCTTTTACCGCTCTTACGGTCGAGTTATGATCATTGATCATTATTCATTATTGGTTTTTGGAGTGAAAGAAAACCTAGAAAAGGGGAGGAACCAATGAGATCACGTAACACAAGAAGGCAATATATACGGCTACCTAGTAGGTTCGGCCAAAAAGATGAAAGGGATTGATACCGAGTAAGCAATAATAGCACGTGCAGAAAATAGCGAATGGGTCCTAATCGAAGTTAGGGGGTATTATAATGTTTATTGCTTGAGGGTTTGTAACGTCAATTATTTTGTTCTTGTTTGGGAAAACTGTGTCATCCCAGATCATCAGGCAGGATTTTGATAATTCACAAATATACATGTACTGATCAACATGAAAGATAAAACCGAATCAACGTTTGGTCAAAAAAAGGAGAAAATGGCGGTGGCACTAGCAATTACCAAAGCCTCTTTTATTGTCAAAAAAGGCTGCGCTTAATGTTCCGTTTTGTTACTACACAAGGACAAACTCCAACTAATCTCAAAAGTTGTCACTTGCACCCACAAAGACCATTGTCTTGGAAGTTGTGAGTTCTGATAACTCACGCCATACAAATAATATAGCAAGCTCCCTTGAGCTGGAACTCCAATATATTGATATCTGATCCGGGATGGTGGGGGCTGTGTTTTTGCTTTTGTTTTCAATGGATCACTTAATTTTACTTAAAAGACACCTATATAGGTATCTGACAATATCTTGAGCCTTTGTTGCTTTCCAAAACTCCATCAAAGTGGCTGTTACATTATCATATGAAAAGCATCATCCATAGATTGACAGAATCCTCTTTGGTCCTCCTACTTTAATTCACAGTACTATCCTTGCTTAGTGACGCGATGTTATAAAAAAAAAACTGGTAAAATTAACATGAGGAAAATGTCAATAAATAGAATCACAAGAAGTTCCATAGTTTATTAGTGCAATTGATCACTTGTTTGTTTAATTTTCCGTCCTCGAATGTTAAAAATGAGGTGATTGGAAATTAAGGACTTTTTTAACAACTTGTTTTAAGAATAGTTTTCTATTCACCAAAATTAAAAAATAAAAAAATCTATTTAATAATATTTTTTAAAAAGTATTTTGAAGAATAAAAAAATAAAATATTATTATCAAAAATAGAAAAGCAAAAATATTTTTAAATATTTGAAATTATTGTTTTGGAGAATAAAAGAAATAAAAAAAACACTCATTTTTTTATTTTTTATTTTCAAAATATGTTTTATAAAATATTAATTTTTAAGATAATAAAATAAAAACATTTTAAAAGAGGCTCTAAACATGAATGGAAATGTGAGAGAGACAAAATAATGCATTATTTCCCTCCCGCCGATCGAGTTCGCCATGTGCGAGCGCGCGCGCACAGTGATTTGTCAAGCATCAAGGACACTGAACTCCTCGTGTTTTGAATTTAATTTATTCGTCATATATACATAACCTTACTATATATATATATATATAGTATTTCCAACTATTTGATATTTCTCACAAATACTGTCACCATTGCAACCTTGAGATTTCCATGCTCATTCTCAAACTATTTAGGCATGGCAAAATATTTATTTGTATTATTACTCTGCATTATTTATGCATATGCAACCACATATATTTAACGGTACTGAGGATATTTAAATGCAAAAAAATACACAAAAAAATAGTAGAATAACGAACAATTAGCATTTGTATTTCATTGAGTATTTGCATGTATATACTCACACAAATATACCTGTGTGTGCACCGAAAATTTGAAATTAATAGCGCCTAACCCAATAATGAGCAAAGTCATGCACCTTGGTGTGTGGACAATAATGAAAAGGAACATGGATATACTAGAAAAAAAAATTCTTCCACGTAAATATGTATATCGATTTTCATATATGTGTGTATGTGCGTGTGCGTGTCAAAATTGATAGATTTTCTAGTTTAAGTTTTCATCATTTCCACCTACGCAGATGAGTAAAATGCAAAGAAAGGTTTTCTTAATTGTTGAGAGTGACATGATAAGAAGATGCATGAACGTAGCAAAATCAAGATCGATGTAGAATAATGAAAGTGAAGAAAAAAATGTTGCTAGCTAACTGACTTCCCATGCTCGAGCTTAATCGTAATTTCATCACTTTTTCTTCTCTTTATTCTCTTGTTTCCCATAAAAGCTATATTATATATTGATGAAGAACCCACCATATCAACAAAAGGTAGCAAGTATTGAAAATGTTCATATAGCTTTCACGGGCTCCACTACTGTTCTATTACATTGATAGCTAGGGTTTCTTTTTATTTTTAAATAGCTTACGTGATTCACTTCTATAATTTGAATTCGAATTCTTGTCATTCTATCAAGAACCGCATTTTTCCACAGACTACCATGTAACTACCATGATGGCGACTGCAGGTTTGGTATAACCAAGCCATCAGATTCTAATCTTTAATTAATTTAATTAATCATATATAGATACAATGTCACCAAATCTCGAACTTGTAGAATAACAATTTAATTCTGGAATATTCAGCCGACATTATTGAGATTGAGGAATTAGGAAAGCGCTAGCGTGAATTCCGAATAAACCCAATTAATTATACATTAATTTCCCGAAGGAAAACATCATTGTGACGGTAATATGCCTAGATTAACAAAATGAAAAGTGGAGATATTTACGTCGGTCTCGTGCTTAGAGTTTGTCGTTCCGGTTCTGGGAATGTATGTTTGTTTTTTCTCGGAACATGTTCTCCGAACAAAATTAAAATGAACGCGAATGTTGAAGCTATATATATAATGATGTTTAATGAACCTAATGGGATTTAGGTTTTATAATATATACTTATTCCTTGGGAACTCAATTTAAGGGTTTAGATCGATGACATAAACAAGAATCCGTAAATTGACAATCTTGGTCGTCACCATAACCCTATGAAGAAAAACGACTAATTGATCAAACTCCCTGCCATGATCTTCATCTTGCAAATACTATTTATAACCTCTTCCATCCAATTTTGTAATGCTGTATTTGTCTTCACTTTGTTCCAAACCGTTATTTCACTTCGAAGAATTTGGCTTTTTTATCTTTTAAATTTCAGAAGCAGTAACGGTGGTTCCTTCTCTTTGAGCCTTTTTGTTCTCGAAAGATAGAAACACAATAGAGTAGCGAGGGATAGCCTGTAGGTAGAAAAACTGAAAAAGGTAATAGGAAAGAGAATAAGATTATTCCAATTAAGGTTAGGTAAGACATGTACGTACACCATAACTAAGCAATGAATTAACTAGTGTAGGTTTTTGTTGGCAAAGTAACGGTAGCAATCAAGAAAATCATAATCATAGTTTAGTAATATTAATTAAAAAAAAGGAAGAAGGAGAGAGAAGGGTGCTTCATGTGGCCCGGGGTCTCTCAAGGGTCAAAAGCATGATATATATAAAGCGACTCGTGCATGCATGCAACAAAATAGAGGTCAGTGAGAGCATGAAAACTAGAGAAAAATGTTAGACAAGCGAATATTGGGTGGGATACTCCCTTTGAAAGAGACTTGCTAATCCCTTCTTAACGGCATCCTGCTTGATTGATAATTTCACTAATTAGGCACGTCAAATCCTCTATTAAATTATATACCTTTTCCGTCCAAATTATCTTCTCACCCCTTGTCACACTTAAACTAATAATCAATCAATACCAATACCAATATTAATATAAATTATAAAGAAATAGAGGCTAACCTACTTATATTTAACTGTTAAGAGTGTGGCCTATATCTAAATAGAATGCCAAAGATAGGACGAAAGGTAATTAATATATATTTATTCAAATAATGGTCTGCTCTCTCCTTGAACGTAGTGATGCTAATTGGGAGGGCACTATAAATCGTGGCCGTGGAAGACACTGCGGACGATCAATGTTAGACTATCGGTTGTTATTATCATAAGCACGTGTTAATTGAGTTCTGTGACAGCGTGTGCATGAATTGCCACTTTTACTGCGTGTGAAACAAATTTTACCAGACCTATGTTAAGAAATAGTATTTCACCATTTTACCTTGCCGAGGGTGGAATTGATATCCTAATTAAAAGTAGGCACGTGTTATTCATTCAATCAGAAGGTTCAGGAGAACTGTTGCTGATTACAAAGACTATGAAATTTTGTGGGTATCTACGCTGCATCCTTCCTGTTTTGCAATCGTCTTTCAAAGTTAGGTCACAACAATTAATTTGAATCAATAATGCTTACCATCCACACAACCCTACATATTTTGTTCATGTGCTTTTCAAGTTTACGAATTTATGATTCGATACCGTATATTATATAACTCCTCGATGTGCCACACATGCATGCCTGTCTGGTATGTCACTTTCGGAGTTACATTCTATTTTTATTCTATTTAATTAGTTTACTAGTTTATATAATGACTTGTTTCTATAAGAAAGTTAGAGCTCTTTCCCTTTCAACTATTGATGATTGGTAAAATAATCACTTATGTGGGAAAATATGCGTCTGATTACGTTAATGCAGCCCCCATTAACTTAGTAAATTAGAATTAGGCAGACACAAGTGTCTCCTCTATCAGTAAAACTACAGAACAGAGGAAATCAGAGAGATCAGAATAATGTTCTCATTTCTAATTATAAAAAAAAAAAATTCTGAGCTCTCTGATTTCCTCTGTTCTGTAGCTTTACTGATATCCTCCCTCCCCCTGTCCGTATCTCTCTCTAATTATATATAATTATATAGATGTATGGTATACATATATTAAAATAATGCCATCCAAGTATATCTAAAGCAATTAAACTAATAGAAGATGATACTGAAATGAAACTAAAATCAATTATTGACGTTTTTTTTATTTATTGATCGTGTTTCTAAAAATCATAACTTAATTTATTCGATGTCATAACAACATTTCAACTTCATATATGTCAACTCTAGACAGCTAGAAGATCACGTTAGAGCTTTCAGAAAAATTAATCTCTCCGTTTAAAAATATAAAATATTTTTTAAAAGGTTGATGTTAAAAAATACAAGATATTTTGAGTATTTTAAAATGTAATTATTATCTTTTTTAAAGTACCCTCATTAAATAGATTACTTTATATTTTTTAATAAAATATTTTATTAAATAAAAATAAATATAAAAGATAAGATTAATTTAAAAATAAGTAATTATTTTATTAAGGTTGAGATTTAATTAAAAATATTTATATTTATAAATGAAAGAAGTATGAAATGGTAATTTGCTTTCAACGTGAACTTTTAGGTTTAAAATGCTTATAAAAAGCTGTATTTGGTACCAAAAAGTAAATAAGATTATTATAAATACACACAGAAGATCCATCCCCGTGACGAGATGAATAGGGAATAGCAATGGTTGGTTATTATATTACCTATAATTATTAGTTATTAGTTCGTGAATAGTATTATCAATAATTAATTAATAATGTCGTAAAATTGGAGTTGTTGGAGAGCATTTTTCTTACTTACAAGTGACTTGCCTGCCTTGGCTGTTGAGCCCAGCACTTTACTTGTTGTTGTCAGAGAAAGTCCACATGTTAGTGATATCACACACGACATTACTTTCGGAAAAAGTTTCGGCCACAGTCAAGCTGATCCCTGGTTCGGTGATGCAATACGACATCATGTCCACTGTTTCAAGCTTCATGCTATTTTAAAAAGGGTCAAGGTTAATTACTTAATTACTTGAGTATTCATTATATAGTTTAGATTTATTTGTTCGTTAAAAAAATATAAGACATAATACATTAAAAAATTAAAATAAAAATAAATTAAATAACCTTTTTTATTGTAATAAATATAACAAAACTTAATATTATGTATCATAAATATAAATATCATCATAACTTTTAAAAATTTCATAAATTATTATTTTAAATTTCATAAATTAAATTATTTTTCTCATTTATAGTTCATTTATCTCTCTTTATATTGCCTCCTTTCCTAGCAGCAAAAGGGATCTTAATTAAGTAGCTTATAGAGCCCAGTCAATCCTCGTCATCAACTAAACAAACCCTTTCTTTTATGTGTCACTAGAAGGGTCCCCCCAAGCGTCAATTCTCCAATCTCCCATTCTAATAGTATATTTCTCACGCCTGCATCGTGAACTCCGTTTTGCAATAATTTAATAAACAGTAAGAATTAAATTCATGATAATCTTAAATTTCAAAGTTGTTTTAAATTCATCTTCATCATATCTCGGGGACAATAGTAATGTGTTCGTTTCTTTAGGTAGTCTTGACGGGGCTCCTCACCCCTGGCACTGTGTCAGGTGAGATGAGAGATCTATCACATGAAGTTTACAAATAAATTACACTCTTTTCATTCTAAATCATAGAATTATACTTTAAAAAAATTATTCAAATATAAGATAATTTAAAAAATTAAAATTTTATTAACAATATTTTTTTAATATTATCATTCAAGTGGAGAAAGAGTTGAAATGATATTACATCATAATGATTAATATGATTGATTGTGTGAGGATATTTTTAACAGTTTTGGATTTTATTTTGAAAAAGTATATCATTATTATATTTTATTAGTATATATAATATTATCTTATGATTTAAAACAAATGAAATACGATGGAAGAATTAGAAATACATATGATTTGGTTCCGAGGTTGCTCACAAAAATGGATGTGTCCTGATAACGTGGATGTCCTTCAATCTAATGTCAATCACGAAAGAAATACAGATCGGAGACTCGTTCAGTCAATTATTCGGACCAAAAAAAAAATGAGAGAGAGAGAGAGAGAGAGAGAGAGAGTAAAAACTGAGAAGAGACGAGGATAGTATGGGAATGGCGTTGTCATGTGGTGAGGGGAGATGGTCGGGGAGTGACGAACGTGGGAAGGGTAACAGTTAGACAGTTCACGTGCGGGTGGGTGGTGCATTTCATGTTCCCGCTCGTTATCTGTCACTTTCTGTTTTCTATTCGTTTGTTTATTATCATACAAATATCTAAGATAAACCATTTTTGATACTAAATCACATTTTTGGCCCCTATAATTGGAGCAACTTTAGACTGGGTCCTCTTTTGCATGTTCGATTGATTGCAGGCGTAACAGAGAAAGGAAAAGTGGGTGGTGAGGGAATCTTGAGAAGGCAGGGGGTAAAAACGGGATGTGTACGGGGCCAATCATAAATAACCAACCACTTTCATGCCTCTCTTTTTTCCTCCATGTTTTTACCCTTTGCTTCCCATGATGTCCTAAATTAATTCTCAATTTGTTTTTAAACATGACAAGAAATATGTGACCAAGGCCACTTTTTTCCACCTTCCCACTACCTATATGATTCCTGTTCTAAATTATAGACTCTCCATTTTCAAATTAAGATAATTTTAATCAACTCATACTGTTTTAAAAAATTTGTTGATCACAGTCATTATATTTGAAATTAAATTGTCCTTGTAGTTAGTTTTAATTTTGCCCCTAATCTAATGATGTTATATGAAGGATAATATGGAAACCATGAAATTTATAGTTTTGCTCATAATAAAAAGTTAAAAATAAAAAAACATAATATAATTTTTTTATATTAAAAAACGGAGCAATATAGTAAAGTTTGGGTAAGTGGATGCTGGAAACTTACTGAGTTCAACACAATGTATCATCTCAACAAAAAAATAAAAAAATAAAAAAAAAATCTCTTCTTCTTACCCATCAAGGATGCCTCGCTCTTGGGAAAAAGGGGGTCTCACTACAATCAACATTGACAGAGCAGCACAATTGTTTGGTTCAAGGAAGTGTAGGGGAGAGATTCAGCTGTGTTGTTACTTTTGGGTTCATATAAGTTAAATAGCGTATATGACCCTTTTCAATTTATAAAACATTTTTTAAATGAAATTATATATATTAATAAAATTTATAAAAAAATTTCCAACATATTTTACATTTTAAATGTTCGATTTATTTTAAAAGCCTCACCGAATTTGTTTCAATCGATGCTCACATCCCGGAGTCCCCTCTTGCACATTATTATTCTTTGCATCTTTACTTGTGCTCGTAATAATTTTACTCCCCACCTTAATTGATTAATGATTCTTGATTGACAACCCAACAAATTAAAGTGTTATTGTCACGCCTCTTAAATTAAGCTTCGTCTGGCGAAAGCTCGACATGTGGAAAAGTATTAACAACTTCACTATTTAAATATAATTTTCATAATTTAGATTTATAGTTTTTAAATTGTGTTTTTCAAATGAAAATATATTTTTAAAAAAATTAACCGTTAAAATATTATCTTTATTTTGAATGCTGCATCTGTTAAAATAATTTCTTATTTAAAAGATACCTATTAAAAACTATACATTTAGATTATGAAAGTCAAATATAAATAATTTAGAAGCAATGAGGTTTCAGTGCTCATCACTAAAGCTAGTCCCTTGTCTGGCTAGCTGGGACGAAAAAATGCTACACACTGGCATTGCATTATTGCATATTAACTCGGCTCTTATTTATAAATTATTTTTAGTTATGTTTTATTAAAATAAAAAAACCCTTAAAATTTATTAATTTTATTTTAAAATTTAATCAATTTTTATCTTTATCCCGAATAAATATTCATAAATCTTATCACTGATATTTTTATTTAAAGCATTTCATAAGGGTAAAATTTGTAAAAACGACCATTAAAAATTAACAAGTATCTTATAAACGAGATTAATTTTTTTTTTGCCCTATAAATGAAATAAGAAGGGTACTATTTATTTTTGCTTTTTTCCTTCCATTGTTCTCAAACCTAAGTTGTTAAAACAAAACATGAAACCGAATTTTAAACTACTCCATCATATATCTAATTTTTAAAAATATTCTAATATAAAATAATCATAAAATACATAGTTAGTTTCAAACAATTTCATTTAAGTAGGGGTGTTTATAAGACGGAACGCTATCAAGGCACCCCTGTTTCATGTCCCATCTAAAAAAAAATCAGAATGAATTTTAGTCCCATATTCCATCCCATCCCTTTAAGAATCGGAACGGGATCGAGACGAGATCGAGACGTCTTGCCGCCCAATAATAAATAACATCAGAGAAATATCTAAATGATAATATTTATTAAAATTTTAAATGATATAATTTATTAATTTTAAATTAAAACAACACAAATACATAAATCACAATAATTCAAAGTCAATTATTAAACTACATTAATCACAATTACATATTATGATAGCAATTATAAATGATCTATAGGCTATAAGAGTAATAACAATAGGCAAGTCAAGCACAATATTAAATCATTATTCTTCTATTTTAGTTGTGATGTGCTAAGTTAATAACTTTTTCAAAAATAAAATAAGAAATATAATATAAATAAAAGTTATTAAATATATAAATATAAGAATAAATTATATTCTCTCCGTTAAAAATAAGGTATTTTTGAAGTAGTTAGAGTTGGTGTTGAAAATGTAAGACATTTTGGTCTCTTGATGTGTAATCATTATTTTTTTTCAAAAGTGTCCCTGTTGATAGTGACTTTATGTTTATTATAAAGTGTTTAATAGGATAAATATGAAAAGATATGATTAGTTTGAAGTAAGTAACTATTTTTATTGGGGGTGAATTTAATTAAAATATTTTATATTTTTAACTAGAAAGAGTATTAATAGAATTAATATACTATAAAGAATGATATTACCATATTTGTTCTATATCATTAAAATTATTAATATAAAAAACTTTACTTTTATATAATAATTGTAAATATTAAAGTTATAATTGATATAATTATATAAATATAAATTATATTAATATGATTAATATATTTAATGAATAGGATGAGACATCTTGATATAATTAGAATGATATCAGGTAAATCAGAATACGAGCCGAAACCCCTTATATTGAAGTACGATCTGAACGGCCAATAGGAGCTGAATCATCATTAGTTTGTTCAACATGAGACCGTTAATTTAATTTCGTCGACCCGCTTTTAAACGTGTACACCATTCGGACGTTAATCTTTTACATCTATAATTAAAATTCTAGATTGCCTTTCTCCCGTTAGTCGTTTCTGCTGGGGCTATTAATGTCGTGCTCTTATTCTTTTCATGACCCTGAAAAGCCACAAACTTAGTTTTATAACTCCTGTTGACCAAGAAAGCCCCGTGCTTTTTAATTCGCACAGATAAAAAAAAAAATTACAATACTCATGATTTATATGGATTATCCCCCCCCCCCAAAATCGAAATATATCCTCTATTCGTTATTTTATTAAAACATTATTTGATATGAGTTAGATATATCTGATTCAATTTATTTAATTTAAACATTTTTTTTTTCTTCATTTATGTCAATGTGAGATTTTGTGAGTATCACACACACTACGAAATATTAAGGTGGATGTCAGGGGCGTACTTTGAGATAACCATGCATCCTTGTATTTGTATATAACCGTGGGAAATTTAAATTGAAAAAAAAAAATTTAAAATATATAAATGATACTCCCTCTATTAAAAATTATAAGACATTTTTAAAGAATTAGATGTTAAAAAATGTAAAGAATTTTTAATCTTTCGAAACGTAATCATTGCCTTTTTTTTTCAAAATTCGCCCTATTAATATAATTTTATATTCATTGTAGGATATTTAATAGGAGTAAATATAAAAATATAGAGTTAGTTAAAAAGTATGTAACTACTTTATTAGAGGTGATATTTGATTAAAAATACCTTATATTTTTAACAGATGGAGTAATTTAAGATCATTAAAAGTCTTTAGGAATTTTTTTATCGTTAATAAATTTATATAAATAATTCACAAGTTTTATTTAAATATTCACAACTTTCTTTCTTATATTCACAATAATAGAACAGTAAATAAAAATTTAACATGTAAAGTTGTGATCTGCTATAATTTTTTAGGTTCATATACTTTCATTTTTTGGTGTTTCATGTTCATTAAGATCCTTACACTTTGTTAATTTGCAAATCATCAAAAAATAAAAGTATAGGGGTTAGAACACAGAAAAAAAAGTATAGAGATTTATAACAAAACACGAGCAAAGTGTAAGGATTAAAAAGTATATTTTTTCTAAAAAGTATTTAAATAAAAAAATGACAATAAAATTGTTCTAAAATATATAAATGACAATTTGATTCTTTAGAATGTTATATTTTTTTAAAATTTTTAGAGATTTTTTTGTCGTTACTAAATTTATATAAATTATTAAATTATCCTTATTAAAAATAAATAATTTATAAATTTTATTTAAATATTTACAACAATACAATACAATAGTAAATAAAAAATTTAAGAAATACGTTTTTCCTATTTTCTACTATGATTACAGCACATCAGTGATTCTTGTTTTTTAAAAAATCCGAGACATGTTGCACAGGACAAGTTATTGCGATGATTGAATAGAAAATTAATCTATTTAAAAAAAATAGTTTGCAAAAAAAAAAAGAAATTTCTATTAAATGTTAGATCATCGGTTTTGTTAGTTTTTAGGTAGTGTCATCGGAGCTCCAGGATTATAATATAATTTTTGGTTTTATATACAAGTCATTTTTTAACAGAATTAATAATATCATTCTGCATTGAAAAATTAGTTATTAATTTTATCCTTTCACAATTTTATACAAGTAGGATATACGTAAGAGAGAAAATATTTTTTAATAATAACATATATTTAACAAGGTTGAACTATGAAATCTCTGTTGTTTCGATAGAAGTCAGAAGTAATCCATACAAAGGAGTGGAGTGAAGGGAGTATTAATTTCAAGTTTTAAAGAATGCTTATTACAACCCTTATAGGTTCATTATCATTAATAATCCTCACCTCACACAACGTTTTATTAATTACATGATGAATTTGATATTTGTATAATGACAAGACTCCATTTAAATTAGTTACTGAAACATAAACAAGATGATACAAAATCAGTTGGGGGTATAGAAAATTTTAAAAAGTTAGGCAGTGTAACAATGATAATCAGTGACATGGCATGATTTAGGGAGGGCTCAGTTAATCACTTAATTGATGGTTATAAATTAAAATTAAGAAAAAAGACAGAGAAAGCGTTGAGAGCGCACAATGGAACTGAGGGAGGAGCTGGACACGTGGAGGTGATGAGGCTGGCTTGAGTTGCGGTTTGGAACTGATGAACCCTGAGAGCTCTTTTCGGGGTTATGAGTGCGGTACGTTTGAAAATGTGAAAACTGTGCCAAACAGACAACCAGATTCTGTTTTCTTGTCAAAGCCGAGACGATTCACAGCCCTCACCCACCCTTCCCACTTGTTTTAGTGACAACCCACACGAGCGCTTCTCGATTCCCGTCCCCTTCTCTTTCCACTGTCTTTTGCTTTTCCTCTTCCCTTATTAGTTATTTCATTTTTTTTACATACTCCCCTCTTCTCCTTTCAAAAATGGAAACTAAAGTCCACACAACAAAATCGTGTGCGTTCCCCCCCTTTCTCATATTTTATTGCTTCCTATTTCTAACCAATCCTTCTCTCTCTCTTTAAAAAAAAAAAAAATAGAAAGAAAAAGACTTGACCCTTGTTCGCTATTCCGCCTTCTTTAAAACGTTCGTCTTTCCCTTATCCTCGTGCCTGTAACTCAACCCTACCAGCCTCATTCCCGAGCTTCTCCGTTTTGTCATCTCCCTCTCTTCTCCGACACGGTTCTACTCGTGGGTTTGCGAGAGAGGGGATAAACAATTAAGACTGACCTGTAACCACTCCATTTCTTCTTTCTTGATTTTCGCGTCCTCTATTTTTTTACCAGTATCATGTTATCGTCTAACTAATATAAGAAACGGAACCGTTCGCCTATCAGTCTCTGCTTCTGCCATTGTCTTCGTTCCCTGTGGAAAGCAATTCATTCAGGAATCGAAATTCGGAGCCTGCCTTTCCGTTTTCTTTAGTTCTGTTGCGCTGTGATCTGCTTTTCCGGGTCGTTGTCCTACATGAGTTTTCAGCAATTTAAAAATGGTGGTGATGGTTTCCGTGGGGCTACAAAACAATTATCCTCCGCTCCTCTTCTAGTTTCCCATCCTCCTCTCTCTAAAAATTTCGGGGCTATGGGTGGTTCTAGCGAGATCGAGTCTAACAAATCTGAGATTGGATTTCAGATTCTGAACGCCTCCTTCATGGACACCAGAGCAGCCCATAAAAGCGTCGGTGAAGCCGATGGGCATTTTCCGGCCGAGACAAACGGCCTGTCATTGAAACCGAATGAAGAAGTTGAATCTAGGAGGTCCGGTGCTGGCAAAAGAGGCTCCATAAAGCTGTGTGCCAGGGGCCACTGGAGGCCAGGTGAAGATGCCAAGCTCAAAGAACTGGTGGCTCAGTATGGTCCTCAAAACTGGAACTTGATTGCCGAGCATCTCGACGGGCGATCAGGTAACCAGACAAACCTGCAAAAAGCTACTTTCTTGTCTATTCATTTACTGTTTTCTCTTTTATTGGGCTGATTATTTTGAGGGCACCTTAGATAGGAAAAGATCGATTTCAAGTCCATCGTCTCCGAGAAATAAACCTGTTCTCACGTGTTTTTCAAAAACATTTGGGTGCACAGGCAAGAGCTGCAGGCTGAGGTGGTTTAATCAGCTGGATCCCAGGATTAACAGGAGGGCTTTCTCTGATGAAGAAGAGGAGAGACTGCTGGCTGCTCACAAGGCGTACGGTAACAAGTGGGCTTTGATTGCAAGGCTGTTTCCCGGGAGGACCGATAATGCAGTGAAGAACCACTGGCACGTGATCATGGCCAGGAGACAGAGAGAGCAGTCACACGTTTTCAGGAGGAGGAAACCCACTTCTGAAAACATTCCGAAGGGATTAAAGCTGACTCTGACCAACAATGCAGGCAGCGAATCGAGCATCTCAAGCACCAGAGACGAGTCCGCTTCGACCTGCACTAATCTCTCGCTAACCCCCTCGTCCGCCAAACCTTCTCCCTTTTGCTCTAATCTGGGCCCAGTTCAGAGTCTTCAAGGCCTGGAAACACTGATCGGTACGCTCGGCCGAGACTCTTCCATCATTACTGTATGTTATTAGTGTTTCTTCTCTAGCTTTGTTCATCGGCTTATCTTTGTTATTTGTGGGATTGCAGGTGGATCCAGGGATGCGGGTTTTGACAAGTTATTTGGCATGCGAATGGGGAAGGTTGCGGAGCAATCAAATAATAATTCTGATTCAAAGTCGGAAGTATCAGCGTGTGAGTCAGTGGGCAACAACAGGAACAGTTTGTCATACTCTGGGGAAAGTGAAAGCGTGGGCGATAAAATTGACATGCCATTCATTGATTTCCTGGGAGTGGGAGCTGCCGCATGAAGATAGTGACTCAACAGGACTTGTTCACGGAAACAAACAAAAGACAGAGAAGGAAGCAGTAGGTTAGTGGAGCAGGCAAGTGAATGCACCCCCGCGTGTACAGTTAGTTTCATAGCAGGGAAAAGCTAGCCAAATAAGAAATGTAACAGAGGGAACGGGGCGGGGGGGAAAAAAGGGCAGAGAGAAGTGACTGTGAGAGTTATAACCTGTGACATGATGAGTAGTCACGGAATTCAGAATTCAGAATATAATAATAAAACTATAAAACTCTCGCATGCCAGGGGGAAAAAGTCAGAGTCACCATAACTGTTAAGTAGGGAGGCAGGTCAGGTGTGTTAATGCTTTTTAGTGCTTTGGCATTTTGGTATACAGGAGAAGTCAAAGCAGGCGGGAGCAGGAACAGAGTGTTGCAGTTAATGGAAGTGGTACTAGTGATTTAAGAAGAGCACATTATTGTTTGATCAAAGTCTTACAAAGTTACAAGCATTGCTAATTAAAAGTGGTGATCAATTAGGGTCCCGTGCTCTTGTCCCGGGGCTTTAATGGGGGTCCCGCGGTTGTTAGGGTAATGTAATGAAAAATTAAACGCTCGAGTAGGGACAAGCCTGAGAAGTTATATACTCTGATCCTGGTGGGGTCTGCTCCTGCAGATTAACCCACGACCTACCTCCATCCTTTGTAGATTCTTGGAAAACGTGACATTAATTTAGGACTCTTTTTTATGTCTATTTCTAAATAACATGTCGGTGTAAAATAGAAAGGGGGGTCTGTCAAACATACTCCGGAGAATTATTATTGCCCGCATCTCAATCCTTGAGTCTGGTCTATACTGGCTATCTTTACGCGGTATAGTCTCATGAAAATTATTTTTTAATACTTTAATTAAGCTGAAGATGTTTATGTTAACAAAAATAAATTGCAAGACTGTTCAGGACTTGCATACATATAAAGTTTATGTCCTATGTTTGTTGATTGCAACTATTTTGCAAATTGCAGCAAGGCAACCTTTTTTTTAAATAGTAAAAAGATAATAATTTTTCTGGTAAAAACGTAACAAGGCAATTTTACTGCTCAATCGAGGAGTTTATGTTGACGAAGATAAAAATTGATAATAATAAAGCAATATAATACTACCTAGTAGCGCATGTTTAAATTTTAATTTTTTTTCCCCAAGAAAATGTATTTATTCAATATATAAAAAAAGTTGCAATCATTAACAAAGCCAAGCGACATCAATGTACAGCATTTCCACTTTCGTTTTCTTGGACCATCCAGCAGTGTAACTACCTATGAGTAAAATTATAGTTATAATGAAGGAAAATTAATCTTTTAGTCTTTCAACTTTTAACTCATTTATAACTCAGTCTTTCAACTATGACTCGCTGCGACTCGATCATTTAACTATAACTCATTGCAATTCAGTTCTCAAGTTTTGATTTACCTATAACTCGATCTTTTTTTTTATTTTTTTAAAATTTTTTATCAAATAAGAGGGATAAAAAAAATGCTCATATATTATTTTAAAATACCCTTTTCTTATTCATTAATGTGAGGTATAAACTAACATGAAAAAAATTAATAAAAGTTAAGGGACTAATTTGTAAGTGATTCAAAAATTGAGGGACTGAGTCATAGGCGAGTTATAATTGAGGGATTGAGTCACAACGAGTCATAGTTGGGAGATTAAGTTACAAGTGACTTAAAAATTAGAGAACTAAAAGATTAATTTTTCTTTATAATTATACTGTAGCCCCATCTTTTGGATATCAACCATATCCTCAAAAGTCATAAATATAATACATCATATATATATAGATATGCAGATATAATTGTTTAAAAAATAAATCTATTCAACCATGCATGCAAGAAACTCTCGGAACGTGAAAGGGCTAAAAAATCAGTTTTGTAGCATGTCTTTTTTAAAAGCACGGTGAAAAAAAAAATATGAACTCCAGTGACCAGGGTCTGTACTTTATTGATTTTATTTATAGTATAAATAGATGTTATTTATTTTAATCTTATTTATAAAACACCTCAATGATTATAATATTTAAATTTAATTACCCTTTTGTAAATGATGAGAAGGTTATTAAATAATAGATTATCTTATATTTAAAATATTCATATTTAATTTATTTTTGTATTAATTTTTCAGTCAATTACATTTAATTTATTTTTAATAACCAAACAACACCTTATTGAATTTTTTAGATAAAATTAATAAAATTTAAAAAATTAAAATTAGTCAAGGACATTTAGTGATGGATCTGTCACTAAATTATAGGCAGTAGTGATAAAAAATTTGTGACTGACTAAAATCTATCATTAATTACATAAATTAGTGACAAATTAATAACAAATATGTGATGTCATTACATTTTGGTTAAATTTTATAAATTTAGTGAAAGACTTAAATTCATCACTAATTGCTGTCACTAAATCTTTATATTAATGATGGATTAGTGACGGATTTTTTTAACTAAAAATATTACTAAAATGTTAATGACAAATTAGTGATGAATTTTTTTAACTAAAAATACTACTAAAATGTGCTTAAATATTATATAAAAATAAAAAATTTATAATATACGTGGAGAGAATTACATGAATAAAATATTAATAATTACCAAATTAAATAATTATTAAATAATTTATTCTCGTATTAAGAGTAAGAGTAAATAATAAAAAATGATATAGAAAAAATAAAAAATATTTTTTCATTTTATTATGTAAATTTAAATATAAAAATAAATTTTTTATCATATAAAAATATTTTAATTATAACATAGATAATAAAATTATATAAAAATATTTATTTTCATAAAATATATATTGATATTAAATAATATATTTATTAACTAATATATACTAATTTATATATTTATACGTGTTAATGTGTATATATATAAATTAATACATATTATCAATGTATTTAAATAATATATTAAAAATATATGAAGTTAAATATATATGTTTAATTAAATAATATATATATATATATATATATTAAATTTTTTATATTAAGAATGAAAAGTCATTACAGCTCAACTGGCAGAAGGTGTGAATAAAAAAATGAAAAAAATAGAGGTCTTCAGTAGAGCTAGTAATTCGGGTTGGTTAGGCTTGTTGAAATCCTTTCGAGCTTATTCGAGCTAGTTTAAATGCCTACAAAATTTTAAAAATATTTTTTTGAACAACCTTAATTTTTAAATAATTTTGTTAACCATAAAATATTATTTTAACTTTAAAAGAATAAATTAAAAATAATAACTTATTAACTTTATACTTAAGCAGCTCTATTACTGTTTTATTATATTATGTGTAATTTATTTATGAATATTTTTTATTTATGAATAAATATCTTAGTTATTTAAATATTACTCTAATCATGATCATATATAAATATTTTACATATTTTAATTAAATTATATTTTTTAAATTATGATTAAGTTAATTTTAATTCAATTATAGTTAGATTACTAACTTAAAAATTATTGTCCCTATTAGTTTAAAGTTCTTAATAAGTTTTGGACAAGCTGTACTTTTTATTTTTAAGAATGTAAAAAAAAACATCATTATATTATATAAACAAATCATTTAATCGTGAAAAATACTGTTTTTTTAATTGTTTTTTTAACTCTTTATATTGTTTAACTCTTACGTATAATGAATTTTTACGCTAATTTATTCTTAATTTTTTACCACATCTAGCGTAAACAATAACTAAATAATTATTCATGAATATTCTATTTATTATGCTTATTTAGCAGTAAAGTCAGGAATTTATACATGCCTTAATTTTATTTTTTAAAATAATTTTTAATTTTATTTTTACTTTCCAATTAATCATCTTATTTTATAAACAATATAAAATACTCCATCCATAAAATGTAAAGTATTTTTTGAGATGTTAAATATTAAAAAATATAAAATATTTTTAATCTTTCAATGTATAATCATTGTCTTTTTTTAAAAAGTGCCCTTATTGATAATAACTTTATATTTATTACAGTATATTTAATAGGGATAAATATAAAAAGATAAAATTAATTTGAAAGTAGGTAATTACTTTTTTAGGGAGATGAGATTCAGTTAAAAATATCTTACATTTTTTAGTGGAGGGAGTATACTTTTTGGACACGTCGATGATATATAGAACTCAAAACTTAAAAAAAAAGGTCTTAAAATATAAAAATCAACAATAAAATATATTTTAAATATTATTTTGAGATATTTTATTAATTAAAAATAATAAAAATATTTTTTATTTTTTTAAAAATAACTATAATAATGCACTCATATATATAGTATTTTAGTATAAAATGATATAAAACTTAAAGAATTAATTAATATTTATTATATTTTATATTTTTAAAAATTTTATTTTTTATTTAGATATTTGAGCTTGGCTGAAATTTTCTCGAATCTATTTGGGCCTCTTGAATAAGCCCGGACATTTAAAAATTGATATTTTATACGTTTGATTCTAAAATTTTTCAAGCTAACCTATTGAGCTTGACTTAAATTATCGATTATGGCCTTGGGTTCAAGATGAGATAACTATTACAAGCAAAGAGAATTAAAATAAATTGTTACCATGGTGGTGGTGTGGCATGGAGAACCAAGTGGCAATGATGTGGTGGGCGGCAAGGATGATTTGTACTTGAGATGTAGCATGGGGAGGTGATATGGCTATGTTTAGACCCACAAAATTTTTTTATTATAAAGTAAATTAGTGACAAATATTTTTTATCACTAAATTAGTAACAAGCTCATGTTTGTCACTAAATTAGTGATGCTATATTTGTAACAGAAATAACCTATCACTAAAGCTATAATTATTGACAAATTTTTTTCAGTAGTGACAAATTTATTTGTTACTAATTACATTTTTTTTATAACAGTGAAAATTTTCATTAGTTATGGTAAAAATGTCAAAAATAACTTATAAAAAATAAAAAAAATATTTCACTTTTTTTTTAATACAAGGGCATGGTAAAAACCATGTAAAGAGACCAGTATCAGGTCATGTCTTAAGCTAAGCCATACAAGACTTTTACAATCAGTAGGTAGTTTGTTAGATAAGATAATATCAAAATGTTCTCTGAAAATTTTGTGAGTCAGAAGATTAGTGCATCTATTGATTTATCTATAAACATAATCAAAAATGATTTCTCAATTTTATGTTGTGAGATTTCTTATATTTCTTATAATAAATGAGAGAATAAGGTCACTTTTGTTTGCTTGGAAGTGGTCATTCAAGCAAGTTTTGGCCGCTGTAATTTTATAGCATGTACATATTAATGTAAAGTTTCTATCACGTCATATATACCATGTATAAATCTTATATAGATCAAATTAATACCTCATTTACGACATTTGAAATCTAAATATAATGAAGATGCATGTGGAAAGAGGCAAGGCTTATTTGACAAGCTGCTTTGAAAATAGTTTTCTGTTCTATAAAATAAAACAAAACAAATTATTTAATAACATATCTGCAAAAAGTATTTTAAAAAATAAAAAACTAAATATTATTATAGAGAATAGAAAAATAAAAATATTTTTTAGGTGTTTTGAAATTTTTTTTAAACTAAAAAAGATAAAAAATGTCTATGTTTATTATTTTTTTATCATCAAAATATGTTATATAAATTATTAATTTTTAAAATAATAAAATAAAAATAATTTTAAACAAGCCTACCAAGTATTTGTTGTTTTTTTCCCCTGGATACATGCACGCCGGTGCTGCAGCAGCTGCACGGTAAAAATTGTCACCATTGACGGAGACTCGGTCCCGCTAGCTTTGACTGCGGTCTGTGGGGGCAGAACCGGGCAAGTCCAGGTTGCCCCTGGCGCTGGTCATGTGGCCTTGAGTTGATTTAGATCGAAGTATTATTGCTTTTTCAATCGAATATTACTGCTTAGTCCGAATAACTTTGAAAAGTTTTGAAGTTAGGTCTGGAGAAATATTTTTTATTTTAAACTTATTCAGACCATTCAAATAAACCTAAAAAAATTTCGAGTAACCTCAAACCATAATGAAGATAATTTGAATACCCGGATTCATTTTTATTGATAAAATTTCATTTTGCCCTCGCGGATCCTGCGCCAGACTCTTGGCCTGCACGCTCTGCACTCCTGGATAAGGTTTTAATGTTTAATAGCTATTTGTTTTAAATTTTTTTAAAAATGAAGGAAAGTAAACATAAAAAATTACCTCGCATGAGTATATTTTTACTTTTTCAATATTTGATTTCGCATTAATAAAAGCCAAAAAGGTGCGTTAGGAAGTTATATTGCTTAAAAATCTTAATTCTTAGGGTAAAAATTAAAATTAACTAAAAAGATAAATTGAAAAATCTAACGATTCAGATATTCAGATTAACCAATCTGAATTACACACTATAATTTGCACGACGCGTCTTTTTTGAACCTGGGGTCAGAGCCTGCTGCAAGCTTCGCTTGATTAATAAAAGAGGTAATGTCATGTCAAGATTTAAATAGTTGATGTTGCAGTCAAGGTGATAGGGCTTCGCTTTCGGCGGCCACTTGACCCATTCGGAGTTTTGAAATTTTGACCTGGGCTGGGCTCATTCGTCGGGTCCCCAAGCGTCCAAAATTACCGTCGTTGATGGGCGAAGGAATTCCACCCGTTGCTGGCCTTGTGCTTACGGCCACATGAGGATTACTTCCCCTTTTTTAAAATGTAATAGAAAAAACAAAAGCAAAAGCAAAAAAGACACTTCCTTTGCCCTCAAGCCATGGTTTTTACTGGAGCTCGCAATTAGTGTCAATCTTTAAAGAACTAGGCCTAAAATAGTCAGGCTAAAAAGTTTGAAGATGCTATGGGATTTTATTTCTGAAGCCTAACCCTGACCTTTAACGTTGAAGGTTGACCTTGGATCTTACTCTTGATATTATTTTTTAATTTAAAATCTAAATAAATGTATTTATAATCTAAAAAAAAAGCTATCACATATAAAATTAAGTTTTAAAAAAGTAAATTTAAGCAAATCCACAATAAATCTATAAAGCTTAAACATTCAGATCCAATATCACAGCAACATTGTCAAGACTATACAACCAATTATGAGTATGAACAATATCCTTAACATTATTTGGAAGAAGAAAACTTTGATATTTTGTCAAAACATGTAAGTCAATACTAAAAAACTGATTCACTAGCTATGATGGTGATTGAAATACTAAGAATATTAGCCGTTATTTTTAAAAGAATTGAAAGTTGATGTTGATAATTTATTCGCTAGTTCAATATCTAATTCTTTTAAATTATGAGACTTTGTATTAGTTCACCAAAATAATTCTCTAGTTCAAACTTATCTATAAAAAAAATCATATATACTCGTATAAATATCTTATTAATCCTACATCATAATTTGTAAAGGATTAAAGAAATTAATGACCCTCTATATTTTTATGTATTTTGAGAAGTTTCATTCATCAACTGGAGATTTATCTAGTGTTTTTTGGTTAACTATCTTGTGTTTAGTGTTTATTTTTCGGTTGGTTAGCTTATTTGTAAATATTATATTTTGATTTCTCTTAGACTAATTTTTATCATTAATTTGAGTCATTTTAATTTTAGAAATCCTTGTAAAAGCTTGGAAGATGTGGAGGAAGGAAAATATAATGATTTTGAGAAATAAATTAGAATTTAATGGTTACCTGCTGCAACAATTGCTATAGTAGGTTAGTATTATAAATAAAATTTTGAACAAAAAACAAAGCTCATTATAGTGGGCGCTAAAGTGGATTTTGCATCATAAATGCACAACTTCAGTTTTTTAATGTGATAAAAGAGGGAAGCTAGGATTTTTAGAGGAGGGCTTAATTTTTTATGTTCTGTAAAGGTCAAGAGATGATTTTGGAGCTTGGAGCAAGACTACTCATCACCATTCATGTTTTCATTAAGCTTTCCTTCACTTTTCTCTTTCTTTCTCTTGGTATCCAATTTTGAGATTGTATTTAACTATATGTGTGGCCGAACCTTGATACTTAGAGTATTATGAACTTATTTATTTTAGTTGTATCTTAATTTATTATGTTTTAATTCTAGTTTATTTTTGTGTTGCTTGATGATTGGACACCATGAAGTGATACTTAATTGGAGGAATATAATGAACTCGGAAAGGAAGTTTTTATTTGGACCATTAGAATTGAATGCCTAGAATTAACAATGGTTAATTTATTTCTAGGACAAAAATGTATCCAAAGGACTTAAGTGACTATGAGGGATTTAAACTTAAGGGAAAATTAGTCTAAGGTCCCATGGAAGCACTTAAAATATGTTTAGGTCCCATGAATTTAAGAAATAGCTGCCAGGTCCTTAAGGATTTAAGAGTGAATAAGTCTGAAAATGAAATTACCCATTTGCCCTCTAGCATTGAAAAGAAGATTTGCTTGCGTGAGCGTCTCATGAAACCCATGATCAGTAATAGTGAAGGTTGCTGCATATCCATGATTGTTGATCACGGTAGGATCATCTTCACCTCCTCACATCTATGATTACAGCCCTTGTCTTCATGTAAGTGAGTTAGGAGTGTTTCTTCTGCAATAGCAGCATTTCATCGAAAGAAAATAATTTTTCTAGGTAAACGATTGTTGGTCATAAACGATTACATAAATTATTGACTAACAGTAGCATATCCATTGTTATCTGGGTAAACAATTTCTTATGCGTTAATGATTTCATTATTGTTTAAGGGTAGGATAATGCTTTTTGGGTAAACTTGCGATCATTTAGTTTGCATAGCTAATATATGAAATAATATGGCGCCATACTGATACGTTGATAAAGATCTAATATGAATATCTCTGCATGTTATCAATAGTGTTTTGTTGTGTTGTCAATATGGTATGAATAGTTATCAATACACTGTACTGTGCAGGCTAACTAGTAAGAATGCAGGTACTACTAGAAAAATGTATTATGTTATGTTTTTTCATATAAGACATTTTATATATTATTCACAGGCATCTGAGGTAAGCTTATTTTGTTGAAAAATCTCTGCTATTAAACAACACTGCGTCTCGTTAATAGTGGATAAACGTGTTGTCAATTCACCTTTTCTAGTTGTCAATACACTGTGTTTGGTGTAGGTTGACCTGTAAGATAACAAGTTCTTCTGGAGAACATATATTATATTTTTTTCATATAGGGGGCATTTTCAAAATGATGACCAAGGTAGTATGCAATATATTAGGAGAGTGTTAGAACAAGAACAATAAAGGAAGGGACAACATATGAAGATTTGACAAGAATGATATCATTAATTATAGGGAATGAAAGCAATATAATTTAGTTAAAATTCACAGTCAATGTTGATGCAAGCACACTTGTAGATCTAGTTGATAATGATGGAGTAGAATATCTGATCAAGTATAACAAACAAAGTGAACATGTATATGTAGCTTCCAATGAGAATGACACTATAGAAGCATCAACAGATTGCCCATTAAAGAACCAACATGTGTAAGTTGTGTAAATTTTTTTGTTAATGTAAATAATGTTGAAAAGTACAATTTTAATGTTGTTATTGAATGCAGAATTGATAATTTATTGAGAGTTTCAGATGGATGCTCTTTGTCTCCACCAAGTATCTATCCTGAGATTGAAGACTCGAAATTGGCATGTGTTGTGGGGTGCATGTTATGACATGGTTACAATCATGGGATAACATTGCAAACAATAATGGGTATACGATGCCAAAATACTCCCACGTATGTATTTTTTGCTTTATATTTTCACTCTTTCATGTACTACATATTTGTTGTTGTCCCTTATAAGACTTACTTGTAGTGCAGGATGACCTCTATAAAAAGAAGGTGGAACTCTTGTAGTGGCTACTGAGTCATCATAACAATGTGAAGGAGCTCGAAGCCATGTTCTTATTAAAAGGATCCCAAGCAATGAGGAAGAGGAAATATAACATTTTTTATAAAACTTTAGGATCTAATTTTATTGATCATCATATCCTTTTGTATAGTTAGCCTATTTTGTATAGTTAACTTAGATAATACTATTTGTGAAAGCTGATTACAAGTTTGTAAATGTGGCAAACAGTTTATTTTATTAATTGAATGTCAACAAGTGGTTATCATTTTATTGACAAGTGTCTATAAGTATATTGATAAGGTAATAATTCACATTGACAAGTGCTAAGGCATTAGGTGCTGTCATTCCTTTCAAAAATCAGCCAGTTAAAAGAACCGGTTGATTACTTGGTGTTGACGATTGACAAGGAGTAATAACTATATTGACAAGGTAGTAATTCACCATTGATAAGTGCTGAGGTAGTAAGTGCTGTTATTTCCTTCAAAAATGAACAAGGTGCAAGAACCTGTTGACTACTTGACATTGGTGATTGACAAGTGGTTATAATTATATTGACATGCTACTTATTCTCCATTGACAAGTTCTGACGTACTAGGTGCTGCTGTTCCCTTGAATAATCAACCAGGTGTAAGAACCTGTTGACTACTTACCATTGGCTATTGACAAGTGGATATAACTATATTGATAAGGTAGTAATTCTCCATTGACAAGTATTAAACCACTTGGTATTGCTAGTCCCTTTAAAAATTAACCAAGTGCAAGAACCTATTGACTGCTTGCCATTAGTCATTGATTACAAGGTATCACTTCATTTACAATTTATGCATTTGCTATTGACAAGTGCTAATACATTAAGTGCAATAAACTAAAAAGTACACAAAAAACAAATTTCAGATACATAACTAAAAAATATGCTTATTTATAATATTTTCTAGTATGGATTAGGATTCTTGCAAGTCTTGAAGGTATGACCAATCTCATAGCCTCTTCCACAATGATAAACCTTTTTATTTTAGAATTGAGATTCCTTTCTTTTACTCTTTGGCCTATCTGGAGGCCTTCTAGTCATTGGTGGCTCTAAAAAGGTTTGGGTTAATAAATTTGTCACCGTCAATGCTTCTAAATATAGACAGTCATGTGTGGCTATCGGCTTCACACTGCTGGCATATATCTTTTTTGAGCAATAAACTTGTAACATTCGTTCACAAAATTGTACACATTGCCATGAACTAGCTTGATTGTTGCACAAGCATGTGCACAAGGTATTTTGCTCATTTGTCATGCTAAATGAGAGCATGTATGTGCTACAAGATCTACAAGTGTGCTTGCATCAACATTGACCGTGAATTTTAACTGGATTATATTGCTTTCATTTCCTATAATTGATAATATCATTCTTGTCAACTCTTCATATGTTGTCCCTTCCTTTATTATTCTTGTTCTAACACTTCCCCAACATATTGCATACTTCCTTGGTCATTATTTTGAAAATGCCCCCTATATGGAAAAAACATAATATATGTTCTCCGAAAGAACTTGTCATCTTACAGGTCAACCTGCACCACACACAGTGTATTGACAACTAAAAATGTGTATTGATAACACGTTTATCCACTATTAACGAGATGCAGTGTTATTTAATAGCAGAGATTTTTCAACAAAACAAGCTTACCTCGGATGCTTGTGAATAATATATAAAATGTCCTATATGAAAAAACATAACATAATACATGTTTTTCAGTAGTACTTGTATTCTTATTGGTTAGCCTGCACAATACAGTGTATTGACAACTAGTCATGCCATATTGACAACACAACAAAACACTATTGACAACATGTAAAGATATTCATATTAGATATTTGTCAACGTATCAGTGTGGCACTAGATTATTTCATATATTAGCTATGCAAATTGAATGATTGCAGGTTTACCCAAAAAGCATTATCCTACCCTTAAACAATAATGAAATTATTAACACACAAGAAATGTTTACCTAGCTAACAATGGATATGCTACTGTTAATCGGTAATTTATGTAATCATTTATGGCTAACAATCGTTTGCCTAAAAAAATTATTTTCTGTCGATGAAATGCTGCTGTTGCAGAAGAAACACTCCCAACTTACTTAGATGAAGATAAGGGCTGTAATCATGGATGTGAGGAAGTGAAGATGATCCTACCGTAATCAACAATCTTGGATATGCAGCAACCTTCACTATTAATGATCATAGGTTTCGTGAGACGCACGCGTGAAGCAAATCTTCTTTTCAATGCTAGAGGGCAAATGGGTAATTTCATTTTCAGACTTATTCACTCTTAGGTCCCTAGGGACCTGGCAACTATTTCTTAAATTCATGAGACCTCAGCATATTTTAAGTGCTTCTATGGGACCTTAGACTGATTTTTCCTAAACTTAATGCTCTTAATATAATTTTGACAAGGAATTGTTGACTCAGAATAAGGTAGGGTTTTGGGTAATCAAAAGATATTTAAAATTAATTATAGCGTTCTAATGTTTAAAATTGAAATTAAAATCAACTTAATTAATGAGTTGAGTGCAATGGAGCAAATGAAAGATTAAAATTCTAAGGTGCTTTCCTAATCGTTTGTTAATTTTATAGTGTTTTAAAATCTTAGTTGTTCACTTTACATTTTTATTGTTGTTAAATTCAATCATTCACCACTATAATTTGCTTGCTTAACATGAATGAAATTAGAAATTTAATGTCTACTTGCCATTTTACTCAATTTTTTATGGGAATCGACCTTGATTTACCATTAGCTACAATTGCAACCCGCATACTTGATTTTTGTGTGGATCAAAAATATCACTTAAACATTAATTAATAAAGTAAAATTAGATTAAAAAATAACCCATACACGCATCAAATGCTTCATCAAAAGTGTTGGTTGTTGTTAATAAGCCACTTAAGCATGAGAAGAACTTTATGTTTGTTGGTTTCATATTTTTCACCTAATCTTTTTTAAATCAAACTTAAAAGAGCTAGCCCTCTTTAAGTAGAAATTCATTTTCATCATCTAATTTAGTGACTCGACCCTAGTCATTTTAGGGCTTATATGAACTCAATCTATTTTGCTAGCTCTGGTTCTCACCAGAAGAAAGTGCTTGTTTGGATTCCCAAAATAATGGATTATTTTGGGTAAAAAAAATACCCAAACACCTCCATTTACTCAAAATCAATTATTTTAGCTGTAACCACGTTTTAAATTAAGCTCTCATGGATGGCTTCTTTACATCATTTTTACCGTTACAATTATTTATTAGCTAATAGAAATTTCTATCTACCAACATTGCCCTTAATTTAAACCATGTATCTTCCTATCTTCCAATCAAACTCTCTCGTTGTGATCCTTTATGTGTGCCATCCTCCTCCCACCTTTGATCTAGTCATTGTCCGTTGTCTTTGATCCAAGCCCATCGGCTGCAATCTCCGACCATCGTCGAACAAGGTCTGTGTTGCCCCAGTCCGTTCGCCCCTTCTCCAATCTGCTCCTCCTCCTTCGATCTGTTCAAGTCCAAACATCAGCCGGGCTAAGCCTCCTCCATGGTATATGATCTTCTCTAACTATATGTTTTTTAGATCTGGAGACAACTCTTTCGATGTGAGCGAGGCTGCTGTGAAGGCTATCATGTTTTTCGGGTAGGAACTGATGACACAGAGGATGTAATAGTCCTACACTCATGCATGTATACATGGATATGTATATACATAAGCAAACACAAAGCATAAAAGACAGCGAGGGGCTAATTAAGACAGAGTCAAAAGCAATTATTATATATTCAGAGCATTAAGCCACGAACAGATAATTTTCACGGGATTAATCTCAAGGGTATTGCGCCACCCACCCATATGCTTTCTTGTTATGTGACATAATTTGTCCACGGCACCAACTCAACTTAATTAAGTCTCGTGTATAATTTGTAGGAGGGGGTATTAAGAAAATATGAGGATTTTGCTAAATACCACCATTTATATTCTTTTAATTTCAAGTATCATCCTTAGTATCCCCGAAAAGTAGTCACATATTCACTCATTATTTCGTTTTAATTCATCTAGCTAATACATCGATTCTTTCGTTTTATAGTTACGTTCTAATTGAGAATCAATTTTATATCGTCTGATTTATTGTTTTCACTTGTTGCTTGTGGGTGTATAGTGATAGGGGTGTGATAACAAATTTATAACCGGGTCCCTCAGGGACGGATCTGACTGAACCTATGGGAGGCCAAAATGCAAAACAACATCATATAATGGGTAGGCTAAAATTAGTTTTAGCATTTTTAACAAAGATAAACAGTCCCTGGGTGCCCCTGCCAAGTCGAAACAACGGGACATTTATAAAGTTTTTCCTTCTTCCTCCCCTTTGTTGAGCTATATATGTATATATATATATATACATACATACATACACCTAATGTGTTGAACTGAAAACCTGACCCATCCAGAGTCATTTTAAGTAGTATGACTCACAACACTGCCTGTACAACTCTCGACTCCAAAACATGGTCAGCACTAAATGCTCAACACCCCGAAAGCTCGCGCGCGAGGTCATGTACGCTCAACAATTATGAAGACAAACTATCATCCCAATGTCATATTAAATTGTGTTCAAGACACACATATTGATAGCATGAATAATTCTTGGAATACAAAAAAGGGCCGGAGGATGGAACGGAATCCACTAAGTTTCACATTGAACGAAAGTAATCCAAGCTGGAATATGATTCAGAGAGGGAAAAAAAAATGTACAGCGAAGTTTAGGCTTTTGAAATTAATTAATGATGGGCAAATCCAGCTGCTTTCTGGTCAACAAAATCTATACTCTCCATTTAAATAATCACCTCAAGTATGCACAGAATCTAACATAGGGATGCAAATATTCATAATTTTTATTGACATGACAACCGAAAGACTTAGATATCTCACATGGTATTTCTATGTAAGTGTGCCCTCCCTCAATGTTCTGCTGAGGTTATTACAAAACTCCGAAAAGAATCCAAGAAATCTGTTACAAACATCCGTCTGATTTGCATTGGTTATATTGGTCGGTGTGGGGACCAATCTTCAGAGAATATATTTACATTTCAATTCCCCCTCCCACTCAAGAATCCACGTACAGCCACCATTGCCCATGCACTCCCATCATATTCTCAATTAAGCTACTAATTTTAAGCGTCTCGCTAATTAATTCCAAACCGTATATTCTTCATCTTAACCATCATCCTGCTTTTCATTAGAATGATGAACACCGTATATGACCGTAATTAAGATATCTGCGGTAATAATTGGAAGCCAGGCAGCTATACCTGTTTCGTTGCTCCTGCACTGAATAGTAGAAATTCAACCAACAGCTTCATTTGCTTTATAGAGCCTCGTCATTGTCGCCGCTATATTCAAGTTGACAAATAAACTACATGCAACATCATTCCCTTGTTTCAATTGTCATCTAGAATTGAATGATTCGGTTGGTTCAATCTAATTTTATGTAATTTTTTTATCATGTCAGAACGGTTTGAGGCCTTTTGACTGTTGCCAAACCTCATTCCACCCTTTTTTTTTTTTGAAGTTATCTTGAAGGGGCCAAATTATATACAATTTATTTCATAACATGCTTAATTTTCCAGCTGATTGCGCTTGGTTGAGTTCGGTAATTTTGTAACAGTCCTAGTCCCCATCAATTAACCAGGATAATATAGATGAAAGTTCAGTAATTGAAATCATTTCGAGAGGAAGCGTTGGGACGAACATTATTATTAATTAAGTTGTAGAAGATTTAAGCAACTCTCCTTCCCGATTTCTCTTAGTTTTCCCTTTACATAGGTTAGTTTATTTCTCTTACTACTATGTAGTAATTAATAAATCTTGGCCCTCTTTTTTAAAATGATAATTAAAACCGAAGGTTCAATGAACTGAAACGTGGTCTTCTTAAACCGAAGGTTCATATATGTCGACCTTTGCCTGGTTTTGCTCATTGAGAAGGGAATTGATGCGGGAAAAGATAGACATACTCGATCGCGTTAGCGTGTGCGTGTAACCACTTTGAATATTCTGTTTTTCGCTTTTACGGGTTACATTTTCCTTCTGTATCTGTTTAAGTATTAACATTTCTCACTACTGTTCGCCATCATTTTATTTTATTTTTTTTTAAAACCCGATACGTTACTATTAAGTAAATTAACATTGTACTCTATTATTTGAAGAAACACAATGGGAACACCATGTATTGAGCTCTGCCAGAATCTCTCCAACAATTTTGACCGCTTGAATTTATTACTTTTCTGGTCCCACCATGTCATGACGTCTTTATTAAATGCCACAACAATATAATAATTATTTTAATTAATAATCTTATCAGTCATAACTGATGTATAGTTAAAAACTAATTGTGAGAGGCAAATTGAATATAACTACATATTTCCACATCTTGCTTTCATCTCTGGAATGGGTGTTTCTATATATATAGATGAATGGATATATAGAGAGAGAGAGGTCTAAAAACTATATGTATGTGACGATGTCGATATGGACTTCTGTAGACTGTAATCACATAATAGAGCTCCATTATTTGAACCACAGATAAAGATCTCTGAATCTTTTTGGGGGGTGATTATCGGGGGAGGGGGTTTTTAAAAAGAAAAGAAAAAGGGATTGCAGACAAAGGAAATTGAATTTGGAGAAACACGTATAAAAGGAAGCTCCCATGGCTGCTAGTTGCTTGTGTTCATATTTAATTATGTCGGCTTTGAAACCTGCAGACGAATTGATTTTTTAGAGAGAGTGGAGGAAACTCTCCAATGTGAGGAGTGAAGATAAATATAAGTTGGAGATGCGATAATTACCAGAAAGTAGCTTTCGCCATGCTGCAAGCTCTGCATCAGGAAACCAAACTCATTGGTGGGAAGTGGCACTCCGGAGGAATGAACTAACACTAAATCTTGTCCAAACATTGTTTTTATGTCCAATGGCCCCCTCGGAACTTCTGTTGCCACTCCATTGATAAACACTGTGACGAGCCCTGAAATTGCAGCGTCCTCAGCCCCCACCAATAATTAAACAATAACGATATATATATATATATATATATCACAGAAAAATTAGAGCAGGTGTTTGATCTCTAAATATTCAGCAGATACCTTGAGTTTCTGCTTTGTGCAATTTTTTTGGGCCAACTGACATCTCAAATAAGCAAAAAATTAATAAACTATATAGATCAAGACGGCTCGTTTTAAGCAAAAAATTGTGCGTGTGTATCGTGAGCATTTCAAGATTCCTGTTAATTGGCGACGACATGTAAGGAATTACCAATTAATTACCAAGAAATCTCGCACGGTCTGGAAATCTTTGCAAAGAAGGTAGGAAGGAAACTCGACTAGGGGAAGGGGAAATTGAAAGGCAGAAATGGAAACTGAAACCGGAAATTCAGTCGGTGTTTTTTTCACGGAAAGATTTTACAACTTTAAGGCAAAAGAAGTGTCAAGTCACGAAAAAGTTGCAACTTTATTCTGTAAGCCTTTAAACCTAATCAGACCAAGCACAGTTGAACCTTTTTATATGCCAAAAAACTATTAAATCAAAATAAATGAACACTGCATACTCAATGATAGTGATTATCAAAGATTCCCGCAGTATTCTTTAGGAAGGCCTAAAATTAAGCGGGTTGTTTTATAATGGATAGAAGCAAGGCTCAAGACAGAATTATTTAACCGAGTTAGGGAAAGAAGAGTATTTATATTAATTAACATACATCGTTAAACAAATAAAAAAGGGGCTGTTTGGATGAACCTGATCAAGAAACATGCACAAACATGAAATAATTACCGGAATGATAGTTGAAGGTGGAAGCATGAGTCGGAGGAGGGTATAGAGCCGAAGAGTGGTCAAATTCGGGAAAACCGATTTGAGAAGCCACCGAGAAGAGACCATCGAGGGCTTCTTGGCCACCAAGCATGCCGCTAGTAGAAGACGAGGAGCCGGAGAGATCAGGGAAAGTCGGAGAAGGAGCAGCAAAAGGCACAGTAGCGACAGGAGGAAGATGTTGCGGATCAGAAGAGGAGGTGGCGTGAGGTTGATGATCGTAAGGAATTGCACCGCCGAGCTGGGGCTGGAGCTGGTTTCTCTGCTCGAGGGAGGCCTGCATCTGGCGCTGGCGGCGGCGGGATCTGGAGCGGCGGTTCTGGAACCAGTAGAAGACGTTGGCATCGCCGACTGAACCGAACTTCTCGAGGAGCTTTCTGATGCGGATGGTTTCTTCCTTGGGGGGATTGACCATGCCACTGTTGAAGATGGACTCAAGGATGAGGATTTGCTCAGGCTTTGGAGTCCACCTTGACCTCACCGGCTCGCTCCTCTCCAAGCCCTGGTTCGGAGTATTGGCCTCCTGTTGCCCCTCACCTTGATCTTCCATTCCAATGTACAACAGGGTACTTCAATCTATTAAGATATCTCTCTGCAGCTGAAACCTAGGCAAATTATATATTATATGCTTTTGCTCGATCTCTATTTATATTCCCAACATGCTCTCCTTTCTTTATTATATTTGCAATCTTGTAAATGAGCTCCACTCCTCCTCCTTCCTGTACACTCAACCAACTACACAAATGCTAATTCACCCCTCTCAAATTACCTTACCGCCCTTCTTCTGCCATCCTCTTTATATTCACCCTTATTATCATGTTCTCCCTATCAAAATGATGGATTTTTTACTCTTTATTGTAGGTATATATACATACTCAATTTAATTAATTTGCAGTATGAAGGTCGCTGATTAATCTACAATCTAAAAGCGTCTCCAGTCATTTATGTATGTATGTATTATATTGTTCGCGTCACCTATAAAGAGCACGGTGGCAGCTGATGACGCCAGTTAAATTGACACGTGTTTATTGGTAAGGGTTGATATTCTGCTTTTTACATATTATAAAAGGTCGGACAATACGAGTGGAGCATGATTTTTATCCTTAATTTAATATATATTAATTGCTTTTTCCTTTTGAAACATATGGAACTCCCCAAGACCCGCGTTCAATGAGAAACTCCCTTGCTTCTCAACGATGGTCTAAGGTCTTGCATTGGTCATGAATCATTGATATTTGAAAAGGTCCGGGCATTTTTTTCCCTTGTCTTTTATAATTTAAGCTAATATAATGATAACGCACACGCTTGAAGGAAAATGTTATTCAACTCCGCAATGCCGGTTTATACCATGACGAGATTAGGTGATAATATGTTCAAACTCACTTAATCATGTTTAGTTTCGTTGTTTGAAAAGATGCATAATCTTATTGATCAGGACAAGTAATCTTATTCAGGACAGCCACTTGAAGCGAGAAGAAGGGCACAGTGGGGCGTGGAAATCTCATCACTATTTACCAGAGAACAGTCCTCTGGAGAAAGTAAAGAGAAAATAATGCTGTCATATACTTCGCTTCAAGTAACTTGATTTTCCCTCAAAATCCACGCTGTCTGTGGAAACCGGTATTATATATTTTGGATTTTTTAAACAATAATCATATATTGTAGCCATCTAAAGCAAATAATAGACCTTATATATTATTTTGGATAATTATAATTTAAATTTTTGATAATAAATATGGTATATAAAATGTGTTCATAAACATATAGTACTTCCAATGTGAAGAAGATTAACAACCACATGGTTTATTTGATGTAAATAGTTCCGTGTGTGTGTGTGTGTGTGTGTGTGTGTGTGTGGAATCAGAAAGAGGTATAAAATATAAATGATAAATTTGGGTTTATGATGTATGTTAGTCTACTTATATACTCTCACCAGATCTTTCTGGCATCCAACACTGTTCCGGCCACAACGTTGCTCATGTCTCATGGATGACCTAATGTTGCTGGAAAAGATCTATAGGATTACTCCTTTTTCTAGTGTTTCCTCCATCCTTATCTAAAGCCCCAAATTGATACATCAGTACTTCATCTGGATAAAGCATTACTGAATAGGGCTTCATATTTCTTGTATTGATTTCTGTAAGTGGGACAAATTTTCGAGTATGCGAAATAATTTCCTTTCTTCAATTCAATTGTATTTTAGCCATGCAATACTACCGTATATTGACAGCTTAATTAATTAATGCGGCCATATATAATAGATAACGGATGACTCATTCCCATACATCATTGACATGTAAAAATGCAGAAGGCTTAGACTTGACTGAGTTTAAGCTTTATTTGAATCGAGCGAGGCTACTTGTATAATTTGAGTGACAGACCCATCAGGTAAATATATTATAAACGGTCTTACATCCTCGTAAATTGTCAAGAACTAGTCCCACTTGTAACCCCCGCACTCACATTATTCAATGGTGACATCCTTAATTTGTGCGATAACAAGCTCGAAGGAATATATATATATATATATTGTTCAAAAGTGTAACGCGTTTGTGACAGTAAAACTCTAGAATATTCAGTGCATGAGGAGATGGCTGATTAAAGATATTGAGAAGGCTCAAATTCGGGGAAGATTGCCTTTGACCAAGTAACTTACATTCCGTGGTCAGAGTCAGTAACTCCTTTCTTCTTTGAGAACGCAAATTTAAATTAATCTGAGTGTACTGTATCGCATTCACCACTAGATGTCTGAAGATTAAAAGAATGTAAGAAGTTGGGCGATGGGGTGGAGCGAGAGAAGGAACCAGGAAGGTTTTGGGCAAAAATACAAGAGGAGGGGATGGGATTAGGGTTTTGGGCAAGGCAAGTGCATGTGAAGATATGCATGGAAAGCTGGGAAGGAGTGAAGGAGGAAGCAAAAATAATCTGAAAAACTAATTAAAAAAAGAGCAAAAATCCAAAGGGTGGGTCGAGAAACCGTGCAATAATTTATTACCGGTGACGCTAATGCGAACACACTCCTCTTACAGTGCCTCTGTCTCTCTCTGCACACCCCCTTTTTATATTAAACCAGAGGGTCATCAAAGGTTGGCTTAACCCTCGAAGGCTTCTAGGTTCCACCAACCTTGCAGTTTTCTGTGCATTACATGTATATATATGTATATTCACAATATTCAAGTTATTTGCTTCTTCTGCTGTCGCTGCTTGTTGTATAGTTTTTACAATGATGTAAGCCATCTGACACTCTGTAAATAAAATTCTGCTGTTCGCCTGCTTTTCTGTGTAAATAAGCATGCAGGCCAATCTTTCGGTGATTTCTCTTTGTTCCATTTTCGGAAAACCCACACGGTGTTCGTCGTCTATCCGGATAAAATCATATGCAATATAATATTTTTCTTATTATGTATAAATGAAGAATGTCAGCTATTTCAGTAGTTAATTATGTGGCTTTTTACCTCGGCGCTGGTCTTAAGTTCTTTTCTTGGTGAGGCGGTTCCCAACACACACACACACAGAGACACTAATTAACTAACGTGACTTGAGTTATCAGAAGAATTTGATGTGCGTGCCAGAAAAATTAATCTTAAGGATATGTGTGTGTATAGAAGCTAGGTTGTTCGACCCCAACTAATGAGATAAGCCGATAAGGCTTGTTGTTGTTATTGCTGCATGGATGCTAGGTTATCAAGAGAGAGAAGTGACAAATTATAAGCCTAATTAAATTATATTGTAGTCTTTTCTTCAAGTTAGAAGCGCTTCTATACGTAGCCACATGAGCGAGCAAGCGAACTGTGCCAAGGGGTAAATGAAAATGGCATTGTTGTATGCGTTGGGAGTATGTGAAATATGCTTCAGAGTTTTATAAAGTTCTCACTGAGGCGAGAGCAGAGCATTATTGTGTGTGTGATTGCATGCCAAATACAATTACAATAATGAGTGAATGGCTATATATAGTGATAGAGGTAGGCAGATGAGAAGCTTCTGTGGACATAATAGGGAGGCCGAGTTAAGAGGCGGAAGATGGGGCATTCGAACACGGGAAATGCTGAATGGATGTGCCCCAAAAGAAGAACAAGAGATTTGGAGGCAGTGTCATGTTTTGATGAGTATAGGAACTCGTCAAAGAAAGAAGAAACAGTGAGGGACTTGCAAGGGACCGGAGAGAGGGCAAATGGAGGAGCGTTTGGAGTTTTGCCAAAAACGGAAAAGTGAGAGCTGTTACCGACTGGGAAATGTCCACTCATTGTGCCATATAATATACATAAAAGAAGCCAAAGCCATCGGAATCTACACTGTTGGGCTGTGGACTGAGAGCACTGTAAACTGTGAGTGACAGCCTCTCGTGCTTCTCGTACTGCATTCTATAAACTACAAAACCCTCACTACCCTCCAAGCCATACCTTTGGCCCCTTCCCTCTCTCAATTCCTCCCACCTCCATGACCCCACCTTACACGCCTTTTGTTTTTCCTTGTTCCTTCTCCTTTCATGTAAACAGCACTTCATGTGAAATTATAGCCATGAATATTACGAATAATGATAAACAACACAAACTAGATGGCATATAACCAACTTTCGCTCAACACAAATATTATCTATAAAAGTAATACTCTCTCTGTTCAAAAATATAAAGTATTTTTTTAAGAGTTAGATGTTCAAAAATATAAGGCATTTTTAATCTTTCGAGGCGTAATCATTACCTTTTTTTTAAAAAAAAAGTACCCCTATTGATAATGACTTTATGTTTATTGCAGGGTATTTAAAATGGTTAAATATGAAAAGATAGAGTTAGTTGAAAAGTAGGTAATTACTTTATTAGGAGGTAAGATTCAGTTAAAAATGCCTTACATTTTTTAATGGAGGGAGTAAGTTATTCCCTCTATCTTAAATTATAAGATATTTTTGGAGAAGATCTGCCATCTTAAAATATAAGATATTTAAAAAAAAATTAAAGTTTCATTAAATATGTTTATTCTAATATTACCATTTCTATCACTGTTTAATACTAATTAAGTGTGAATTTAAAGTTATTAAATGAAGGATATTTTTAAAAATTTACATTTTTATTTTAAAAAAATAAAGTTGTTAGTGTATTTAATGAGGGTTATTGGTTTGTGAGATTTTATTTAAAAATGTCTTATAATTTGGGATGGAGTGAGTATAATTTTACATACTACTAACTCATACAAATTATTCCTTCTGTCCTAAATTATAAGACACTTTTAAATAAAATCTCACATATCAATAAATCTTATTAAATATATTTAACAACTTTATCTTTTCAAAATAAAAATGTAAACTTTCAAAAAATGTCCATCATTTAATATATTGAAAAGAAAAGAGATATAAATTAATTATAGAAAGAAAAAGGGTAATATTCAAATTGATACATTTAATGAAACCTTAATTATTCAAAATGTCTTATATTTTAAAATGAAAAAACTCCTTCAAAAGTGTTATATAATTTGAGACAGAGGGAGTATTTACTTTTGTTTGTGAAATTTATATTTTTTTTCAAACAAGGGTTTAAAAAGGCAAGCATCGATGGCAACATTATTTTTCCCCGCAGAATGCACCTCCACCTCCACGGAAAGGGATATCGAAAAGTAAAAAAAAAAAAAATTGGGGTGGTAAATGATGGATGGCACAGGTAAGAAGTCATGGGTGGAAGAATAAAATGGGATGTAAATCCTCTAATGTTACGATTGGTGAATTTAGGTAAAGTTTTTTTAATATTTCCTGACATTTTATTATTTATTATAAAATATAAAACCTTCACTCTATTTTTTTTTTGTTTAAAAAAAAACTATACAGAAATTCCCCAATCTCAAACTTCGAATGATTTGAATCCAATAAAAATGTAGGGCATTTCACAAGAGAAAAGTGACGGATGTTTTCAATACAGAAATTGGGCCCTTGTCCCTGAATTGATGAATGATGAGTCATCACGGCCTGCTCGTTATTGGGCTAGTGAACAAGTCCCGACGGCCCAAGCTCATTTGGCGGAATCTTTCTTGCTTATGAAACGGGGGGACGAGACGACCGACTAGATTTGAGCTGGTGACCTTATCCGTTTACGTATCATGATTTTAGGGTGAGAAATGGAAAGGTCCAGAAATGCAACCCACATGCGACACTAATTTCTACGTGATCAGGGGGATGGACGACGTCCGTCAAGCTCCGCTGCTTCAAAATTGTTGTTATGTTTCAGGCAAGCACTTGGAAATCAAATAGGTTTGGCCACGTTGGTTTGACCTTGTTCTTCTACTACTTCTCTTTTCCGCTGTTTCAGAAATTAACGTCGACGACGACGCTGATGACTCAAGAGATCGCACCAGTTGAGATGTAAATATTCTCGGCTGGGGAAGAAAATTGGTCATCGGCTTGCGTTATGGAAGATAATTAGTTCCAGAAGCTGACTTCAATAGTTGTCCATCCTGCCAAATCATTTTATCCTTCAAGTTCTATGGGCAACACCTACCTGCGTGGATCATGCAAGAAAATACATGTTGATGCCTTTTACTTGATGAGAATATTAATAAAGGATTCCTCAAAAAATTTTATTTTTTAAAAGGATCTTTGATAAGTAAAAATTCAAATTCATTAGTAAAGTTATTATTTTATTAAATATTAACCCTGTCCACTGTCTTTTCAAAAATTAAATTATTTTAAAAAAATTTCACTCACCGAATAAAATTATCGTTATTTTTGGATTGTTTCGACATGAAATTACTGATTTTATGATTTATTAATTCGAGATAACTTAATTTTTATAGTTGTTTTTGTTAGAAACAACTCCGTTCTTCTATTTTTTCAATTTAATAAACTATAATGATTTTTTTAAATACAAGATCATAGAAAACCATGCAAGAAAGAGTTATTAAGTCATGTTAGAAACCATAAAATTTTTGCACTCAAAGAATGATTTGTCAAAAATTGTAGTATCAAAATTTTCATCATAAGCATGTCAAGCTAGTCAATTCACACATTTATTATGTTAAAAATTTTGAGACTGTAATGATTGAATTATATGTAATGGGCTAAAATTTTGAGACTAAATCAATATCAATGATTAAAAAAAATAAGGATTATTTTCCCTTTATTTTTTTGAATATCAAATTTGAACAATCAAATAATTTAATTTTGGATGGTTCACTGCTAAATCTAAGCTGAGACAATCATTTTTCAATAATACTAAAGTATACTTTTGATTATCTAACTTTGTATAATATTTTAATTTTATAAATTATAATTTAGTCATTTAACCCTAACAATGTTAATTGTAAATGATTATTCTTTGTGCCATTCATTGTAACTTTAAAATAATAAATTTAATAAGTCAATATTTAAAATATTTTGTCAATATTTAAAAGTACAATGTAAAATTTTTTTGAAATGAAACTAATAATATTAGAATTAAAGGATTGAAAATAAACTTTATAAAATTAAAAAACTAAAATAAAATATTGTATAATTTTTCTATAAACTCCTTTCATGCATAACAAACATGACCTAATGAAAGTTCTAATATTAATCTGATATGGCAATTTCTGTTAAAAATTTAATAATTACTTCCTTTGTTAAAAAATGTAACACATTTTATGAAGAGTTAGATGTTAAAAAATATAAGGCATTTTTAATCTTTTGATGTGTAATCATTGCTTTTTTTTCAAAAGTACTTCTATTAATAATAATTTTATATTTATTGTATAGTGTTTGATAGGAGTAAGTATGAAAAGATAGAATTAATTAAAAAGTAGGTAACTACTTTATTGAGAAGTGAGATTTAATTAAAAATATTTTATATTTTTAAACGGAGGGAGTAACATTAACATTACATATGCATCGAAATGCTCAACATCGAGGGAGTCTTTGCTAGGTTTCAAGGGTTACTTCTTTACACACAACTAAAAATTAGACTTTTTTAAAAAATAAAAAATTACTCTAAATTCCCGCATAGGTTATTAGATAAAAATTTGTGAAATTATAAAGTTACCTTAAATTTGTTTATCTACATTTATTAATTTACTATATTAAAATTATCGATTATTGCTGGACAGATTTTAGTAAATTTGTTTTGTTTACAATTAAGTAGTAATAATTAATAATTATCTAGTGTTACTACAATTGATAATTTCAGCAAAGGACATGGAATTTTAAAGTATTTTTATAATTTTATGAAAAAACATTATATTTAACTTGCTCATATGATAATTGCGAGTGATTTTTGTTTTAAAATATTCAAGCTGGCACGCAATGTAATGCACACATGATCGGATAATTTTATTAAATTATCAATCTGTAGATAATCGAAGAAAGTCAGAAGGAAAGACAAATGATACAGTTGCATGTGGTCTCGCCAGGAACCGTGGCAAGAGAGACAAAGCGAGCTAATCAAACCCAAATCAAAATACAGTTTTTAATTATTAATCGAGAACAATCAATAGAATTAGCTTCTCTATCCGTTGGCATATTAGGAATTCTTTTTATTACATGTTGAATCAACAGAAGAGACGGATAAGAAATAAAAAGACAAAAACTTATACACTTAACTCTTGTATATTTAAGATATTTTTTTAATTAAATCAAGATATATGTGTGTAAATTATCTATTCTATAATTATAATAAATTCTTATCATTAATATTATTAATATTAATACATTAAAGTTCACCTGATTTGATAAAACAAAAGTATATCAAATATATAAAATTAACTACATACTCAAATAAAAATCCGATATTCAAAATAATAATTAATAAACCACGGCGCTCTCCGAAAAAAACGAATCCAGAAATCATTGATTAAAAGCCCTGCAATTCTTCCTGATATCTCCGGCGTTTCCAACCAAAACATCAATGCTTCCCATCTTGACCACGGCATTCGCAAAACTCTGCATAAAGCTACCCCCGTTGGCCGCAAAACCCGAAACAATGCCTCTGGACGATGCATCGTCAGCCAAGTTCTGATCGATCTTAAGCACTCCTCTCTTCTTCATGATCTGGTTATAGTACTCGTTGTCGAAAACGAAGGACGTGTTCTGGTCCAAGAACACACGAGGGTCGTTTCTCGCCGGCCTGCTCGATGACCCGCACGTTCTGCCCAGCTTAGAATCCAAAGCAGAGTCCATGGCAGGATCACGGGACCCGAAGCTGGACAGTCGGCCCTGAACAAAGCTGCAGTGGGTGAAGCCCACCGTGTGAGCTCCCAAAAGAGTCACCATTTCATTCATCGTCAATCCTTGTCTCTGAACGATTGGAGCGCCTGTGACACCGAGAAGGAAGGTCCGGGCAGATTGACTTCGTTGGGATTAGACACCAGGCCATCTCGCCGCCCCGTGGAAACGTTGTATCTGGGCCCTCCCGCCAGAGCCACGGAGTCCCTGGTGGCCAGTGTTATGATATCTGCACACGAAACTGTGGAAGGACAAGCTTTTTCCAAGGCACTCTTTATCTCGTCGATCACCTCATATCCTCGAACCGATGCATTGGGTCCCGCCTGTTTCTCCGATCCCTTTCCCCCCTTGGGATCTATTAGAATGGAGGCGTCACATCCCTGAAACCATAGTGTCAATATCCATGCATTAGTATCTCGTCAGCATTAACGGGGAAAAGACAAGAAGTGTGGGTTAATGCGAGGATAGGGATGGTTAAAGGTCTTACTCGAACAAAGCAATCATGGAAGTGCATGCGAAGGAGGGCGGCGGTAATGGATCTGTCGCTCTTAAAACTCTTCTGCACAATCTGACGGACAATGGTCTCGGCAGAAGGGCAGGAATTGGCGTAGAAGCCAACCCTGAGGTCGGCAAAGGCACAGGGAAGAAGGAAGAGGAAGAAGAGAATGGAAGAGATGTTCATGGTGTTTGGCTGCGCGAGAGTATGTGTATGATTTGTGAGAGCTTATAGTGTGGGTTTAGTGTGTGGGGAGGATGGGGAACGGGGAGGGTATATATAGAGAGAGTGGAAGGTGGCACGAACTCTCAGTAGTCAAACGTGAGGGTGAACAAGGGAATATAAAAAAGGCATGGTTTTGTGGACGAACCTTGGCGCGTCTTTGCAATTCTATGAAGCTACGTACGTATTTTGTTTGCCCTGCAGCTACCAGTATTGTTAAGATTTCTAGAATTTTAGCTTGCGGCAACAAAGTCACATGAAATTCTCTCAAGTTTCAATGAGTAAATTTAGGTGAAGTTTCTTTTTTTTTTATAATTTTTATTTATTTTACCCTTTTTTATAAAATATAAAATTTTCTCTTTTTCTTTCTTTAATTTTTTTAGCAAACTTTTTTCTTTCTTTAAAAAGAAAAAATTTACATAAATTTATGAATATTAAATTCAGAGGATTTAAATTCGACATGTATAGTTATATTTTCTTTATTTGGAAATCATTGATCGAGGGGCATCTTAATCATGGAACGCGGTTTTTAGGTCACGTATAAGAAAATGGCACTTGTGTTCTGTCGGGTGGTGTGCATACTTAATTAATTAAAAAATAAATAAATAAGAAACACTCTTAGAATTATGAGGAATTTAACATTTTTTTTATGGACGTATTAGCGAACTGAAATGCGAAGCAGCAGAGTTAGAATTAATGATGGATACAAAAAAAGAAATGAAACCGCTAGGACTAAGAGAAAGAAATGATTGAAAGGGCAGGAGCAGACAAAAGTGAGGGCAGGTGGGGTCCAACTGGCGCGTGAATCAGAAGAGGGGCGGCAAATGGCGTGCGGTCAAAGTGGAGGGTCAACATCTTCCAAATGATAAATTTTAAAAAAAAAATAAAAGGGGTTTTTTTTTGGAGTGGGAAAAGTTAATAATTCAGGATGAACTTACCTAGATCAGACTTATTTGAATCGATCTTAAAATATCTTATCATTTTAAATAAATATAAAAGTAATTTATTCAATAGAAACATTATAAAAAGATAATGATTATATTTTAAAAGATTAATAATTATATTTTTTAACATCCAACCTCAGAGAAAGTATTAATTTCACTATTTAATATTTAATCAATTTATTTTTTATTTATAGTTATGTTTTTAATTAGATCAGAGTTATATTAATTTTAATATTGCTACTTTATTTTTATATTGTATTATAGTTGGTAAGTCTTTGTTTGGTGAAAAAGAGGACATCATAAGATGTGTCAAAGACGTGGGGTCTCAAAAGAATAAAAGATCTTGACTTTTAATCAAACACGGAAATTCAAACTACTTTACCACAGTTTATTTGAATGCAAAAATGTAAAGTGAAAAAAATTAATGTAAATACAAGAAAGCAAAGATACATTAATTAAAAAAAAAGTGGCAAGATATGCCAGCCATATAACAGAAAAGTAAATACTAAAACTACACGATAAAAGAAAAAATAAAGCAACAAATGTGAGTTTGAGAATTTAACTAGTAGTTTGTTGATGATAACGATGCTTTGATGAGAGAATAAATGATCCTGACTTGGTACCCAAATTTCATAATTGCCACTTTCCTTAAATTTAGGAAATACTTCCTCTATCATAATACTTCTCCTACTTTCATAATTTAAGCATTATGGGTGGAGTGTGGAGATAATAGCCTAGACTCAATTTTAAATTAGTGAATAAGGCTTCATGAATATTCATTTTAAATTACTTTAAAACTGATTAGGTTGAGTTAAGTTTGAGCCTTCAAATTTACAATTTAGGTGCAAGCAACCCTCTCAATTATTATACATTATAATTGATAAATTAAATTATATATTGTAGACTTTAATAATCCTAAAGTATGTTTGAGATGTTTAAAACTAATGTGTTCAAGTTTTAAGTAAACTCATGCTTGAGCCATAAAAAAAAATTATTTTATACAAACTGTGGGCTAAATTCATACTTCTAATTTATCAAACAAGTTTAAATCTATTTAATGAAAAATTAACTTAATTTAACCTATTTTCATCCTTAAATATGATACTGTGTGACAATCCACACACGGACCACACCCTTGTGGGCGCCATATATGTGGGCGCAAATGGTCGAATTCGATCACGCTCCAAATAGATGGCCGGGGAGGGTGTCTCAGGCAGCCGTGAATATTAACTTAATCCCGTGCGTGAGAGCCGTTTGACAATTAATGAAGACTGATTATTTAATATAAGATTATAACCTCACACCCTTCATCCCGTGAGGTCCTTATTGTCAATTAATTTAATCTGTTAATATCTATACATACAAACGTTCTTTAAACACACAGTTGAAATTTTGAATAGATTAAAAACAAAATGCATGGCGGCGGGCATGGGTTTTCAATTGTTGTAGCACACATTTTGTCATGTATGAGAGGCTGCACGTGGTTGGCAATTGGCATCTCGTTGGTGCCATTTGGGAAGACAACCTAATCATGAATGCTTATTTCAAAAGGAATTAATTAGCTTGTATAAAATTATTAAAAAAAAATTAAATACACAAGTAGATTTATGACTGTGAAGTAGGAATAATGCGTGTCTGATAATATGGAGCTCACATTGGAATACTATAATTAATGATAATCAGAGGATAGCATGCATGTGCCTCAATTCAAGTTCTGACGATAATACAGATGCAAATTACAGGCGAGGAGATGTCTTCTTCGGGAACCAAAAAAATATAGAAGGTGCCCTCACCTGATGCCCCTGCCCCTTTCGGCGGTATTTATGCTTGTATATATGAAATGTTGAATGTAAATTTCATTCTTTTTGTCTCCCTCTCTTCATATTTTATCTCTTTGTTTATTTAATAGATTAAATTTAAAATATTATTCACGTAAAAAAATTACAAATAATTAAGGTTTGATTTGATTTGGATCAGGCGGTAAACTCTCGTTTTAGTAAACTGAGCCTTATTGGGCCACTAGAAGATCACCCAGCCCCAATTATTGTGCGTGGTGCATATGCCCATCTTCTGAAGGGCCAGAAGAAAGAGAAAAAGCCAAACTTTCAATCCAGCGTGGCATGTGATCTCATAAGGTGGAATTTCCTCCAACAAGTCCTGATTGAAGCTGATATGAGTTCTGATTTTATCTCCTTAATCATGAATTGTATCACCACTGTCTCTTATAATGTTTTGTGAAATGGAAACCAATATGTTTTCCCCCCTAGAGAGGTCTTCGAAAAAGAGACCCAATTTTACCCTTTTTGTTTGTTTTGTGCATGGATAGACTATCCCACCTAATTAATGTTGTCGTCGAGGCTGGCCAATGACAACCCACTCATATTACCAAGCAACGCCCTTTGATTTCCCATTTGATGTTTGATGATTATTTACTTCTATTTGGTAAGGCTATAAAGAAATAAGCCTCTATTATGATGAATGCTTAAAAGATTTTTTTGCTTTGCTTTAGGAGAAAAAGTAAATTTGTCAAAATCTTCACTTTTCTTCTCCAAAAATATTAGTGTTGAATTGAAGGGTAAGATTAAAAGAATAGCAAGAATGAAAATCTCTACGAAAATAGGTAAATATCTAAGCTTCCCTGTCTCAAGTTGTAATGTCCTTCTTTTACTAATCCTGATTAACTCTAAATCTCAATTATTAAAGAGATTGAATCAAGATAATTAGTATAATGCCAAGTTGCAAGTGGTGGAAAAAGTTATGATTCCAAGTTTACAAAACTAAAATGGAATCATTTTGAATATGAGTACATTTGCAAAAACGATTGAAAACAAAACAGTTATGCAAAATTTAAGGGCGTGCACTGCAGCGTGTTCGCCTCTGTGCCATGCACTATAGCACATTTGCTTGATTTTTGATAGTAAATTCTACTGTCAATTTGATAGCTTTTGAGGCAAATTTCTACTCACACCAATCTTCCATCCGACATTCGATTGATGCGAATTAGGTGTCTACAAAAAGCTATTTTCGAGCTCTAACTAATGCTTTGGTCTCATGACCAAATTGTTGTACAATAAAAAATTGAACACTCTTTTCAAGACTCATACTTTCCCAACAATTTTTACAAAATTAAGTGTCCAATTCATTTACCAAAAGCCAATAGCCTTTGATACCAATTAGACCACATGTAAAACACCAAAACTAACTTGTGCAATGTACCATATCATATTAAACACTTATAGGTCACAATTTCAATATTCAACCCCTTCACTTAAAAACACAATAGAGGGGAGTTTAAGCACATTTTCATCTAGTACTACTACATAATCAACCAATAATATATTCAATCTTACTTACATTAGTATTTTAGCCCTTACACAAATAACACATATCATCAACTCATTCCTTAGGGTCCAAAATATACTCACAACTCATAGAACATATAATACAAGTAAGAACAAAAAATGAATCAAACCTAGTTGGCAATTTAAATTATTAAATACATATAATGACTAAAAAATAAAGAGGAATACTAAATAAAATTGCAGTCTTAAGCCTCTGAGTACTTTTCTCTATTCAATCCTTTTGAGCTATTCCTTGTAATGTTAAAGATAGTAGGATGAGTACAACCACTCAGTAACTATGGTCCAACTAACTCATATTAATGCATGTCAATTAATTTAAATGCAAGTAGCAAAGACAATTAATTTCCAATACATATTAAGCATTCAAGAGCATAAATTCATTTTACCAGGCATAATGGCTCAATTTGCATGAAATAAGGCTTTTTAACAATTTTAATATAGAAGAGAGTTTGTCACCACTGTCTCTTATATCAAAATATCACTTTTTAAATATATACTAAATATATATTGATGAATTGTATCACCACTGTCTCTTATAATGTTTTGTGAAATAAGAACCAATATGTTTTCCCCCTTAGAGAGGTCTTCGAAAAAGAGACCCAATTTCACCTTTTTTATTTGTTTTGTGTATGGATAGACTATCCCACCTAATTAATGTTGTCGTTGAGGCTGGCCAATGACAACCCACTCATATTACCAAGCAACGCCCTTTGATTTCCCATCTGATGTTTGATGATTATTTACTTCTATTTGGTAAGGCTATAAAGAAATAAGCCTCTATTATGATGAATGCTTAAAAGATTTTTTTGCTCTGTTTTAAGAGAAAAAGTAAATTTGTCAAAATCTTCACTTTTCTTCTTCAAAAATGTTAGTGCTGAATTGAAGGGTAAGATTAAAAGAATAGCAGGAATGAAAATCACTATGAAAATAGGTAAATATCTAAGCTTCCCTGTCTCAAGTTGTAATGTCCTTCTTTTACTAACCCTAATTAACTCTAAATCTCAATTATTAAAGAGATTGAATCAAGACAATTAGTATAATGCCAAGTTGCAAGTGGTGGAAAAAGTTATGATTCCAAGTTTACAAAACTAAAATTCACGTTCAAAGTCTTTAAAGTAGATAAATTAGAGTTTACATATATGCAAAAACATGGAATCATTTTGAATATAAGTACATTTGTAAGAACGATTGAAAACAAAACAATTATGCAAAATTTAAGGGCATGCAATGTAGCGTGTTCGCCTCCGTGCCATGCGCCATAGCGCATTTGCTTGATTTTTGATAATAAATTCTACTGTCAATTTGATAGCTTTTGAGGCAAATTTCTACTCATACTAATCTTCCATCTGACATTCGATTGATACGAACTAGATGTTTACAAAAAATTCTTTTCGAGCTCTAACTAATGCTTTGGTCTCATGACCAAATTGTTGTACAATCAAAAATTAAACACTCTTTTCAAGACTCACACTTTCCTAACAATTTTTATAAAATTAAGTGTCCAATTCATTTACTAAAAGCCAATAGCCTTTGATACCAATTAGGCCACATGTAAAACATTAAAACCAATTTGTGTAATGCGCCATATCATATTAAACACTTATAGGTCAAAATTTAAATATTCAACCCCTTTACTTAAAACACAATAAAGGAGAGTTTAAGCACATTTTCATCTAGTAATACATAATCAACCCATAATATATTCAACTCTTACTTGCATTAGTATTTTGGCCCTTACACAAATAACACATATCATCAACTCATTCCTTAAGGCCCAAAATATACTTACAACTCATAGAACATATAATGCAAGTAAGAACAAAAATGAATCAATCCTAGTTGACAATTTAAATTATTAAATACACATAGTGACTAAAAAATAAAGAGGAATACTAAATATGATTGCAGTCTTAAACCTCTGAGTGTTTTTCTTTATTCAATCCTTTTGAGCTAGTCCTTGTAATGTTAAAGATAGTGGGATGAGTACAACCACTCAGTAACTAAGATCCAACTAACTCATACTAATATATGTCAATTAATTTAAATGCAAGTGGCAAAGACAATTAATTTCTAAGACATATTAAGCATTCAAGAGCATAAATTCATTTTACTAGGCATAATGGCTCAATTTGCATGAAATAATGCTTTTTAACAATTTTAATATAAAAGAGAGTTTATCACACACTCAATAACATATAGTCAAAATGGAATAAAATTCAACTCATGATATTCATCATTAAGAACACAATACAGACAACTATGTGCCTTTACTCACTATATGTATGATCGCACCTCCCTTATATCCTCCTTATTTCTTTGACATGAAACCGTGAGCTATAACATAATGGAATAGTCTATAATCTATGATTTCCCTAACTTAAACACTTATGAAGGGATTACTCAGCCAAGGCTCACCTAACTCACTTGTGAAACACAGTTTTCCCCATTTCTCATACTATAGGGTGCCATATTTCTCTAAACTAGCTTCTTCATTGAACAATTGGATAGCTAGTTAGGTTCGAGTCTCTCGTTGAACTAGTGGGACAATAAATGTACAATCAATCTAGGCAAGCCATTCCTCGGATGGGAGCCATATCATGTGAATTTTATTTTTTACTCCTCTTCTTAGGTGAACTCCCGCCTTTTAAGATCATACAATATATATATTATGCAATATTTTGAGGCATGCAATTTCTCATTGCCATGCATACCCAAACACATCATCGTACACATCCCATACATAAAAATCACATATAATTCAATCATTGAACCCTTCATATTCATCGAACTCCTCAATTTAACTTTATATTGAACTCTATAATACATAAATCATTGAACTTCTTAATTTTACAATCGATGTACTATGCCCATTCACAATTGTTGTACTCTAAAATTTCAATCAATCATGGAACTCCATTATCTCACACATCATGGAAGTCCTCATAAACACATTTTCATTGAATTTTACAATTTTGATTTCTTTGTACCATATATATCTCAAATCCTTGAACTCACATTGCTCAAATTTATTAAACCTCATATTTTCATAATCATCAGACTAAATTAAATAACTACTTTATAGTTGGCTTTTCAAACAAAACAAGCCACATTTTCATTTCAATCAATCTTGCATAATTCGATCATCAAATATTATTTAACAAACTAATTAACACATAAAAGTATAGAATAGAATTCTCCTGGTTGCCTCAAATCTTTGAGAGGTTAAAAATTTTACTCTTTAAATACTCACTTTCAAAGCATCCAAAAAGCTAGAATGGTGCCAATAACAATCACTCTACAAGAATTTATAATACAAATCATCAATATCCATATTTGGGCTAATTTTTACTAATACTTCAACACTTTTTAATGCTCAAGATTCATTCTTGACTCATATAAAAGCACCTATAAGATTTCTTAGCTTTCTTAAACTCTCATTAACATCATTGAGCTCTTTAATGATTATTAATGGGACCACATTATTCCTAGCCAACATATTTTTGAGGATTTTTAGACATTTAATGTCCTTCAACCACTAATCACCAAATAATCATAAATATCAAATTTACTTAGCTCAATCTACTCCCCTTAATTCTATTTAAATCAATGAATTTAGACTCATAGCACCTATAGATTAACAATTACCATTGTCAATCAAACCCTAACTTTTACCATCAAGAAAGTAAAAAAAAAAAAGAGAAAGGTTTAAGTGTAAGAAGCTTTCTTTTAATGTTCAAGAGTTTAAAATATTTTTAATACTCAGATTCTTCAAGCCCTAATACTACTCTTTTGCCTCTCCCTCATTTCTTCATTGTTCTCTTCTCTATTGCATTAATTTTACAACCTTATTACAACAGAAAAGTAACTATGCATCGCCGTGCACAGAGAGCCTCTCCCTAGGCATGTTGCCATACATGCACCATGGCGGCTTATCCATAAGTCGTGATGTGTGACACATAATCTTCCTTTTTAGAATTTCTTTCTCTTTCATTTTTGGATGACTTGATTCTCCTTCGGACCTACGTTTAGCGTTGGAATTGAAACCAAACACGCCCATTGAACCCCTTTGGCTACACATCTTACTAATACACTTAATTAATTTAATTATGCTTATTTAATCTAGTTTGAAATTGAGGATGTTACATGAGCAACAGATGGACTAGAAATAAATTTTTCTATATTATTGAGAGAGTGAAGACTAGACTTACAAGCTAGAAGTCAAATTGTCTTTCTACAACAAGAAGAGTTATTCTGAGTAAATCAGTGTTAAGTACAATCCGTTTGTACCCCATACAAGTTGCTAAAGTTCATGTCTTTATCTGTATTGAGATAGAACAGAGGGATTTCACTTGGGAAAGCTCACATTCTAAGGGTTTTCATCTTATTAGCTGTAAAAAGGTATCACTTCTTAAAACCTATGGAGGCCTTGGATTTAAAAAAATCTCCTCAATTAACAAAGCTTGCTTAGAATCTTATTTTTGGTAATAAAAAATTTTGGGTTGAGCTACTGTAAAAAAAATATATGCTTAGATCCAAGGAGAATCTGTTGAATTCTACTAAAATAGATTCTCCTTTATGGAAGTTTATTTACCAACATAAAGATTTTTGTTGAGGGGGGAACTAGATGACAACTCAGGGATAGAGAATCTATTTTTTTCTTTGAGGACCAGTGGCTGTTTCTAGATAAAAAAAAATCAAAGACATGGTGACAAACTACTTTCTATAGAGGAATCAAAGTCTAAGGTTATAGAATGGACACATTTTTGCACTTGTTATTTTATTTCCCCATCTCTCATTGTGTCTAATAAGTTCTTTCTAAACTTATCTCTACTATGACCCCTTCATAGTTTGCTGGTAATGATATTATGCTTTAGAATGGCACCCCTAATAGGTCTTTCACTTTGAAAAGTGCTTATTTTATGATTCAAAAACCACCTCCAGATTTGTTTGATCCAATTTTTAAATTAATCTAGAAATGGAAAGGGGTCTAGAGAATCCGTCTTTTCATTTGGCTTTCTTATCATAATAGACTTCTAACAAATAAGTAGCCCTCTTCATAGATCGGGTGTTCTCCTTTGTGTTCTTGATGTGAGACAGCAAAAGATGTTTTGCATATTTTAAGAGACTATACTTATGCCCGTTAGGTATGGAGTAAGTTGTTACCCTATAATCAATATGTTAATTTCTTTGCTTTGGAGCTAAAAGACTGGATGATTAAAAATCTTAAAACTTCATCCTCAAGTGTCTCATATAATTGGAACTTAATCTAGGTGTTACAATTTGGAAACTTTAAAAGTGAAGAAATGGCTTTACTTTTCAACATGATTTCCAAAAACTAAATGATCCTACTACAAAAATACTTTTGACCTGAAAATCATTTATGATGAATGAAAATTCTTTGTCCCATTTTCATGGAGCTGCCAACTCATTTGATAGATGGTACCATCTTCCGTATGGGTGGTTAAAATTTAATATTGATGGTGCAGTCTCTATTACCTCAAATAAAGCTAGATGTGGAGGTGTACTCAGGAATAGCGATGGTATTTGGATTGTGGGTTTTTCTGCATTGATTGGTCAATGTAGTCCTTTTGAAGCTGAAGAATAGGCTGTTTTTAAGAGCCTTCTTCTGGCATGGAATATGGGCTTCGAGAAAATTATTATTGAATTTGATTCAAAAAACTTGGTGGATTTAATTAATAATTATACTGAACGACCATATAGTGGAAGCCTTGTCTTCTTGGAGATGCAGTATTTACATAAATATAGCTGGAGTGTTTGTGTTAATTTTGTTCCTTATGAGCAAAATATGGCAGCAAACTCCCTAGCAAAATTTGGCATTTCCAATTTTGCTCTTTTTGATTCAACTCCCCCATTTGCAAAAGGATTGTGTGGGATCAAAATCCCTTGAATTTTCTTAGCTTCTTTGTTTTGTGGGCTCTGATCCTCTTTTCTATTTAAAAAAAAAAATTGCAGGCTTAATTTCACTTATAATATCAAGTCATTAATACCAACCCTTTTAATTAAAATAAAAAAGACGCGTGCTGAAGAAATGTGAGAATAAAAAGCTGTTCATGTTAAAATAGATTGCGGATAAAAAGCATTTAAAAAAAATAAAAATAAAATGATGTTTTAGTTTTCAAATATTTTGTGATGGTATAATAGTTAACTTATAGGTCTTTCAGTCGAATTATAATTGCTATGGTATTTCACAATAAAACATTACCTAACTGCCCTTCAGTGGAATTCTCCGCGACATCAACCATGAACCATGTCTCATGTTTTCGTATCGATTAATTATTGGATTTATCCTTCATGTAATATCTGGAGCAGGGACCATGCATTCACTATTCCTATTCCGTCCTTCCTGACTCGTAAGCGGGGAAATGGTGATGTAATTCTGGGCTGCCCCTAACATTAGTAAGTTGGGCATTGGGCCCAGAAAGTGAGAAAACCTACGTAAAACAATGCTTATTGAACAACCATAATATTTGTGGATGCAAACTCATGTCCACGAAAGCCCTTTATAACATCTAAACTAAATACAGGCAAATATGGGTAATGGGCCCTTGTATATTAAAGGCCGAACACACTAAGATGATGTAATTCCTATATGACTTAATATTGGGCCAACATTACCCTAACTCTCCATTACAGGTACCCCATCATAACTACATGATATGATGTAATCCTAATTATTACAAATTGATTCAAGTGTCTGTACGCGGACGAGTTAATTGGTAGCTCTTTTCATTTTCTTGACTTTCTCATCACATGTCTAATTTCCCCACAATTTTGATTAGTTGGTCCCATGCACCAGGACTTGAATCATTCCTGTATCCTTTTCTCAATGCATCTCTTTGTACTCAGTGTTATTTGCCTATTTAATCGTACATTTGATTCAATGAACCGTATATTTATTATCATTAATTATAAATACTTTTGAAAGCAGGATCATTATACTTCTTCATGGTAGATATTAAATGAACGATATCTTTAATTTAATGTTACAATTAGCAATTTTATGCCGTTAAATTAAATCAAATAAATAATAAAATTAATGAATGAGATTGAATGCGCACATAGGTACATTAATATTTAAGAGATAGCATGTAGATGAGCTAAATGATCCAATGCCCTCCACTTGCTGGCTCAGCCATCCAGCAAGATATTATTAACTCGTTGGCTCGTAAAATGAAAGACTCCAGCCACTTACTTCTTGTGTGTTTTGTACGTGCATGCATGCATGAGATACTGGGTGCCAAATTAGATCTGTTTTTCATTCCATCAGAGATCCATGCTTGCCCTAGCTAGGCTGGAGCGTTTAATTTAAAAAAATAACAAGAAATATATAAACCAAATCAGTCCAAACTAGCAGAGTTCCCATCATCACCTCTCTGGAAGGTGAGTGCGATACAACGAAACAAATGATATGATTAACTAGGGTCCACTAAAAAGACTCGGATAAGGGATAACGGCAAGCATGATTGGCCAAACACTGGCCTAGCGATGATTGTTAAAAACCCTGCAATTCTTCCTGATCTCTCCATGCTTTCCAACCAGAACATCAAGGCTTCCCAGCTTTATCATAGCATTTGCGAAGCATCGCTTGAAGCTCTCGCCATTCGCAGCAAAACCAGCAACAATGCCTCTGGACGACGCATCAACAGCCAATTGCTGGTCTATATGGAGCACCCCTCTCCTCTTCCTGATCTGCCTGTAATACTCGTTGTCAAATACAAACGACGTGTTCTGGTCCAACACAATCTGAGGGTCGTGCCTCGCCGGCCGTCTCGCCGACCCACACTTCCGCACCAGCTTCGCATCCAGAGCAGGGTCCATAGTAGGATCACGCCTTCCGAAACTGGACAGCCTCCCCCGAACCAAGCTGCAGTGAGTGAAGCCCACCGTGTGTGCTCCGAGAAGAGCCACCATCTCCTTCAATGAAAACCCTTTTGCTCTGAAGGATTTAAATGCTTGAGACACCGAGAAGGATGATTTTGGAACATTCACTTCCTTGGGATTAGAAACTAGACCATCTCGCCGCCCTGTGGGAACGTTGTATCTGTGTCCTCCCGCAAGAGCCACCGAGTCCCTGGTGGCAAGTGTTAGGATATCTGCGCACGAAACTGTGGAAGGACAGGCTTTTTCCAAGGCGGTCTTGATTTCGTCGATCAGCTCAAAGCTATCAAGGTTTATGTTGGGCGGTGCTTGTTTTTCCGATGTGTTTCCCTTCCACGGATCTATCAGTATGGAGCCGTCGCATCCCTGGGCAGCGACAACATTAATATATAGCATATACGTAACAGCAAGAAAAACAAAGAACGACTTAACATATAACATATACGTAACACTAAGAAAAACAAAGATCGAGTCGGTTGGACGGGGTAGTTGTACTGTCTTACTCTAACAAAGCAGTCGTGGAAGTGCATTTGAAGCAAGTCGGCGGTGATGAATCTGTGGTGTTTGAAGCGCCTCTGCACAATTCGACGGACGATAGTCTCGGCGGATGGGCAGCTTCTGCGATAGAATCCAACCCTAAGGTGGGCAGATGCAAAGGGAAGAGTAAAAAAGAAGAGAAGGGTGATATTGGAGATCTTCATTTTTGGCTTCGTGAATGCTTGTGTGTTGTGGAAGGGAAAGGAAGGCGCGTACATATGGAGAGCGAGAAGGTCTCCCCCGCTCTCACTGTAATGATGAGGAGCGACAAGTTAGTCAAATGTGTAATAATAATTGAATTAAAGTACTTAACATATAAAAGAAAAGGAAGGCATGCATGGTTTTATACAAGAATGCATTTTTAATTAATAGAAACAACTTAGAGGGAATGTGTAGCATTTTTTTTTTTTTGGTGTCCCCGAAGTTTGAAAGAAACTTGGAGGATCAATAGTTAAACAGAAATAAAAAAGAGTAAAAGCGAAGACAAAACTGAGAGGAGCAGAATTCACGTGGAAGATAGGTGGGACAAGGGGACCACATTGATGCGCACGTTTTTTTTAAATGGTCTCTATTATTGATTTAAAATTATTTTTAAATATTTTTATATTTTATTTATCAAAATAAAAATTATAAAAAATTATAATATTAAAGATGAATTATCCAGACTATATAAAGATGGTCAATTAATTAAAATTATAAAATTTTAATATTAAATTGAACATTTTAAATTATATCTTCCCTGTTCATAATATTTTTATATAGTTAATTTATAAAAATTATTAAAAATAATATCAAAATTGGTCATCCAAATTAAATATGTACTTTTCATATTGGTGATAAAAAATTTATTAAGGATTTATATATATTTTTTACATATTTTTATTTTAATAAATATAAAATAATAGTAAAAGCTTAAAGTTAGATTATCCAGATCTTATTAGGAGTAATGAGTATCGTAATATTTATCATCTAATAACATAAAATATAGTTTATATTTAATATAATACTTTTTTATAAATTTTTTATAAATATAATATTAAAATATTTTAAAAATAATTTTAGATCAACGGCAGAGATCATTTGAAGAAAAATAAAGATTCAAATCACCCCGATGCTTATCAAACCTGAAGAGCAGCAAATGTGTTTTCGTGTGACAAGCTCTAATGTTTTACTAGATTAGAATTATTTTAAGGAGAAATGGCACAAAAATACCTTTAAATAGATAAATGACAAAAAAAATTGTGAAGTGAAATAATTATTTTAAAGTTTAAAGGGATTTCTTTGTCGTTATCTCTTTTTGCCAAATGGCTATATAACTCTATGCATGAAAGATATAACTGTTAGAATATTATTTATGAATTAGCATTAATTAATAAGCCCAATAAATTGGTCTTTATGATCTTGTGTAAACCGTGATAGGTGAACCACATAGGTGAGCCCAATGGACAGAGGCCTAACCCACAACCCAGTAACCGTCAGTTATTCTTTATCTCTTAACTAACTGAGTCAGAGATAATAAGATATATAATTATTTATTATTTAATAAGGCGGTTACCGATTTGATCTATATAAGACGATTAGTTGATAACTGCAGATACACGGATCATTTCTTTTACTTCCATTATCTCTGAACTCTCTGAAAGCTCTGGGAACCTGTGAGTTGTGTACCTGCCTATACTCAAGGTAATCGAGATTTCTCTAGCACTCATGGATTCTTCAGGTACGCATGAATTACTTTATTCTATCATATTTTATTACACATATGAATTGAGATATTCAGATTCAACACAACAACAAAAAATTTCCTTGGAATTTCATTTCATGGTACCTTTCTGTTATTTGTTTGTTTAGGAGGTATTTTTGTGCGATTCTTTCTTATTTTAATTCTCCCTCCCTTGCTTAATATAAGTTATTCTTAAATAATTTAAAGATACGGAGAAAAAGTTCGCCTCTTGAGAACATTTTCTCCTTTCAATTATGTTTAAATTTTCAACAAACATAGTCAATCTTTGTATTTGTAAAGTCATAATCTGCGATAGTCCATATATAAATGCTAGTATTAACACACAAATGACTAGTTGCTTTTCTAATTTCACAAAATGACTTATATTTTAAACACAAAATATGACCTATATTTCCAAATAGATGACATATATATATATATATAACTATTTATATTACACCCAAAAAATATATATAACTATTTATAAAACAGTGTTTAGAGTACACGTGGGATATGAAAATTAATGAAAAAATACTTTATTATTAAAAATGCATATTCACCAGAAAACCCAAAAAAAAGTGTGATGGAATACAACCGTTATTATTAAAAGTTATTAAATATTTTCAATTATAATAATATTTGAAAAAAATACTCTGTTATTATAAGGTGACACTTTCATTCATTCATTCATTAATATATTTATTATGAAAATTATTAAATAAAGAGAATGCGAGTATTGTTAAATTGTTTAATAATAATTAATTTGGGCCTCATATTAGAAAGAAAACTCGGACACCCTCCTTGCCTCACCATCTGAATTCTGATTATCTGATGCAACTTAACTTACACGTCATATGTGCATCTGCATCGATCTGTGTTCAGCAACCTCGCATTTCATAATCTAGAACGCCTTAATTCAAGGGAGGATTTGAATAAAGCTTTGACCAAATTTATTTACAGTTCTTATATTTTTAAAATTTTATTGTCGGAGGTATTAATTTAATATTAAACTTAAAAAAAAAACAAAACTGTCCCTCCTTTAATTTAATATAAAAAATTTCTTACTTCACTTGATAATTATTATACTTCACATGTTTATTTATTTATAAAATATTATTAATTATTCTACTTAATTTGTTTTCATTTTATGTGTTTAAATTATCTTAAAACAGCTTGTTGATTCATATATTATATGTTATTTATTTATTTATAAATTATTATTAATTGTCATATTTCACTTATTCACTGCCTTACTTAACTTGTTCATTGCGAAACTTTTACTTAATTTTATTTTAAAAAAATAAAAAAATAAAGTAGAGTAATTAATAATATCCGATAAGTAAATGAATAAGTGAAATATGATAGTCTCGATATTAATTTAAATGAAGAGTAATTTTATCATTTTTTACAGAAAATTAATATTAAATCAATGTCTCTAGACTGTAGTGAAATTTTTTAAAATTTAAAGTTTTAAATATAATTAAGTATGGCCAATGAATTTTTATTGAAATTCTCCCTTGATTTAAACCAGAAGAAAATGTTGACAAAAAAACATAAAAAATTTCTAGAGAATTAAAGGAGAAAAGGAGACAATAAAAAATTACACGTTTTCCACGCCCCTGTTAGTGGCAGACAGCTTTTTTCATCTATATTCTTTGAAGTTCAGACAAACAACACCCTGTGTGCTGGCCTGGTTGAGTAATAATACATTTAATTCAATTAGTAGGGATCAATGTATTGTATTCCAATGAACTCGAATATGGTATATATGCATATATTTTGTTAAAACGGAAGAAAAAAGTGAACACATTCTTGGATGAATGGGATTTAACATTACAGCATCATAATCCTTCACATTAAAGATTTACAACAATTCATCCCATAATTAAAGGATGAAATACAAACACTAAATTATGGAAATTAATCTTGAAAGATTATATTCAATTTCCCTAATTCAAATTAATGATGTGACTCCTTTATATAGATTTAAGGATACCAACTAATTAGGTAATCAAACACTAATCACACCCTAACATTATAACATCCTCTCAAATTGACACCACTTTAATTTCAGGTGCTTAACTTGTCAGCACAATATAACAAGAAGGGAACAACAATTTGTTGAAATATTAACCACAACAAAACATAATTAATTGATCAATTAGACCAATCATATTAAATTATTATAGGATGAAAACAATTGTTCCAAGAGCTTTGTCAGCTTCATCAGGGAAAGTATTCTTCTGCGCATCCTACGTCCCCTTCTCCACAATAACTTAGAGAACTTTCTTCTCATGGGCATCCTTCTCTCCCTTCAATGACCATGGACCAGCTCCAAAAATCAGTCTGTTAGCTTCGTCATTGTTCTTCATTGTTTCAAGACAGGGCGTGACATAGCATAGAGGAGTAATGGGATTCAAAGAGATCCTTTAAGAGGTGAGCAAGATTTGGACATTACCAACTTGGTGGCTTGAAAAGAACGACGGTACCCAGATGAAGAATCATGTTCCAAGAATCAAATCTGGCTCCTCTGTATGCGGTAATGCCGACGCCATCGAGGAATGAATACGTCAGGCAAGCCGTTCTGTCGCCTCCAGTTTTCTTGATTCAGTTCATCGATCCAACACCTCCTCCACCAATCAGGTATCTTCGAAGACCCATGGAACCCTACACAGAAGCAGAAGCCAAAGATCGATGACGGCAGGATCGGAGATGCAAGAATGCAACGACGAAAATCATCAACGCCGTCACTAGGTTCGGCGAGAGGGAAAAACACGATCGCTGGAGTTTGACACTGTGAACGACGTCTTCTCGGTCCTCGCGACTGCGTTGAGAGAGGAATCGCCGGAGGCGGAATTGTTGGACATGATTGGAGGTAGAGGAAGACTGGCTCTGTACGGATTCAAGAAAGGCACCGTTACTCCATGAACGCTTCTTGCGTCGAGAACCAGAAGTCCAGAAACGCAGCGTTCGGCGTATATCGGACGACCAGACTTCACCTGCTCAAATTTTGAAGGTTTGTGTATACGGTTTCTTAGTTACCCGATCCAGTTGTTGCAAACTGAGTCTGTGGCCTTGAAAAAAAAAAAAAAAAACGCCTGGACAAGCTACTCAGCACAATTTAAAACCAAACCCTGATAACATGTTGAAACTCGATAATGGGGGAAAAAACACGTTCTTGATGATTGAGATTGAATATTACTACGTCATAATCCTTCATTTAAATAATTTATAATTCATATCCTCTAGCTAAGGGGTAAAATACAAACCCTAAATTATTGGGGTTAATCTCGATGTCGTTCCTTTATGTAAATTTACGAACACTGACTAACTTGGTGATTAAACGCTAATCACAATCTAATGTTCCAACATGTTTAATAACAAGTAGATAATCATTCCCGTGAGCTAGGAAGTGCTCAAGCGCATGAGATTTGTACAACAAATGAATTGAAACCCAAAAGGGGCCTTTTCTCAGTAACTTGATAATTTCAGGTGTCCTTGAATAACTGGGACGCTTCCGGACCAAGACGGAGGCAACTTCGCCATGCTAAAGATTGGTGATAAAACTACATTATTAAAACTTTAGTTATGTTCTTCCGGGCTTTTATTTGCCAAAACACACAAATATCCTAACAGTAAACTCTCGGTTGGCCATCCAGTAAAGAAATTTAACCGTAAATAAGAACAACAATAATGACGAACGACCTCGTTGCTTGTGCCAGGCAATGCATTATTATGAACCAAATGGTAGTATCCTTGGCGGCCGCTAATAGTAGGCTGGGCCAACATTATCCTTTACTCCAATACAAGAGCACCCAGTCATAACTTTAATATATCGATCTAATAATCCTAATTATCACGATTCGATTCGAGTGCCAGTTCGAAGGAGTTCCTAGTTTCATGACTTTCTGCATATATCACATTACAAATTTCTCTACAATTTTGATGACAGTTCTGCCGCAGCTGGCTCGGCCGGAGAACCAACCTTCAAGCTATTTCATTCTGGCATGTAAATTGAAAGATTTTCATTTTCCAGGTCAACGCAAAGGATCACATGTGTTTGTGCGTGTGCATGCATGTATAAACGAAATCATTATTCCAATATCCGCGCATTAGATTACTGCAATGAAAAAAGGGGCAAGAAATATAATTAAATTCCAAATCATTATTCCAGAAGAAATGACTCTCACAAGTCACGCCACCATTTTTTCTAAAGGCACGTGAGCACAACACAAGGAGGCAAACGACTGGTTAGGGTCCGCTAAAGACCGGATAACTAACGGCCTCCCTTAATTAATTAATTAGCTAGAGATCAATCAATGATTATTAAAAACCCTGCAATTCTTCCTGATCTCCCCGGCGTTTCCAACCAAAACATCGAGGCTTCCCATCTTGATCATAGCACTCGCGAAGCTCCGCTTGAAGCTCTCACCGTTGGCGGCAAAACCAGCAACAGTGCGTCTGGTCGACGCATCCAGAGCCAATTGCTGGTCAATGTGAAGCACCCCTCTCTTGTTCCCTATCTGCCTGTAGTACTCGTTATCAAATACAAACGACGTGTTCTGGTCCAACACAATCTGGGGATCGTTCCTCGCCGGCCTCCTTGTTGACCCGCAAATTCTCCCCAGCTTAGCATCCAGAGCAAGGTCCATAGTAGGATCACGGTTTCCGAAACTGGACAGCCTGGATTGAACCAAACTGCAGTGAGTGAAGCCCACCGTGTGTGCTCCCAGCAGAGTCACCATCTCCTGCAACAAAAACCCCTTTTCCCTGAATGATTGGAATGCATGAGTCACCGAAAGCGATGGCCCGGGCAGGTTCACTTCGTTAGGATTAGACACCAAGCCGTCCCGCCGCCCGGTGGGGACATTGTATCTGGGTCCTCCCGCCAGAGCCACCGCGTCCCTCGTGGCCAGTGTTACGATATCTGCGCACGAAACTGTGGAAGGACAGGCTTTTTCTAACACGCTCTTTATCTCGTCGATGAGGTCAAAGCCGTCGAGGTTGACGTTGGGTCCTGCCTGTTTCTCCGATCCCCTTCCCCTGCTTGGATCTATCAGTAAGGAGCCGTCGCATCCCTGGAATTATATTAAACCATACGGCCAACATTTAATAGATAATAACATTAACAACAGCTAGTATGGGTCACTTTGGACGTATATGTAGTAGTTCTTACTCTGACGAAGCAATCGTGGAAGTGCATTTGAAGCAAGTCGGCAGTGATGGCTCTGTCTCGCTTGAATCGCCTCTGCACTGCTCGACGGACGATGGTCTCTGCGGATGGGCAGCTTCTGCCATAGAATCCAACCTTCAGGTCGGCAAAAGCGTAGGGAAGAAGCACAAAAAAGAAGATAAGGATGATATCGGAGATCTTCATTTTTTTTTGGGCTCACTGAATGTTTGTGCGTGTTCGGGAAGGGGAAAGGGAAGCTATATATATAGAACAGGAGATCTCGGGTCTCTCGCACTCTCACTGTACATAGTGAGGACTGAGGAGTGACTAGCTAGCTAGTCAACATAATTCTGCAATAATAATTTAATTGAAGCTTTATATAAAAGGAACATGCGGGCATGGTCTTGGGAAATTAACTGACCAATGACCGATCTAGCTGGTGCGCCTTGCAATTCGAGCTGGCCATTCATGAACATTATTATTTTTCAATTCAATACATTATATATGTATCTATCTGCTCCCCATGTGTAGAAATTGATATTTTCTTTTTAAAAATATGTGTGTATTTATACGTAAATCAGCTGTAAAGTTTAATCTTTAGAGAAGTGTCCATATGCTCAAGTTTAAACCGTACGATTCAAGAATTTCTGCAGGGGTAGCAGCAAAAGCTGGAACATATTTTTGCAGCTACAGCCCCAGAAAATTGTATCATTTTTGCGGCATATATGAGAATAATGTTCTCGAGCGCGTTAATTGTCCGGTATGCTGTATATATGGAGCACCAATGCTTGTGAGAATCCATCCAGTCATTGACCAATGAAATTCCAAAACTCAAGATTGAAAGTGCACAGAGCTTTTCTTCTGTTTGAGTGGAAACTCCATGTAATGCAAACCCGAGTTTAAAAATACGAAATCAGAAACAATTTCGGGGAAGGTGTACCAATTTTTAATGCTGCATTTAGGTGGGATTAAAAAAAAAAAAAAAAGACAAGTTGGGGGATCATGACAAAACTGAGTGGAGGGCAATTCACGATTTCACGTGGACGCCGGTAGGTGGGATCGAATGCGTACAATAATAATGTTTTAGATTATAATCCTTTTAATGTTACGATTCGGGAATAAGAAAAAAAGGTGTTGAGAGCATTGTTTTTAAAAACAGGACCGACTGGTGAACCGGCGACCCAGCCATGTGTCCGATCCGGTTTTTTTTTATTGTGATTTAAGTTAACGGGTTAACCCGGGTAACCCAGGTGACCTGGGATTAACCCGCCCAACCCCTCGGTTTAGGCGGGTTGAAATTTAAAAAAAAAAAACTTAATAATGATTAACCAAGATGTATATTTTTTTTTTGACATGATAATAATTAATGATGGTCAATAGGAGTCATAGGGTAAAAAAAATCATACTTATGTCGGATGAGGGGACGGAAGAAGCAAAAGAAATCAAAAAGTATGAACATATATTATATTATATTATTTTTAATTTGAATTATTTAATTAAATAATTTTAAAATATATCACTTTCATTTATTATCTTTTATTTTAAAATAAATTTTTATTTCTATTATTTTAACTCATTGAAATTTTTTTATCATTTAGTTAACCTTATTTTAAAAAAATATAGAAATGTTGTTATATTTTATTATTGTTAGAATTATTGTTATATGTTATATGAGATATTAAGACTTGGATATGTATGAATGTATTGAGAATTAATACATTTTTTATTTAAATTATATTATTTTATTATGACCGGTCTGACTCCGTTTGACCCCTGATTGAACCATGACCCCTGACCCCTGAATTTGATCGGTTTAATGACTGGTCGATTTTCAGTACCTTGGTTGAGAGTGCTGCAGATAAGATATATGGTTAATTAAGATTTTAACTTTTTAATATAATAATATAATAAAAAAAAAGCGCTGGGAGTGCAACTGCACGTGAAGAATATGCACATAATTATTAATTGAGGGCAGTGCATTCTCAGCGGGTTAAGAAGAGCGTGCGGACTGAGAGACTGTGCAGCGGAGTAAAACTTTTATTATTTAGAAAAGTATCAGATTTCTAATTCAAGTCACCTGACTTTGATTTCTAATTGACGGCAGTAAAACTTTGATGGCAAGTCACCTGACAAAGATGTGAACATTATCAATATAAAGTGGATTTTGATTTCTAGTTAAATAAGTTCAAACCGAGTTCAGTGAATAGACTTAATATAAAATTCATCAATCATGCCGCTCATTTCTCAGGTGCTATTTATATATAATGTTAGCCATTGAGGGACCCAGAAAAATTTAGGGGCAATATTTACATAAAATAAAAATATTAATAATCTACAAAATATAATTTTAGACATTAATTAAAGTACTATATACATAAATTATATAAGAAGTTTTAAAATATATCTTAATTTTATTTATATCATAAATTTATTTTTATAATAAATAAAAGAGTAAATAATATTTTTAGATATATATGCTTGATAATTTTAAAGAGAATGTGGGGCAATTAATTTTTTATGGGGTCAATTGCCCCCTCTTTCTCTAACATATTTAGGTACATCTCTAATGTTAGCTACATAAAAACAAGGGAAAAAGAAAATAAATTTTTCTTAATTATATAAATATTAATTTAATCTCTTGAAGTACTATAATTTCATTGAAATTCCTTAGAACTTCTGTATCACTAAATTTTAAATTAAAAAGACCATTTTATCATTAGTAATAAGTTATATTTTTTATTCAATTCGTACAATTCTTTAAATAAAAGTTGTTATTCCTTAAATAAAAGTTGTGATTAGAGTTTGTTATTTTAAGAACTTATTTTTCAATAACAAAAATCACACTTGATAAATTATAATTTTTTGTGATTTATAAAATAAAAATTATTATTTCTCAAGTAAAAGTTGTAATCAAGGCTTGTTTTTAATAACAGAAATTACACTTGATAAGTTATAATTTCTTATTTGACTCTTGTGATTCACAGAATAAAAGTTATTATTATTTAAGTAAGAGTTATGATTAGATTTGTTATTTTCAATAAGAGTATAATAATCTTTTCAATTTAGAATTTATTGACATAGAAGCCCTTAAGGATTTCAATAAAATTATGATATTTCGAGGGATAATATTATCATTTATATAATTCAAGAAATTTTATTATCATTTTCTCTAAAGAAAAATTAACTTTATTCACTTATATCATGAATTAACATGTACATTAATTTAGTTACGTGTTTTTTAATGATTCAGTTTGACTTTAACTTTGCGAATCAATTTTATGCTATATGCCTTCCATGGACAATGTGAGTATCATTAAATTGTTTATTAAGAATTAATTTTGTCCTTAACATTATGAAGAACGGATGCATCCTTGATCTTTTTAAATATTTAAACTTCACTAGCTGAAAAAGTTCATTATTGCGTATATATGAACAAAGTAACTTAATTTGAGCTGAATAAAAAGATCCATTGCAGTAACAAATTACTGATTGCTCCATTTCAAAATGTAGGTCTCTCAGAGCATCTGTCCAATGATTAATAAATGCAATTAATGCATAAACATGTTGATTTTATTGAAAAATGTACTCATGCCCATAGTTTAATAAATGTTATTTTGAAGATGTTGGAAAAATAAGGGTATGGCGAGAAAAATATTAATAGATGTTATTTTTAGCTTTTAACAAGACTTTAAAAAAAAAAAATTCCTGCATAAAGGCCTATTTTAAAACACTACCCTATATTCAGTTTAATTTAATTAAGATTTAGAACCCCCGTTGTTGAGTGTGTTCCCGAGGATCTTAGTAAATTAATTAAGTTTTACTTAATGCATGGAGGGACTTATGTTTCTTTTTTTTGAAAAAACAATAACCTATTCAATTCAATTTAATTGAGATTTGATCCTGAACCCCGTTATTGAATTTGTTCCCGAGGTTCTTTATAAATCAATTAACCTAAAAGTGGTATCACGCTAGCTACTTAAACAAGCACGTGCATATGCATCGTTTTGTGTTACGCAATACGCAGCTTGGCATTTCATAATGTAGGGCACTGTAAACCAGGAAAATTTGTTGACAGCTAAAAAAAAACAGGGAAAACTTTTCAGAGATTTTTTTTAAAAAATATATAATCGAAGCAGTCAAGCAGGGATTCCTACGACATTTTTAAGGAATATGGACATGGGCTTGGAGACGTACGAAGAAGGGCTCTGTTTCTCTCTAAGGTTTTTTCTTGTTCTTGCTTTTGCTTGTGTCTTTGTCTTCTTTTTCGGTCATTCTTGCCGTTCTTAGTGGTTTTCCTTTTTGGTTTTTCTCATGCTGGTCTCTTATTCTTTCTAGGTGTTTTTTAAAAATGTTTCTTCCCCATCTTGCGTCTTCACATATTCTTTTTTGTCGACATCATTTTTTATTTTTGAAGTTTTGGGCGGAAAATGTTTAATGCTTCAAAAATTCAATCTCTTCTTCTCGTTCATTGGTGTCTTCATGGTTCTTTTCGTTTTGTTTAGCATATTGGTGCTTATTTTTTGTTCGGAGTTGAACAACAAATACTAGGCGTGTCAACACACTGGGTCTCAATAAATAACGAAAGGGTCCCGAGTTTCCTTACCACAGTTCGCTCGAATGTAAAAAGATGGTAGGTTTTGGTAGAATAAGTATGTAATTATATTAAAGTGTTTGAAAATTATAGACTAAAAAACTAAGAACTAAAAAGGGCTAATAAATGTAAATCGTGTGAGTCTTGATCGAGTATTGACTGGGTTTCTTTGTTTTTCTTCCTTTTATTTATAGTGTCTGATGGCAGAAGCCTTTTCTTTGAGACTTAGCACATTCTATTAAAGATTTAGGAATCCCGTAAAACTTATGGCACGGTCTCTCCATTTTGATCAACAACTTGTTTCACCGAACTACTTGGGCGTAGATTTTGGTATCACTTAGGATCATGTTTTCGTGCCAACGATCTGATATTTGAAGCTGACGAGATTTTAGCATGTTTATGTGTTGTGGATTTTATTGAGCTTCGGAGCTGACCTCTTTTGTTTATATTGGGCTTGATGTTTCGATTACTTAGCCCAACTAGCCTTGTGACCTATTTAAGCGACGTTTCATATTTAGCCCAAACAATGCCCCCCGCGTGCCAATGGCTGGTAATATAAGCCACGTGGCACGTTTGAAAAAATTGAAACGTCACTTCATTTCTGAGTGCCCTCTGCCGATATAAACTTGTTTTCAGATTATGATCACTTCTTTTGCTTTCTTTGTCACTTCTTGAACTTTAACTCTTCAGTCTACTAAAATTTCTTCCTACCCTAACCTTTAAATGGCTTTATCTGCTTCTTTCCTCTACTTCTACTGGTAGTCTGCCGGATTCTCTGGCAAATATCTATAACCCGGTGAACCAATTAGGCGGGCTTGTAACTGTATGTATTTTGTGGTCTGAAAAAACCCTTTTTTCCATTAGCCTGGTTTCCTATCCTAATTCTTATTCATTTCTTTTTCAAGAGGGATTCGTCATTCCACGAATCAATGGCCTTCTGGTAAGTTTCTTGCTTCTTGTGTTTAGCCCTTCTATTTTATTGAAAACTGCTCTAACTGTGCTTTCTTTTTGTCCAGCCCTTTTACCTTAGAGTTTTCAAATCTCCAACAAAAGCGACATCGGATATCTGACAATTTCTCCTGATCTTTCCGACGTCAATGCTCTTACGCAACTGAACCCATAGCCACTAACCTCTCTTTGCAACCTGATCTTGGCCTGGACGACCTCGCCCTTTCTCGAGTTGTCTTGCAAAAAGCTCAGGAATTGGCCCCGATCTCCTCGTGCCTGGGTCAACTGGGTGAGGCGTTTGAAGTCAGATCATGTGCCTTTGTGGAAGGAGATGGGTCTATACGACCTAATTCAACTGTCTTTGACCAACGTTGATGTCCCTGTGGACCTTCTGATGCCCTTTTTAGTTTTTGGGCTCTGGGCTGCAATGCTTTCATCTTCGAGCTCAGCCTAATATCCCTCACGCTATGGGATGTTTTCATGTTCTTGGGGCTGCCTATCACTGGGGAAGAGAACTTCTATGCAATCCCCTAGAGGCACGACTCCTATACTGCCCTTCCTGCTGACTTGGAGAGCAAGATTAGGGCCGCAGGCTCTTATACAAAGATTATAGAGTTGTTCTCCAAGAAACCAGCCTCCGAGCCTATCATTACCATGGAGCACCTGGTTTTCATTTGGATCCTACTCAGCCAATGAATCCTGGCCCCAGGGAAGGGAAGCTCATGCAGCTGCATCTATGGATCACCCAGTCCTTACTTTGTGGCAATCAGATAAGCCTGGGGACTATGTTTCTATGCCATATCTATGATGGCATGAGGGAGTCACTGATCAAGAAGCCCTTCAGTAACTTTAGTGGGCTCGTCTAGTTCTTAAAGTTATGGATGATGACCTACTTCCCTAACTTTCGACGAGAGCCCTTTCCTGATGATTCCCATGCCAACCACCCTTTTACTTGTCTCCTGGGTAGTCATCATTAGTGGAGTCGAAGAACTTCTTTGAGTTCTTCAGTCAACAAAGCTGGTCTTTGGGGAGGACTTTAAAAGCTTTCAACATTCCCGACCGCCACCTTTCCACCTGGTACAGGTATATGGTGGAGAAGAAGAACAAGCCCGCTAATCCTTTAAAGGACGAGGTCTTTCTCTCAGCCATTACTCCTCAAAAGATGTTGCTACCATCACCCCGATCTCTAAATGGTCCCCTTCCAAGCCGTCGTTGCTCTTGAGCTTACACCATAGACCCAATTGAAGTTGCTTAGGAGGTAGCCCAGGAGGTAGCAGAATGTGGTGAAGGTCAGGGAGCTATCCTGTTTACAGCAGCCCCAGGTGGTCCAGAAAATGTCGGGGCTGCTTTTGATCAAGGGAGAGCTGCTATTACCGCCTTAAGTGACAAGCTAGAGCTTGAGGTCTGGGACCCTGCTGCCACTGCGGGCCCCTAGATGATTTCCCCACGTAGTCTAATCCTTCCCTTCTACTTAAAAAATCTTCAAGAGGGCAGGAGCTTTAAGGGGTTGTCGGTGAAGCCCATAAGTGATGCTCTGACTGCTTTAGTCTCTGCTTAAGGTGGCTTAATACAAGGTCAAATGGGTTCTTCCACTCTGACGGACCGTGTGGAGAAAGCTCTGTGCTTAGCAGCACAGTCTGCATGCACTCTTCCTTCTTCAATGAGTAAAGACAAAGCTCTTGTGGACCCAGTCTAAGTATAGTCTTGTTTGTTGTTTATTTTCATTCCTGCTAGCCTAGCCTTGGTCTTTTGCTAATGTTATTTTATTTTCTTTGGCTGGCTGTACTGGAGGCCATACCTACAGACGCTCTCTTCTCTCACATTTGCGTCCCTGAGACAGATGTTATATTAGATGCTTGGAGAGTCATCCAGTTCCAACTCAGCCGCGATCCATTCCTTATCCTTGAATAAAATTTTGAGGAAATGATCCAAGCTCTTGAGACAGTGGCAAAGGTAGTCTCTATGTCTGAGTTGGCGCTCCTGTGAGCTCAAGTCCTGGCATGGTTAGCCAGTGCCGCAAAGAACTCCCCCTCCTGTCTGAATATTTAAAGAACAATTGGGCATTGAGGGATGAATATTTGACTACCAAGACCCAGACGATTGTTGCTACTGACCGAGTCCAGGAGATTGCCCCTGTGTTGATAATCTTTAGGCATTACGAGCTAAAGTAGCAGACTTAAGGTACCAGCTTGCAACGACTGAAGAAGAGTTGGCTAAGGCTAAGGCTGAGGATGGTCTAGTAGAACCTGAGCTGGAGATTGCTACTAAAGTACTGGATAAGGCATGGACCATCTCGAATACTAAGCTTCAAGGAATGCTTGAGTTTGAAATGATCTTCATGCATCACCAGACCCTTTTTGCAGATCTGGACTCGGCCCTGTCAACGTGGGAGCTTATGTGCAGCCTTTGTAAATAGTGTACTTATGTATAAATACATTTATTTATTTATTTATTTATTCTTTATTCCTTGTAACATGATTCAATCATAGTAATAAAGAACAAATATTTTTTCTCATTGTGCGAGTTTTGCATGCCTGGAGGCCATTCTAGGCCTCGGGTCCTTTATTGCTTTCTTATTATAACGGCGGCCAATACTTCTTCAAGTATTTATCGTTTATAGCCCATCTATATGGAACTCCATCAATGCTAGCTAACATGTACGTGTTCCCTTTCAGTACTTCGTCTACCTTGAACGGTCCTTCCCAGTTAGGTGAAAACTTATCAAGTGTGCGGTCTTTAGAACCAAGTGGTAACACAAGTTTCTATATGATCTCGCTCGCCTGAAAATGTTTCCATCTTATCCTCTTATTGTATATTCTTGAAACTTCTTTCTTCTGGGCGATCATATGATCGAGTGCTTGTAAGCAAATTTCATCTAATTAGATTAACTCGTTCATTATGGCTTCGTTATAGTTGTCAGACAATCTTCCTAGACTACTCGTAACGCATAGTGAGGGAACTGCTATTTCCATAGGCAAAACAACCTCGTGCCCATATGTTAACACGTATGTCCTCATGCCTGTAGCTTCTATTTTAGATGTTCGGTACGCCTATAGTGTCTCGGCCAGTCGTTCGTACCATTCTCGAGGATTCTCTTCAATTATTTTTTTTAAATTTTGAGGATGATCTTGTTAGAAGCTTCGGCCTGTCTATTTGCCTGAGGATAATATGATGAGGATGCTAATAACTTAATCCTACTTTCCTCGGTAAAGGTCTTGAATTCACTTTCGGTGAACATTGTCCCTTAGTCTGTTGTAATTGTTTGAGGAATCCCAAAATGAAACATGATTTGCTCCTGTACGAAGTTAATAACATCACCCTGTTATACTTTCTTCATAGAGACAGCCTCAACCCACTTAGTGAAATAATCTGTAGCCACTAAGATGAATGAGTGGCCCTTAGATGAGACTAGATAGATTTTTCCTATTATATCCATGGCCCATTCTCAAAAAGGCCATGGTTTGATAATCAGATACATGCCTGATGCTGGCACTTGTTGTGTTGGCCCGTAAGCCTGACACTTCTTGCACCTCTTAGCGTACTCGATGCAGTCTTTTATCATCGAAGGCTAATAGTATCCATGCCTATGCACTAACCATTGCATCTTTGGCCCCGATTGATGAGCCCCATAGGCTCCCTTATGTACCTGTCTTGAAACCTTTATATAATCAGTAAAGGCTAAATACTTAAGTAATAACCCATCGGGGCCTTTCCTGTATAGTTCATCTCCAATTAAAATAAAGTGTTGAGTGCGTATCCTTGTTCTGTAAGGGTAATGTTGACTGAGATCTTTAAGATAACTCTTAAAATCATCTCTCCAATCTCGAGCTAACCCTTACGAGACTGTACTACATTATACTGTTAAACCACACAGAATGACTGAGGAATGTTCTTTCCGTTCCACCACAATTACTTTTTTGGTGAGCTCAGGTGATAACCTTAGCCCTGATGCTATTTGATTCAATTCATTAGCTTTCTAGTTTTGAGCTCGAGGAATGTGAATCAACATTACTATTTCAAACTCCTCTAGAATCTGGGAAGTCCTAGCATAATACATTATTAGAGTTGGGCTTGCATACTTGTACTCGCCAGTTAATTGTTTGATGACTATTTGAGAATTTCCCTCTATGACTACATCACGAGCCTTCATTTCTTGAAGAATCTCAAGCCCTGTGAGTAGTGCTTCGTACTCCGCTTGGTTGTTAGTACACTTAAAATTTAATTGAAGAGATAATATCATTTTTACCCCCGTAGGAGAGGTCATCACTATACCGGCCCCAAACGCCTGTTTAGTGCTAGATCCATTAAACTTAAGCACCTAGGGCACTGAATCTACTGAGAACATTGGTAGTTCCTGTTCATCTTTAGAGAGTCCAGCTGAGGGATGATCAACCAGGAAGTCTATTAATGCTTGGCCTTTTACTGACTTTTGAGATAAAAATATTAAAGAAAATTCTGCCAAGGCCAAACTTCATTTTCCTATATGGCCTGTCATGATTGGCTGATTAAGCATGTATTTAATCAGATCTAAATGAGAAACCACATACACAACTACGTTTATTATATAATGCCTTAACTTAGTACAAGCATAATATAGTGCCAAACATACTATTTTCACAGCTGAGTATCTGGTCTCAGAGGAAGTTAAACACCTACTTAAATAATAGACCGCCTGCTCATATCCCCCATCAATATTTTAGGCTAACATACAACCTATGGATGTAGCGGTAAAAGTTAAATATAACCAAAATGGTGTGTTCTCCCTTGGGCCTGCTAAAACTGGAGGTTTTGTCAAGTGTTCTTTAATCTTGTCAAAGGCTGCTTGATGATGTCTGGTCCAAGTGAATTCCTTAGTATCTGTAAGTTTCAAGAGTTTGAAAGACTCCTTTATCTTTCATGCTAGGTTTGGGATAAAATGCCTGAGATAATTGACTTGTCTCAGGAACCTTTGAAGTTCTTTCTTGTTGCTCGGCGCCTTTATCTCCAAGATAGCACGTGCTTTATTTTGGTCTACTTCAACCCCCTTCTGTGGACCAAAAATTTAAGGAAGTTACCTACAGTTACATCAAAAGCACACTTTAGTGGATTTAACTTAAGGCCGACCTCCCTCATTCGGAGGAAACTCATCCTCAAATGTTCAATATGATCATGTACCTTTTTAGATTTTATCATCATGTTATCTATGTATACTTCTAGGTGCTTTCCTATCATATCGTGAAAGATAGCATTCATAGCTCGCTGATAGGTGGCCCCAGCATTCTTTAGTCCGAAGGGCATAACTACCTACTTGAAAGTTCCAATGGAGCTCGGACACTTGAAAGTGGTATTGTGAACATCTTCTTTTGCGATAAATATTTGATTGTATCTGGAGAAGCAATTCATAAATGACAATAAAGCATTTTCAGCCCCAACATCTATTAACCTGTCTGTAATAGGCATTGCATACACGTCTTTAGGTGTGACCGTGTTTATGTTTTGAAAATCTATGCAAACTCACAGTTTCCCATTCTTCTTGATTATTGAGACTATGTTTGAGAGCTACTGAGCATACCTGCGGGATCATATGGATTCGGCCCATGAGAGGTATTTTGATCTCCTCCTTTACTCATAGATCTACTTCTATTGACATTCTTCGGGTAGGCTGTTGGCACGGTCTATAGTTTGGCTTTATAGGAAGCCTATGTTTGACCAGCTGCCTAGCTAGCCCTGGTATTTCATCATAGTCTCATACAAAGCAGTCCTTAAATTCCAGCAGTGTTAGCTTGATGGCATCCTTCTGTTCTTTATCTAGTAGTGAGCTAATGAATGTGATCCTCAACTCTTCTGGGGATTTGAGATTTACTTCTTTTAAAGGATCCTGGACCTCTGGGGCTATGTCTTTAAATTTTAAAAGTGCAGGGTCTAGCTCATGCAATTGTGCTATCTTTTGAGTCTTATCTTCATATACAACTTCGGTCTCATAGACCTCAGGTCCGTAGTCTTCTAATTTCTCTCGTAGATTGTGTAACCATAACTTTTGGATGGCCACGACTACTACAGCCTTTCTTTCATTTGCTTTAGTCATCGACCAGTTCTATGATGGGCTCGCACCTCTGTGAGGTTAGAGGCACTATATCGTCTGGTGTTGTTCTGCATGAAAGGATTCCTTAAGCCTTTCAAAATATGAATAGGCCCACGTTAGTGTCGTAATACCTCACATCCATGAAGTCAATAGCTGCTGTGAATGGCTTATCCTTAGCCTAGACCACTTCTAACTCTTCTCCTTTCCACATTAGGAGCATCTGGTGCAGTGAAGAGGGTACACATTCATTGGCATGACTCCAATCTCGTCCCAAGAGAGCCTGGTATTGAGTTGTGGTGCTGATTGCAAAAAAGGCTATTAGTAACGACTTGATCCTGACATTAACCTATAACGGTAGTACATCGAGGATCTTAGATGTGGTTACAGTGAACCCTACTACTGATACCTCAGTTAGCATTAAGTTGTGCTCTTCTCGCCCTATCTTGATCATTATGCAGGCTGGCAGAATGTTCACTATCGAGCCATTGTCAACGAGGACCCTAGTTATCGGTTTCATATCAAAATGTGCCCTGATATATAAGGGTTTTATGTACTGAGTCATCTTTGCACTAGGTTTCTCCAGGACAGCTCGCTTTAATTTCCCTTCTATTGCTTACAAAGTAATTTGGCAGACAGGTTCTGCAATCTTTTCTTTCTATACCTGTATGCTTATAAACTTATACTCTTACTGATACAAGCCTGTCTGTATCAGCCCTAAGGAGTTCTGCTCTAACTAGTCCTGGGTATTGCCAACGATAGACCAAAATTGAAAAGGTAGTGTTAACGAGATCACGCAGTAGAGGTTGAGCGATATTTCTTCAATGTGAATGATCCCCTTTTTCTAATTTTTGGCCTCACTTCCTTCTTCCTAATCCTTGGTGGACTTTCTATTGAACTTGTTAGCCTCCTGTTGAATGTCGAGACTATCCTGTATCTTGGTTTTTTACTATTTAAGGTACCTCTGTGTAGCTCGTTTTCATTGAAGACGTCACTTTCGGATTCTTGTTAAGGCAGTTAGGAATTTTTTATGCCTTACAACTCTCTATTTAGAAGTGGCACGTTGCCAAGTGGCATAACGAACCTGCCTGAGCCCTGAGCAGATTTTAGTTTAGAAGGAAGCACTGTGCTATTTTCTGATAGCGTTGATGGTGGTAACGATAGGTTGTCAGGGCCTACATCTTAGCCCGTTGGTATCCCCACGAATGGTTTACCCGACCCAGGGGGTGCTAAGTACTTTATGAAGAAATTAAATTTGCTAGATGGTTCTCCTAAACGGTCCCAGACCACCTTAGATCCATCTAGTTCTGTCATCACTACTCCTCCCGGGCCAACATCCCATCCTGAGGGTCGTTTGCTATTTTCCTTTTTTTTTGCTGACTGTCGCCATTCTGGGTTTCTCCCAAATGGTCCCAAACTACTTTAGAGCCATTCGAGCTTTTCATGTTCTGCCCCTCCGGACCTACATCCCATTTAGAAGACCTGTTCTTACTGGACTAGCTTGTAGGCTTCCTTAAGTGGTCCCATATTGTCTTAAAGTCTCTTTGAGTTATTTTACTCCTGTTCCAGATGTTCTAAGGTCTCCTATTTCTTTGCTTACCATCACCTTTCCTAAGCCATCGTTTTCCAGAGGCTATGTCCACCATATTGACCGTAGCAAATGGGGGAAATGAGTCCTCGTCTACCACCATGGATTCTTTCTTAAGGAATTTCAGAACTCCCTTATTGATCCGATCTTGGACGATGTTCTTAAATCCCCAGCACGCCTTGGTACTGTGGCTCCACGAGTGATGATACTTACAATATTCCTTCCCTCTCTGTTCTTCTTTCAAAGGAATCTTATGATCTATGGGCAGGGAGATGAAGTTTTCCTTGAGGAGGAAATAAAAATTTCCTCTGTTTTTATAGTATCAATGGTATACTGAACTGCGTTCAGTCTTTTGGGCAGTTCTCCGACCTTCCTAACCAGAGCCGAGCATGTGTAGTTACTAGCATTCTTCAGTTGTACCACCGTTACGTCCAGGTCCCTAAAGTAGGTCCTAGCTATAGTCCGTCGGCGATGATTCCTTTCCTTAAGTAATTCCCATAACCCCAAACCTTGGCTGCAAGTTCATAAAAATCTCAAAATTCCATCCCCTAGAATTTCTTTCAGAGCTCTATATCCAATCCTGTCTAAGCTAGCTTGACAAATTTAGTTTCTAGAAGTAGAACGTGGCACTTGCTCCTCAGGCGTTTGAACCTCATCAAGTATTGGTCTGCTATCTCTCCAGTCCGTTGTGTGAGTTTACAAAGTTCCGCTATGATGACTTCTGGCTCTGCTTTATAGAATTAGATGTGGAACTTCTGCTTCATCTCTATCCAGTTAATGATTAAGTTATGAGGTAGCGACGTATACTATGTGAATGCTGGGCTTGTGAGAGTATTTGGAAACAACCTCAGCTTTAAGTTAGCGAAGTTCTCATAATTACCAATTTCGCTACACTGAATTGTGAATCTCCCAATGTGCTCAGGGTTGATTGTGTACCATCTCCTGAGAATTGTGTGAAGTCAGGGATCCTATACCCCTGAGGGTATGGGTTATCCCTGTCTATGTACTTCGAATAAGGCTTTGAGATGGTAGGGCAGCCAATTGGCCTCAGCCTTAGTCTGTATATATCTTGAATGACATCCCTTAGAGTCTCTATATTCACCAGTTGGTTTTGAGGCTCGATCGCACGTTCTAAGATCACTGCCGTGCCCCCCGTGCCACTCGTGCCAGGATCCTATAAATAATATAAAGGGTTAATTAATGGATGAGTGTGTGCAAATACTTGGTGGTTAGTGATGTCTCTTATAAGTGTGTGACCCCAATGGCCAACACCTATATTGACTCCAGCTTGTTGCCCCCCGAGCGGCCCTATGTTAAAGCCTGTTTCTTAATGGGTGCTTTTCAATGATGCCGTTATACTCTTCATACCTTCATATAGAACCTACATCATGATCTACTGTCATTCTTTCTCCCTGTGTTCTGATGTTTCTAGGGATATTGTAAAGAACCTTTGGTTCTCTTCTAGCTACTTATCTATTCGGTCTTGAATTCCCCATAATACTTCTGCCACAGGTCCGTTGGATATGATCAGTGAGTTGGGTTGGCCACTTCCTGACTTGGAGCTAGGATTCATGCTGTTGCTACCTGTTGTTATCGAAACTACGTGCTCACGATGATTTGCTGCTCCAGCATTGGGTGATAAGTGTTTTAATCTTACGTGTACAAAGATCCCTTCTGGTTCATGAGAACTAGCACCTGTTTCATCAGTCCTTTTATCTTTTTTTGTCTTTGCCATCTTTATTACACAGGTCCCACCAGGCGTGCCACAAATTGTTTAGGATTGAATGATAAATACTAGGCGTGCCAGAGATGCTAAGTCTCAATAATAATGAAAGGGTCCTAAGTTCCCTTACCGCAGTTCACTCGAATGTAAAAAGATAGTAGGATTTGGTAGAACAAGTTTGTAATTGTATTAAAGTGTTTGAAAATTATAGAATAAAAAACTAAGAACTGAAGAGGGCTAATAAATGCAAATCGTGTGTGTCTTGATTGAGTGTTGACTAGTTTTCTCTATTTTTCTTCCTTCTATTTATAGTGTTTGATGGTAGAAGCCTTTTCTTTAAGACTTAGCACGTTCTATCGAAAATTCAGGAATCCTACAAAACTTATGGCACGGTCTCTCTATTTTGATCAATAACCTATTTCACCGAACTACTTAAGCATAGATTTCAACATCACCTAGGATCGTGTCTTCTTGCCAACGATTTGATACTTGAAGCTGATGAGATTTCGGCATGTTTATGTGTTGTGGACTTTATTGAGCTTTGGGGTCGGCCTCTTTTATTTATATTGGACCTGATGTTTCGATTACTCAGCCCAACTAGCCTCGTGACCTATTTGAGCGATGTTTCATATTTAGCCCAAATACTTTTTTATTTACTTTAAAGTTGAATCTAATTTACAATTTGTTTCAACCAGTGTTTGTTACTTCTTCAAGATTTTTCTATCTGTGTTTCTGTTTGGAATGAAAACTTTAATTTTTCTTCTTCTTTGTCTTCTTTTGTGCATGTTTAAATTTGTATTTTTTGTCTCCCGTTTGACTACTATACTAAATTCACGACTTCTTTTCTTGGTAACAAGTTTGGTTCTTTTATCTGTTGTGATCAATCTTGTCTTTTTTCTAACAAAGGTTTACACATTAGAGTTTAGGTTTCTGATTTTTTTAGCCTCCCTTGTTTGTCTATTCATTCTTCCCTTAAGGTTTCTTTTTTTATTTTTATTTTACTTGAAAGTGTTAGTTGGTTATGTTGCTCTTGCTATCGATTTGGTCATTTTGTCTCCCATTGTCCTATGTTGGTTAGACGATAAAATAGAAAAAATAGAATTGTGTGTAAAAAGGTGCACCAGGGGATCTTTATTATTATATATAGGAGTAGGGTAAAACCTTAATATATAAGAATAAGCTATGTCGTAATACAAATAAGAATTATAGGTATTTATAACAAAGAATCTAATGGGTTAGCCTGAACATAGTTTTCTTTAGGCCTTATTACAATTAGGCTTGGACATCTCATCACTAAACTAAATAGCCAATATCTTGACATGCCCCTCAAATGAGAGGCTAGAGTTCTTGAAAGCTTGATTTTGTCTTTGAGGGTGAAAAATCAAGAGTGTGTCACAGCTTTCATAAATATATCCATAATGTTATCTAATGATGGAGCATATTGAACACTCAAGTGTTTGTCCAATACTCTATCTTGAATGAAATGCATATCTAATTTGATGTGTTTGGTTCTCACATAGTAGACGAGGTTTGACTTTAAAGTAGCAGCATTACTCAAATTATTGTACTAAGCTAGTGGAATTCAATTAATTTTCAGACCAATTTCAAGAATCAAAGATTGAAGCTAAGCAATTTTAGTTAAAATACCAAAAAAAATCTACGGACTCAAAATACTAAAAAAATGTAGGGACTAATAACAAAATGAATGTAAAGTGTAAGGACTAAAAGTTATGTCTTCTCTATTTTCTTTAATGGGCATAGTTATGATTTGAGTAGGGTTAAGGGTGTCTTACTTGGGCCTACTTTGAATATGTCCTCATCATTAGCCCAATCACAAGTTCTAAAGGCCCTTCTTTCTTGTTTTGCTTTTTCCAGTTGTGCACGATCCTTACATGGTAGTTGGCATGATCTTTTACAAATGGAGTTTCTTTCGGTTGCCATATCTAAGAGGAAGAGATTTTTTGAGAAATCAAATTTTGGCTTTTGTCAAGTGGCTTAAGCATTATGAAGTCCCTAAGCCTTCTTTAATTACTAAGTTAGTTACTGGCATCACTGTTGAACTTGTCACTAACCAAAGTTCATTTATTTAGTCTTTTGGTTTTACTTGGAGGTCTGTTGACTTAACTCAAGCAAATTTGGAAACCTCTTTCTCTTATAAGATGGGTTATCGTTGGAACTATAAGAAGCATAAGTACTGGTTTAAGGATGGCTGGAGGCTCGATTACTTTTTAACTCACTACCAGTCTATAAATCGTTAAAAGACTTCACTATTCTTCTTTGAATTTAACAATTGCAACACTCGCCTTTTACTAACTTGCTTAACAAATATTCTATGCATAAATTTTGAACGCTTTAAGCTTCAACCATTCCTTAGGTCTTACTAGCTTTTGTGCCATAAAAGCTAGTTCGCTAGACACATGATCATAGCTGAGTATGAACACCACAAAATAGGTAGTGTTATGGTGTTCATTAGTTCAAGCTACTTGTCTTTATTTTTTAGGTTTATGTTTTCAAGCTAGTGTGTCTTTAAATAATAGCTCCTTCTTAGCTCAAACTTCTACCTTATTTCTTAGTTGTAAATGCCTAAGGCTTTCTAATCAAGTAACTACAAAATTGAGAACATTAAGTTCTCTCTTGAATACCTCATTTGGTACGATGTTATCTTGAGGTTGGTTATAATCATTTCTGTATATTTGCATTATGCTCAACATCCCTCAATTATTGCTTGCTATTTAGGTTTCTCTACAAATCAGTTTAGGTGTGCAACTCTAGACTTTTTTTAATGGGCCCTTCTATTGTGCTTTCATTTTTCAATTCCACATTCCCTGTGTTGTTTTTTTTTTGTTTCTTATGTACTGACCTAATTTCTTGAGTAGGTCTTTCTGCTATACTAATATTTTAATTTAATAAAGTTTATGTTAAGTTGTTTAAATGAGAGTAGACTAATATAGGAAGTTCCACGTAGATAAAGTTGGGCTTAATAACTAATATATAATAAAGAGAAAGGATTATAAACTTGAGCCTTGAGGTTTTGAGTTAAGATGTGGCGTCCTTCCTTTACTCTTGCCCTTCTCTCCTTTCCCCCTATTCCCAGGCAATTTTTCCCTATTTTCTACAAGTTGTATCAGAGTCAAGTTTCGCCTAGGACCTATAAGCCTATTATTACTCACACGTTTGAAGCCTAAAATGAAACTGACCTGGGTTAGCCCTAAAAAAATAGAGACTTAGTATTTAGGGCGTCTTTGATATGGGAAGCTCGTGAACTCACACTTAAAAGGGAGATTGTTAGGTTATTTAAGTGTGAGTGGAATAAAAATGATGTGAGAAGTCTCATATCGAATAAAGTTAGGCTTAATACTAATATATAATAAAGATGAATGATCTATAAACTTGAGCCTTGAGGTTTTGAGTTAAGATGCAATGTCCTTCCACTACTATTGCCCTTCTCTCCTTTCCCCCTGTTCCTGAGTGGTCTCTCCCCATTCCTAACAGTTTAACTTTGCATTAAAAAAAAAACCAGAGAGAGAATATGGACTTGAAAAGAAGATGGTGGCTATAAATATTCAGAGATTATTAATAGCTGGCATTTTTTCCAACTCCATTCTTTAAAGTTTGGGCTAACAACATGATTCATTTAATGTAATTTAAAGTTTTTGTTTCTAATGTGATCCTTGAATTGTGTGCATGTGAGTTTTTTTTTTGAAAAAGTTATGGTCTCTCTAATTAAAAACATACAAAAAAGATATTTTTAACTATTGCACTCACAAAAAATGTGTTTGTTATCAGTTGATATTCCAAATAATGTTTTTAGAACTAGATTAAATGTTAAACCATAATAATTAAATTTAAATATATACATATATATAATATAAATGTGAGAAAAAATTGAAATTGCTACGTAATCTAAAAGTATGAAATTTGGGCTACTTTGTTCAACCACTTCGATTCATAGGTTTTAAGCAATACGTGGTTCAACTGTTAAGAACAGTCCAATCCAACTCAATAACTAAATTGGATTGATGGTTTAAATTGAGCCGTTAGAGTAACTGGTCAGCGATTCAATCGATTGGTCCAATTCGATTTTGAAATCATTAATTCCAAGTTGTTTTTGAATTTGCTTTTATTTAATCATAGCTGATTTGTTGATATCTAATATATTCATTAATTATTTGCAAATAATATGGATACAGTTTTATCGACGTTTTTTTTCTTTTAGAGGAACTTCCTCTGGCCCAAAATGTAAGCCCTTTCCTCTAAGTTTTGAATAATCCAAAACATATCCTCCCTTCTTTTTCACATGTAAAGAAATTTTAACCAACTTACATAATTCAAGAAAAAGTTGGTTAGACATCATAATTATACTTGACATTAAAATATTTGAACTAAAATATTTTTACAATTAATGAAATAAGTTTTTCGTGTAAAAATATCATAGTCTCGTAGAATTTATTGTAATCTTTGAATTTGCTCGTGGTCGATTTGGCCTATTACGTAGCTTTGAAAAAAAAAAAACAATAGAGAGCTGGATGCTATATTTAAATCTTAGCCACTTTGTTATGTTAAAGTTAATCTAAATAGTTTCTCCATTCATATTTAAATGAACATAATAAAAGAAAAAAGAACCAATTAAGTGATATATAAATGATATTTATATCTATATAAAATTCTCTGAAAATAAACATTAATGTTAGGATGACACTCACACACACACACACAAGGTACATTGAAAAATGTTAAAGGGAAAAAAGCAGTTAAGAAATTAAATAGTAGTTGATATTGTCTTTAAAAGTAAAGCGCTATGAGGAAAAGCACTAGATCATCACAAAGTTGCTATCCACTCTTCCTGGCTTCCCGTCCGTGGCCCACCAAATAAAACATAAAAGCAAATAAGCAATGCCTTGCAATTATTCAATTCTAAATGCCCCCGAACACTTGAGTGTTCTACCTGGGATGATTAAAAGCCCTACAATTCTTTCGAATCTCCCCTTCATCTCCGGTCAGAACACTGATGCTTCCCATCTTCACTATCGCTTTTGCAAAACTCTGCAGAAACACCTCATTGTTCACCGCATACTTGTAAACGAGAGCTCTCATGGAGTTATCAAAAACAAGGCATTGATCCAGTTTCAATATACCCTTCCCGAGAAGAAGCTGCTTGTAGAATGAATTGTCAAAACCGAAGGACATGCCCTGGTCCAAAAATGTAGTGGCTTCAGGTTCGTAGGGGTAAAACATAACTTGACCAACTCAGCTTTCAATGCGGGATCCAATGTAGGGTTAGAGGATTCATTCCTAGGTCTTGGAAGCCTGTTCGAGAAGAATGAGCAGTGGGCACGGCCAACCGTGTGAGCACCAACAGGGTCACCATGTCGGTTAGAGTGAGGTCAAATTCAAGGAAAAATTCGAGAGTGAATCCCACTAAAAAATCAGGATTGTGGTACATCCACTTCATCAATATTTGAAACCAAGCCATCGCGCCCCCCCGTGGGGACCTTATACTTAGGTCCTCCTACTAGAGCCACCACGTCTCTTACAGTACGTGCAATGATATCAGCACACGAGACGATAGAAGGGCATTCAACTTCCAGGATTTCCTTGACATCATCGATGAAATTGAATCCCCAAAGGAAGAAGCTATCCTTTGCGTCCTTTTCTGATTTACTTCCCTCCGTGGAGTCTATAAGAATAGAGGCATCACATCCCTAGAAGAAAACATTAAAGTAGTTATATATATACATATTCAACGTGATAATCAATTGATGAAATGAAAGTTAACAAACTTACAAGATATATATGGTGCTAGCTAGTGGGATCTTACTTATAAAACAGTCATGGAACTGCAAGCAAAGCAGAGCAGCGGTCAAGGATGAATCCTGGATGAATCGTTGCTGCACCAGTTTCTGGATAAGGGACTCCACTTCAGGGCAAGTAGCGGCACATAAACCAAACCGGCAGGTCACCAAATCTAGAGGGAAGTTGGTGGAAGGAGAAGAAGAAGAGTAGAGGTAGGATTGGAGTCATGTTAGTGTTATTGAGTGTAGCCATGCGTCCTTGGTTTTGGTGGCAATTGAGTCGTGCATGTACTTATGGGCTCTGGGTGGAACCAAAGGTTGCCGACGATGGATCCTCATCCTTGGGCCTTCTCTGGCAGCATAATAAAGTAATATAGTGAAGCGATTAGGCTGATGGAACCTACTAGGGGGTTAACTGCATTCCATTAACCAACTAGCCGTATATAGCCGAGCCTCTAAAAAATCTTCCGAAAATGTTCCTCCCTCAGTTTCATGTTGTGGTGCTGGTACATGTTTACTAACCAGGAGGCATGCAGAGAGGTTTCCATTTGAAGGGGACCTCATTTGAAAATTTGGACGCTTAAAGAAAATAGGAATATGGAATATTTTCACTAATAGGAAAATTAAATTTAGCGAGGAGCATATCCCTTGCTAAATATCATTTTCTCTTGCTAATTAAATTGTGTTTTAGTGAGAAATTTTATTCTTTGTTAAAGTTGTAGCTAAAAAATAACTCGTTAAATTTAGTGAGGGATTTAGTCCCTTGCTAATTTTTAATGAAAGCCACATCTCTCACTAATCCCTTACTCATACTATTTAAAACACTCACTAAATATATCTATATTTAAAAATAGTGGTGCCACATCATTCGCCATGTGTACATTAACTTGTGACATGTTATCAACAACTTTGCACCTCGTCAACCATCACCCCCTTAAGTGTGTGATAACTTATGACATGTCATCGTCCACTATGTATTCATTATGTTTACACTAAGGTTAAGAGTTGAACCCTTAATCTCTTACCTTTCAAGCCTTATGCTCTCATTCTTTGCCAGTTGAACTGAAAGGTACTTGTAATCATTATATGAAAAATTAAATATATATTATTTAATTGCACAAATATGTCAAATAATATATTACAAAAATACATAGTTATATTAAATTTTATTTTCAATTATTAATTTGTTAAAAATATTTATATTTTATTTAAATTATTCTTTATATTATATTTTTAATATAATATTATTTTATTAATGAAAATGAACTTAAAATAAACAAAATATTAAATATTAAATAATTTTATTATGAAAATTTTAGTTAATTTTTAAATTTATTTTTTATTTTTAAATAAAAATAAATAAATATATAATTAAAAATTATTGCCAAAAGTTAAATTTTTTAACAGTAATTAACTAGGGATATAATCTCTCACTAATTATCTTATTTTATAGAGGGATTGACAGTCACTTGTTATTTTTTTTATTAATTATCTTATTTTATAGAGGGATTGTGATGCAGAACAAGGAAGGAGAAGAGGGAGAGAGTATAGAAAAGAAAGAAAGGAATCAATAGAGAAAAAAGAAAAACAAGAAAACTTAGAGGAGAGATAAGATAACAGTAATTTTATTTAATCAAATGTGTGTGCATATTAAATGAGTTAAAGTGTTATTTATAGGCTTCAACCCAACCCTAAAAATAAATGCATGAAAGTCTAGAAATTCTAAAATTAAGTAAAAAAACAATAAATGAAAAGATAATAATAGATGTTAAAAGATAATAATAATTTAAATTAAAATAAAATATGTGTAATTAATATGAGAGCAAAATATCTTCGATCTTTACATCTATAATATCCTTGTAATATCTTTAGTTATTTCTTTTTCTATTTCTTCCCATTAGATTGACGGTTCTCGCTATTTTTTTCGTTAATTTTAAGTCAAGCTATAAAATCAACATTCCTCACTAAATTTATCTCTAATTTGGTATTTTAGAGAGGAATAGATAATTCCTCACTAAATTCTCTCATTAATTTGTATTTTTTTAGTAGTGTTTTTAGCCAAAATCAATGAACTTGTTTCTCAATAAACATCCTTTAATTTCTTTTTATAACGTTGGTCTTTTAATATTATTGCATACAAATTAAAATATATGAAAGCATGGACTACAACATGGTATTGAAATCTAGGTTAATCTAACCGGTCAAATCAATAAACCATTGAAACCAGTAGTGTCTTGGTCTATTTAAAATGAAATATAATTTGCTCAAGACTAATCTGACCATAGTTTGACTATGTTTTTTGTCATTAGTCTTTTGAACCAAAACTTTAACCAGTTTAAAAACCAGTCTAATTTTTAATACTTTGAACCACGATACTAAATTTGCCCATAATTTATTTTTATAAATTTGCCTCTCATTTAAAATCATCAAAGTGAATGGGAAAAATCAAGAAAAATATTCATAAAGGTTAATTAGTTTGAATTTCTATCAAGACTTGTAATATGAAACAAAAGATTTTTCTCAAAAACACCTACAAGTAATATGAAACAAAAGGGGGCAGAATCTAGGCATCTCAGCGCTTCATCGGAGTTGTAATATACTGTGAACCATACATCCCCAACAGCGACCTAACTAATTAACTAACTCTCTGACTATGCATGTAACAATTCAGTAACAATTAATGAGAGTTCAGTTAAACCATTTCCATGAGGGATTTTTGTGTTTTTTATTTTTTCCGACTTCTGACGTGAACATGTGTGGATAGCATGCAAACAAAAGTTCGATACTTAAGCCATTGGAACTGGCTATAATTATTTCACGTGGCTTGATTATTCAATTTTAACGCCTTCTGATCAGGATGCTAGCTAGCTATAGCTAGTCTCTCAAGTATAAATAGCTCTACTTGGGATTATTAAAAACCCTACAATTTTTTCTAATCTCCCCTCTCTCTCCATCCAGAACTTGAATGCTTCCCATCTTGACCATGGCTCTCGCAAAGTTCTGCAAAAACTCCTCATTGTCTGCTGCATACCTGGAAACAAGAGCTCTAGTGGAATTATCAAAAGCAAGACGTTCATCCAGTTCCAATATGCCCCTTCTGCGAAGAAGCTGCTTATAGAATGAATTGTCAAATACAAAGGGTGTGTTTTGGTCCATAAACGCAGTGCGATCATCATCATTAAAACAAAACTTGGCCAGCTTAGCTTTCAACACAGGATCCATTGGGGGGTGATCATCAGCAGGTTGATTCCCAGGTCCTGGTTGAAGCCTGTCTTCGAAGAAACCACAATGGGCAACACCAAGCGTATGAGCACCCAGAAGGGTGATCATGTCAGTTAATGTTAACCCAACATCGGTGAAAGAAAGAAGAGCTCGCCTCATTGGAAAATCAGGCTGTGGTAGTTTTACATCGGCGACATTCGAAACAAGGCCATCGCGCCTCCCTGTGGGAACGTCATATTTGGGTCCTCCGGCAAGGCCCACTGCGTCTCTTGCGACAAGGGCTATGATATCGGCACACGAAACCGTAGAAGGGCATTCAGCTTCCAGGCTTTCTTTGATCTCGTCAATTACATCGAAGCCTCGAAGGAACAAGCTATCAAACGCACCTTTCTCCGATCTCGATCCATTCCTGGAGTCTATCAGAAGCGAAGCATCACATCCCTGGAAGAAACATGCATACATGCATTGTTATTTTACGTGTTCATCGGGATGTATGTTTACGAATATAAAGTAATCGATTGGATGGAACGAAACAGAAGTGTTGCATCATTATAGCGTCTTACTCTAACGAAGCAGTCATGGAATTGCAAACGAAGCAGAGCTGCAGCTAGGGACCTGTCGCCACTGAGACGACGCTGCACCACTTGCTGTATAATGGACTCTGCTTTTGGACAGGAAGAGCCATAGAAGCCAACCTGTAGAGCTCCAAATCCCGAGGGAAGTTTGCGGAAGAAACAGAAGAAGAATAAGAGCAGTATTGCACTCATCTTCGTCTTTTTGTGTGTCGACATGCTTGTTGATTTTCCTCCGTAATTGTCTTGTGTACTTTTGGTCCCAATGAAATCATCCTTATTTATAATTGAGATCTATCCAGCTTGCCCTGGATGATTTGTCCTTCTTTAACATAATAATAAATAATATAATTAACTTATTCAACCATATTAAATATTCATTCTTACATAACCACAAGGGCCTCAACTTAATATCCACCGATCCTGAGTCAACACGATGATAACTATGCACACTGGGGGAACGTCATTTTCAATTCTGGAAAATCATGTACAGGTATTCATCTAAATAGCGCAATCTCTCCAAACATCTTCGAAAATGTTCACAGAAAAAAGATAAAAAGAGCATCTTGGGCTGAACTGCGTCCTCGTACGTTCATTTCGAGAGCTATACATGCTAGCTAGCTTACCTTCAAATTAATTACTCCTAAGTTCACACTAAATAATTCTTTTTCTTCCGAGAATAATGGCCCACCTGTTTTGGGCGAACCTTCCAAAATGTCATCAGTCAATCCTATATGCTTAATTACTTTTGTGGTGAGCCAATAATAAGACAATGCCTACTTTTATTGGAAGTTTAAAACTATGGATAAATTTCTTTTTCTTTGATTTTTTTTTCATAAGTTGAATTTGGGGTTTACTAGAATCAAGATATGATTCTAGTTAAAAAAGAATCAAATATGATTATGAACTCAATAAATGCTTATAGATATATTTTTAAACTGATCATTATATTGATAAGGTCTTCATATAAATAAAGAGATTTAGACCTACAAGTTTATGGATTATAAACATAATCACACAAATTTCAAGTGTTCATGCATTTTCTGTTAACAAATTTTTAGTCAGACAAAAAAATGGCTCATGTTTATGAACAAACAAATTAGTAAATGATGAGAATATATATATATATATATATAGATATGATATAATTAATATACTTTAACTTAACATGCAAAACAATATTATAAATATAGCTTATAATTGATAGTAACGAGTTTTTAAAATTATTTGTACTAAGTATGTTTAATGATAATTTGTTTCATTAAAATAGTTTAAGCTATTTAGCAAGACACATCTCAAGCTTTATATATTTATAATATATCATTTAATTTTTAAATGTGAGATTTTTTTTATCTCTAATATTCTCTTTACTATCTTTTTCCTTCTTTTTCTTCTTTTTGCCTTGCCTTTTACTTTTTTTTTAGTCTCAAAATTCTTACATCTACTCAATTTTCTTCTCTCTCTCTCTCCCCCCCTTCGTCTTTCATTCTTCTTCTTTTCCCTTACTTTTTCTTGTCCCTAATTGAATGGTTCTGATATCATCTTAAATTCCTTATATTAAGTATACTTAATTATAGTCTACATCATTAAAATAGTTTAAGTGATTTGGTTAGACACATCACAAACTTTATGTGTTCATGATTTATCATTCAATTTCCAAATGCATATGTGACTTTCTTTGTCTCTAAGAGGGTGGACCAAAACGTCCACAAGCCCTCAATGCCACATGCTCAAACGTCCACAAATATGCAGCTAGATAGCTAGCTAGGAGGATGTTAACGTTTTATTATCTTAAAATTAGGCCTGCTCACAAGTGTAAAGTATCATTTTTTTCCTTTCTAAAAAGTTCCATTTGTCTTGTTTGAAAGTCTTTGTCTCTTGGTCGTTGTCCGGTTTCCTTATTCTAAAATCTTAATCCTCATTTGCTTGGTGGTGCGTACCTACTATACCTCCGTTTTTTTTTTTAATGACGAATTAGACATCAAAAACTCACTCGGATAAAATTAAATGTTATGGCTCAAATTGCATAATTTACAAATATATTAACAATTTAGTTGCGGATAATAGCCAAATTATCATATGATAGTTTGTCTCAAATACATAGGTTGCACTCGTGAACTATAAGATATTCTTATCATCAATTTGGAACCTTAACTGTACTTACTAAGCATCTTCTTCAAACTAAATGTTTAGTGGACAAAATACATCATATATATGAATGGGAAAAAAATTCAAAGATGAGATATAAGTTGTGAAAGTACTCTTTCCAATCCAAAGTATAAGAAGTTTTTAGGAAAAATTTACATATCAATAAAATCCTCATTCCCATGAGAGTATATATTATTTTTCCATTTTACCCCTAGTCTCAATTATTAAAGCACTCCATGATGAGTGAGAAATACACTTACACAAATATTTATGTTAATAAATACAAGAGATAAAATGGAGATATTTTTTTTTACATGTATTAAGTTGCTTATATTTTAAATAAAAATTAATTTAAAAATTCTTTATATTTTGGGCAGGAGGGAGTAACTTTTCCCGTCTAAAATGTTCCACTTGTCCCTTTTGAACGTCCTTTAATTTCAAAGTCGCTGTCCTGTTTCCTCATTAAAAAAAATGTTATCCTTATATGCTTAATTGTCCGTACCTATAATCGGGGATGATGATTATGATGCCTCCGAGCTGAAGGGGAGACGAAATTTAAGAAACTCAAAAAATCACCGCCCAATTAACTTATTGTGAAAATAAACGCCATCAAAGTAGCTTTTTGTCATATTATTTCATGTCTATAATATATAGAAACAAACATTCAGTTTCGCAATATATAGTAATGATATTATATATTGGTTGGAAAAAAAAAAAGGGACAGCGTTGCTGCATTTTAAACCCAATATGTTGGCTTCACTACTTCACGTTAATTTCCAAATATAAATAGAAACAAACATACAATTTCACATTTCACAATAAATAAAAAGGCAGCATTAATTCCTGCAGCGGTGTCTAATTGTTAAAAGCACCGCATTTCTTTCGAATCTCGCCAGCATTACCAACCAGAACTTGAATTCTTCCCATCTTGATCATTGCATTTGCGAAGCTTATCTGAAACCTGGTATTGTTTGCTGCAAGAGCGGTGACAATACTCTTTGTTGACGCAGAAACAGCAAGGTTTTGATCAATAGAGAGAACGCCCTTGTTTTGAAGAATTTGCTTATAGTACTGGTTATCCACTGTGGACGGCGTCTTGCCGTCCAAAAGTCTACCAAATGCCTTTCCCACAGTGTGCCCACCCATAAGGCTCACCATGTCTTCTTCTCTTTTGATTCCCTTCTTGTCAAACAGATCTAGGGCATCCTGAACAGAGATATCTGGTCCTGGCAAATCAACCGAGCTTCTTTTAGACACCAGCCCGTCGCGTCTTCCGGTGGGGACCTCATATTTGGGTCCTCCGGCCAGAGCCACGGCGTCTCTGGTGGCCAGTGTTATGATATCGGCACACGACACCGTCGAAGGGCACGCGGCTTCGAGCCTTTCCTTCACCTGGTCGATGAGATCGAATCCTCGGACGCTCAAGTTTTGACCCGCCTCTTTCTCAGCGTCAGTGGAGTCTATGAGTATGGATGCATCGCAACCCTGTGAAGGAGAATGGTTTTAATAGGCGAGTCCCATGAGAATGATGACTGGTAAAATATAAAAACGGGTAATTAACGAAGACACGAAGTGATGCTCACCTGGACGAAACAGTCGTGAAAGTGCATGCGAAGCAAGGCTGCGGTGATGGTCCTGTCGCTGTTGAATCGCTTCTGCACCACTTGCTTCACGATGGACTCGGCTTTTGGGCAGGACGACTTATAGAATCCAACCTTGAGCTGAGCCAATGCCACGGGGAGCACCAGCACCAAGACGCACACCAAAAGTGATATTTTCATTCTTTGCTGGATCGATCACTCGGTATCTATATTTGCTCAGCGTAAATTGCTTTCATAAGACTACCAAGTGAATTTGCTTTGTTGCTTGAGAGGATTGTGATCTCTGAGCACACACATATATATAGACACACACAGACAAAGAGGAGAAGGAGATATAATTGCCATCGCTATTGGCTTCGTCCCCAGAAAAGTTGTCAAATCAGCCAACAAGTCTTCCTTGTTCGAACTTACTTCGTCTCCATCCGAGCGTTTAACGTATAGTAATATCTATAATTGTCAATCAGTCTGATATTATTTATGTAAAATCCAGCTATCAATCACGTTAACCATCTTATTATGTCATAATTAAAAAAATTACAGTATTTTGAAAAGTATTGAAAAAATCAGGCCAAAAAAAAAAGGAAAGTGTTAAAAAGAGAGAAATTATCATATTTCTATAATTTTGTTTGGGCCAACATCATAATTATATAATCCAATCATTGAAATTGAGCCATTTTAAAAATCGTTTATATAATCACATTTCGTGTTTGTGAGAAGTTTCCCGAAACTTATTATTGTCCGGAGTCCGAACTCATGGTTATTCTAGGATGAACATTTATTGGTTAATTTTCTGAAGAACATGTAAATAATTATGAGTTTAACTTTGATAGTGGATTTTCGTAAAGAAAAATAGTAAATTATGGTCTTTGAATAAGTAACTCTCTGTATTTGTTTATTTTCGTGTTGTCAACATGTCAAACTTTGTTTAATGATAACCAAAAAAAAGAAAAGAAAATCAATTCGTCAATCTGGATGACATCGAAAAAGTTATACTTATATAATTGACCATGAACTTTGGGGAGGGGGGGAAATAGAGCCAAGAAGAAATGAGGTGACGGGGTTGACCAATGCAGAGAAGGGTGAAGATTCCAGAGAGGACATACTACATCCTGAGGACCTTGAAGTATCCGCCTCCAGGCGGACCAAGTTATTATTATTATTGCAGTTTCAATAACAGCTGGATTTGCTTCTTATATTCAATATGTGTGCGTGCGTGTGTGTGTGTGTGTGTGTGTGTGTGAGGGAGCAACCAAAATACCAGACTCGTTTGTTTGCGTCTCCCTCCGTCAAACCGACGCACGTTTCTTTTATATTTATTGCTGTCGATTATATTGCCGCCTCAATTCTTAATTATTATACTAATTCATCCTCCTCTATCTTTTCTGTATATCTATCTGTTTCTTAATCAGTTAAAAGGTGCTATGCTTCCAAATGTATGCACTGATTCTGGTTATGGCTGGATTATTAAACGTTACAGAACTAAAATGTAGAATAAAAAAGTTTACAAATTAAGGTTAGGGTAAAGATCAGTAATTTATACTTGAATACTTTTTTTCCCCTTAAAATTCAATTTCATGACAAACAAAACTTGTTTGGATGACAAAATTAAAAAAAACAAGTTTAGATGTTATACAACAATATGAAAAGGCACATGAATTTATAATAAATATTTGTGTTTCTAATGTGTTCTTTTTTAAGTAAACATATTAAAATTTAAACTATAATTTAAAAATAAAAATTATGTATATAATTTTAAAATATAAAATAAATTGATAAATTATAAGATATTAAATTTTAGAAAGCTTAAATACATTGGTAACTTAGTTTTTAATTTAAACGCTCTCCTAAGCGTAGTCAATTTTTTTTTTATTAAACTTCTATCCTAATGTAGATTTTGACTGAAAAAACTATTTAAAAAACTTTGTCAGCCAAGCATACTCCCCAACTTCTAAATAAGCTTCCCTGATGTATCCAAACCGTCAATGTTTATCTTCCTTATTAGTATTTTCGACTGTGTTGTAGATTAAAACAATTCACCATCGTCTATATATGCCAAGAAATATTCAAGTTAGTTTGCCATTGAATGGCTCCGTTTAATTTTATTCTTCCAACACTGGTCCAATGAATTCTTTCTATTATAGCCTATAAATGCATAATTAAAATATTCTTTAGTTGTGAAAGAAAATTTCAGTAGTTTATGAATGTACATTACACACATACACACACGGAGTCGCTGACAAAGCTCCTGATTACGTATTTAGGGCCCGTTTATTCAGTAGAGATTTTATAAAAAACATATATTATTTTATGTTTAGTTATAATATTAAAAAAATAATTATTAGTTAGTTATTTTTAAATTTTATGATATTTTCCTTAATTTTTGTTTTATAAAAATGATTTATTATTTTGTTATTTTAAAATTTTATGATATATTCGCATATTTCACCTTTTTAAAACACTCCCTCTCATCTACTATTATTTTTAGAAGCTATTCAAAACAGCTTCTTAAAATAATTAAAAATTTAATTTTTTTTTATTTTGATTATTTTAAAAGCTTAAACAAATATCATAAAAATTCACAAGATATATTTTTTTCAAAAAATAATTAATTTTTTTCGTAAAATAAGCTAAAATAAACGAGCTCTTAATTGTAGAACCACTCTTCGCAATAGCATAAAAAAAAAAGTAATAATATTTATATTTATAATGTTTTTAAAGAACCCGTGTGTGTGAAGAGCGTGGATAAAAAATGGTAAGCATAACAAATTTCTAGTGTTTTAGGCAAGTAATAATTTTGAAATGAGCAGTGGCAATGGCATTATTTGATTGGGTAGCCCATCTCTGCAAAGCCCAACACTCCCTTCTGGAGCCCAAATACCAGTGCGTTTCATATTTCTTCCAAGCAGGTTTTTAAAATAAAAATATCACGCAATATTAAAATATACAATAGTTTTCTTTGAAAGAAAGCTTGGAGTGATTTGAATGCGAATGCTCAGAAAAAGCCAGTGGTTGTGAGTCTGGAAATAAGAAAATTGGAGTTACGGAAAGAGAATTGGATTGGAAGCATGACTCTGAAGAGTGTGGGGTCAACACTCAACATTACTAATCCCAATTTAAACGGAGATGTTGGCGCCCACCCCAATATTCAATCATGAACATAGGACCTAATCAATTCATTCATATCAATTAAAATAATCAGCTAATTTAGATAATTTGATATTAATATGCCAAGATTTTGCCGTCATTTTTCTAAAACAGCTTTCCCATTAACTCAGTCCAGTGTTTGAAAGGAACAAAATTGTGAGTAATAGATGGGAATAATTTGAAAAAACCAACTAATAAAACAGATAAAATAAATCGAGATTTTTAAAATATGATCAAAACAAACTTTATCCATTTCTATATTTTAGGGCTGGAGGGCACAAGACAATAGCCATATTTGTTGGGTGTTCACACTCCACACCACTTGTCCCACTTTTGAGTAAATGCCTCTCTTTCTGTTTACAAGTTGATTACTAATCAACAACAGCTTTCTCTCATTCAAAATATAAAACATTTATATTTATTCTACAGAAATTGAGAAAAAAATTAAAAAATGATTTGTACATCAAAGTGGTTAAAAATTACTTTACCCAAAAAAAAGCGGTTAAAAATTATCACTATTTTTAGATTATTTTTAATTAAAATCAATTTATCTTGGTTATCTAAAATTTCTCACTTAACATATAATATATTTCTACAATTGTTATGGCTACTGGTTTTGTTGAAGTTGGATCTTGAATGTGAATGGAATATATTTCTCTATTAGGAAAAATTAATATCCTTCTAAAATATAACTAATGAGAACATTCATTAAAAGAATTAGAGTGTTCTATATTTTGGATCAACACTGGAGTATAGAAAATATTATCTTATGTTTTATCCATTTTTATTTGTTAGAGAAGTTGTCACTTTTGATTTATATGTTTTATAAGCAAAATTACAAATTTTAATAATTATTTATTATAAATTTTCTAAATTACTTCTCATAACTTACATTAACGAGAATAATTAATGCATGTTTATGTTAGTTAATATAGAATATTGTAGTCTAATTTTTTTATTTTCAAACATAATTATTATAGTTAATAAATTTTTTTAAATTGTGTAATATAATTTTTTTTTCTTTTATCTATAAAAACAGAGGGTGTATCTTGGCTGAGATGGAGTATAATTATTGTATCATATTTTTTAATTTTCCAATATACCCATGATATATTTTAGTAATAATTACTCTTTTATTAAAAAACATATGATAATTTTAGCCAAAATATATACCCAATAGATTAATTAATTGTTTTCAACCTGTCACCATATTTTCGTGTCTGCCATTATTTAATAGGATATCTTGCTTAAAAGTGAAAGGGTTGAATTTTTTTTATTAAGGATATTTTTTACCCAAAAAAAAAACTCACTAACGATACATTAAAAAAATAAAAATATCTTATATTTCCATACATTATATTTCCATACATTGGATCTTACTAGAAAAATACCTTATAAACGGATGGAATAATAAATGGTAGTGCTAGTGCTGTAGAGCATTTGACTTTTAAAATTAGCATAAATGAGACCACATGATTAAAGCAATTAATGTTCTATTAAATGATTGAAAAGACAGATAAATAGCCAAAAGCAACGGACGGGGTGCAAGGTCAATGCACTGCACCAATAGTTCCTCCTTACAAAAATAAATGCCATTCATTTCAAAGTTATACAGTACTGGGACTACTTAAATGTTCAAAATGCCATTAAATGGTTCAGATTATAACAAAAGCGAATGATGTACTGATGTTTGATTTAAATGCTTTTCACACTCGTGAGCCCCCCCCCCCAAATGAACAGAGTAAATGGTACCACAATAATTAATATTTTAATAGACTAATTATATTTTTAAAAAATAAAATGTTAATGCAATACTCCTCTTTTTATTGTATGGGGTCTTCTAGAATGAAAAATGCACGTCAACAAACAAATGGACACTTCTTTTTTTCTCGACTTCATGGTATACTCCATGCTCGTAATTGGCGAGCAGTGACGTGGCAGGCTTGAGCGACGAATGGGAGTGCGTAAGCGTGAGGGCGTGGTTTCTCGTGGATTGCCTTGTGATTAAGTTTTCTTCATTCGCAAAAACACATGCAATGAGCATATCGGCACCTTTTACTTTGGAGGATTAAAGAAGAAAAGAACTGGATGTGGGTCTGTTTGTTCGTCTTAACTTAATGACTGCAAGCGCAAAAAGAGCGTCTTTTCACATGAGATGACTCGGAAAGAGACATGCTCAGTGAGGTCTGAGGAGTAAAATATCTGTGCTTTTTCAGTGAAAGCGTCTTTCCTCGTAAAAAGCACTGCCTTAAAGCAAGGCTTTTTATCCGAACTTTCCTCAGGTCAAAGAAAGATTTCATCTTTGCCAAAAAGAGAGCTTTGAAAAAGTCCCCAAGCCTCCAAAAGAAGTGTCAGCTTTGCCTGCCCAACACTGCACTCTGGAGAGCATCCCCCAATCATGACTTTGCTTACCCCATTCAACCATTTAAAAGATTGACTTGACCCCCACTGTTCACCAACCTCATCTCCCCATTTTTACCTCACGTTATTATTTATCCCAAGTAGTACGTGCTTGGAAAATACTTGGATATATATAAATTGAACTCTTTCCAAGATTGATATTTTCCAAAACTTCAAAACTTACCCAGCTTGTATTCCCACACCAACTTCGTTTATTGGAAAGATTCGATTCAGTCGAAGAGAGGAGGCGCACGGGGAATAGATTTATGCACTTTGCACGGGCATTATGCTACAAAACAGATCTTTATATTACTTCTGATCTTTAATCCTGTGAACGATAAATAAAAGGTTGATTACAGTGGCTCAAACGCCAAGAATCATCGATTCTCAAGGATCAACCTACACAATAACTTTAATCGAGGACGCCATAAAAACTAAATCTATAAAAATTGGTTCCGCAAAGGACTAAAAGCCAGCAATAGGCACCAGATCATGTAAGGATTACAGCCCAAAAAAAAAAATAATAAAACAAGGAACTCATTGTGTGCTCTCTTGGAAACATGAGCCCGATAACTAGCTGCTAGAAAATGAACACCGGTCTGATTTCTCTTCATCAGTGCTTTCCAAGTGCTGGGGAACCGTTGCCTGAGCAATGGCCATTACTGGTGGAGGACGAAGAGGAGAGGCAACCATTTGAGCCAACTGAAACCGTTCCTGTTCCTCCTGCAGAACAGACATTCCCATTACTCCAGCATGGAGCTGCAACAAATTGTACGGGAATGTTTGGTGAGCCAATCCCATTCTCAGCATGCCACTGCGCTGGAAACACCCATGGAGCAGCAGGATAACATCGCACGCCATTCGTTGTATTAACCTGATTGGACACACCTGGTCTGCTCCATTGCATTGGAAGTTCTGGTACTTCATTTCCCCGGGCACCACCAGCACTAGTCACAGCAGATCCACATCTGGATACCTCCTCCCCACTTCCAAGATTCAGAATTGAAGCAGCCGATTCAGCAACAGGGGCCTCTGGACCAAATCTCAACACGGTACTTGTATTATCTGGTGGGGCTGACTTGAATGCTGCTGAGGATTCAAGTGTCGAGAAGAGTTGGTGAGATGGAGTGCCCTCAGACGATGATGAGGTGTGGCGGTATGGGGAGGATAGCTGCCTGTTCCTCCGTCTTCCAGCACCCACCGGGACATTTCTCATTGCTCCACCGGCAGTCCAGTATCTGTGGCAACTCTTGCAGAAATGTCGAGGTTGATTCACGTTGTAGTTATTGAAATAACAGAACTTTGTGTCCATACTGTTGCATCGTGGACACTGTTGAATCTTGTCCGGTTTCTTCATCGCTTTAATTTCTTCTGTGCTGCTCATCTTCATTGGCTCATCCTTCTGCACATCCTGTTGTTCGGAGTTGTCAGTGGAAGGCATTCCGACTTCTGATTTCTTTGAGCTACTCCAAGCATGCTAAAATGTAAATCACAATCAGTAGTGCTCATTAAGCTGAAATGAAGATCGACAGCTCACCGGAAGTAATGCAAGAAACAAAAACATAAATAACATGCCATATTCATTTTCCAACAAAATGAACAAATTGCACATCCAAGTTTTTTTATTAGTTGTTCCTTTTGACCTTTACACTCAGAAATGGAATGTCTAGCCTTTCACATCACCCCTCTGTTCCCCCCCCCCCCCATGTATCTGACCAAAGACATGGTCACAGGTTCAACACATTAGAAACAGGCTTAACTATATTTGATAAGCACGAGAGAAATTTCAGATAGATTTATCAGTATAAAGAAGAGGCATCAGACAGCCGATGAGAATAAACACCACGCTAGAAAATCTAACAGTCATTGTTCGCTCAGTGATAAATTTACTGAGAAGCTGATCATGATTAAGAAAGAAGAACGAAATAACTAGAGCAGGACAAGTTGGCTCCCCTTCGCGTTTATGAAAGATTGAAATGAATTCCGGAAACCAACCATGTAGAGCACAGTAAGCGTGAACAGCGAAGAATAATCCCAGTGACAACAAAATAGTTTAAAGGTGGCATTAATGGTATTTAACCAAATACGGCCGAAGAACTGCACATTCCCTCACAAGTCACAGCCCATATTTTGTTTCCGGTCATGAAAGCCCAGACCCGTCGGAACATTGTAAAAGACAACAAAATCCAGAATTTCCCGTATATTTAAGAAGGCGACTATGAGACAGGAAGAAACACGAAAGCAGACGAGAAGACGACAATGAAAACCTAAAGCAAGAAGCGGATGCAGGAATGGTGAAGGGCTATTAGTAACGTACCTCGGGGGGAGAGTTGGAAGGGATCAGAGAAGAGGCGACCGGAATCTGAGATCCCGAGGAGCAGGAGGACATCTTTTGGCCGAAGAGTATGAAACCGGGATCGTTGGCCGACATATCTGGTGAAACGGCAAGGAGAGAAGAGGCAGCAAGGTTGGGGTTTGCACTTTGGAGGGAAGGACGTTGAGCGGTAACGCCCATACAGAGGAAGAAGGCGAAAGAGGGATTGGAGGGGCACAAAAAGGAGGCCTTTTAGTTTCGGGGACCCAGGTTAGTTTTCATTACGAACGGACCCTCCGGAAGAAAAAAGCCTCTGCAAAAAGCGCAAACAACGTGAGCCATTGTACTCCGCTCGCACCACCAAAAGCACCGTCTTTTTTTATATACTATACTCCTTTCTCTTGCTTTTATGAATTCCCTGTATCTTCTCTCTCTTAAATTGTTGTCGTTTTCTTCCTATTTTTTAAAAAATAAAAACACAAACCTTTCACATTGATGAGAACACATTGGGTTTAATGAGAGTAATGACACCCTTTAAATGTAAAATCTGGAAACATTAATGCCTCGTTGACATTAACATAGAAATTAATGTCGTTGAAGACGGGGAGGTGAAAATATTACTAGTGCGTGGTAGTGGCGTGGAGTGGTAGATGTATTTCTGGGTTTAAGGAATGGAAGGGAGGAGGGCCGGTGAAGGAGAGGGTGAGGATGAAGACGATAAAGTTAGAGAGAGAGAGAGAGAGGAGGTTGACATGAGTCATGAGCCGACTTCAAAGCTTCAATTTGCGGCTTGCGTTTTACTTAAATGGAAGCATGAATGACAACATTTCCAAATTCCGTATCTAATCTCAATACTCACAGCTTTCAATTATGGCGTCATTTACTTGGTCCCTCTCCCTCCAACTTGCTTCTCTCTCACTTGCCTTTTATGAAGGCCTCCCGGGTACCTAAATGACTAATTTAATAGGATTTTGATTTAATTTAAAATTTAATCATTTTTATGAAAAGAGCTAAATTAGGTGACCTATGATTTAGTGTGGTTTAATATAATCAAAAGTCAAATAAGGTCGAACTGGTCTAGTAGAATTAAAAGATTGATTCCGAACTTGTTCAATGTTTCACTTTATTTTTTTTCTTTTTCATTTATGAGGATAATAATTTATTCCAACATAATAAATTTAATTAACATAATAAAATTATTTATACTCATATAAAATTTATTACAATAACAACTCCACAACAATCTCCACCAATAATAAAAGGTATCTTAGTTACAACACAAATAATTCAAATTAAAAAACCTTCAACAATATTAAACAACCTTCAACGTGTCTAAAACCCATAACACTAAGTTAATAACAAATTTTATCAATAAAAGAAGAAGACTGGAGTTGGTAAATATTAAAATTTTGCTCAATATTCATAATTTTATAAGTATAAGACACAAAAAATGACTAATTACTATTATAAGTTAACTTATTGTAATAATAATTAATAAATTAATTATAACTACATTAAATAAATTATAAGGTTGGACCAAGTGGTTCAAATGCTGGTCTTTTGTCGAATTCAACCCAAAGAAATAGTCTGATCTTTTTTCTTAAGATTAGTTTTTATCTAGACAGGGCCAAACCAAGTTTGTCTTAAGTTAGACCGGACTGAACTGAACTAAAAGACTTTTGCATGCCCTACTCCCCCCTCCCAATCATATCTCACTCTCTCTCCTCTGTCTGTAGCTTCCCCATTTTCTATATTTCCCGTTCTTAAAAAAAAGAAAATATTAATCAAAGATCGCTGAATGAAATTCATATAAGGATTGTTTATTGTTAAAACTTGAAATTATACTTGTTAATTCGAGTTAGTTTGTTATTAACAAGTATTCACTTATGTTTTAATAACAACTCATTTTAAATTAATAACGGTCCATTTAAGCTTATTTTCTATTCGAGTTTTAACAACAACTGGATTTTTGATTGATATAAATTTTCTTTGGCAGTCTTTAATTTCTATTTTCCTACAAAATTTATGATTTGTGGTGCCAATCTTGACCCCATGTTCCTATTTGTGATACATTGATTGTCATTTAAGTTATGCTTAAAATAGTAGTCTTAATTAATTAAAAATGATGGAAGTGATAAAGGTTATCATAACTTAAATAAGTGGCTGTGTAGCATTTTGCGCAAAAAGTGGTGCATAAAATGTTTTGCTATGGCTTTTTGTCCTTCCCTCATCTTGGAGGGTTCTCTCTCTGAGATGCTGATGTCTTTGGTGACGTCTTCTTTCTAGCATATTGGGTATGCATGAGTAGTTGCTTTGGGTGGCTGTGTTTGTGAGTGTTAGGTTTAGGTATGCATGCAAGTTGGATTTGGAGATTTTAAGGATTTATGGAATGGTGAAGCTTTTTGTTAGTTGATTTTGTGATGGATTGATAGCAAAGTCTTGGTTTATTCTAAAATCAAAGCATCAAAGGACCTTCGATTGGATGGTGGAGGATCTCCGATGGGTACCTTTAAGCGAAAAGTTTATTGATTATAGTGAGATTACGGCAAAGATTGATGGTGGTTTTTTACATCATGAGAGGAATTTTCAAGGCAACGGACCTACAGCTTGGTGTGGTGTTAAAGATGGCACATTTGAGAATACCAGCATGATATCACCCTTAATACTTCTAGTTACTTAACCAAAACCACCATGGTAGGTGTAGGAGTTAACCTAAATGATAAAAATCAAGTTTTTAAACATGATAGTAATAAAGGTTAAAAGTATTTTTGCCTCTCAACTAATGCGAAAGGTTACTGAAAACTCTAAATTTAACTATAGATCATTTATATTTATCAACCTCAAGGATTATTTCTCCCATCACACTGTAGTTTTGTCTTTCCATTTTTAGTGGGGTCCATATTTGAATTTTTTTAGCATTTTCCCCTCTTCTCTCCCTCCCTTGTTTGACCAAGACAATATATCAAGGAACTTAAATGACCAAGGTCAAGGGTGAGGGGTTGGGAGGTTCAACAAGGGTCAAACAAAAATCAAACCAATCACAATAAAATAATATATTTTAAATAAAAATTCATTAATTCTTGATATATTCATTCATATCCAAAACTTAATATCTCATATAAGATTTGCTAGAGGTCTAGAAAAAAAAACAGTATATGGAAAGTAAGTAGAGTTTCACTTTAATGTTAAGATTTGCCCAGCCTCTAAATAGTACTCTAATGCTCCTCTATTTTTTATCTGGATTGGGAGTAGGAATTATACTCAAAAAAGAATATGGAATAGGCAGCATATATTTTGCGAGCAAGGTTATGTCTTGGATATATTTTATGCCTGTTTGTTAGGTAAAATAGCTCTTACCCCATTTGTTGAACCTATGGGTTTTATCCACCAAGCTTTGTTTTATTGGAATTCCTACACGGTGGTTAATTTCAAGAGAAGCCTTTAGCTTAATGAACAAGCTACTGATAGTAAGGCAATCGAGGCAGATGATGTTAAACATCTCTCTAGTAAGGTTTATAGCTTGTGTGTTGATAGTGCTTATAATGGTAAGACTCACTCTATTAGTATTGGTTTTATTTTGGTTAATACCAATTATATTTGTTTTCCCTATGTAGGGAAAATCATTAAGCTTGTTTGCATTGTTATCAGTGAGGTCGTGGCAATTTTGGAAGGCTTGTAATGGTATGCTATCAATAATATTATTAATGCCATACGTGAGTCCGCTGTTTTCCATCAATACAGTCTTTAAATAATAGACTAATGTTTCTTGAATAGAATGGTATGGCATCGATGGAGTCTATCTTTAATCTTAGAGGATCGATAAGTTATTGTATCTTCAAATAGGCCTCGAGACAATCCCACTGTTGCTACTACCAACTAGATTGCTGTGCAACTTTTAAAGGGAAGATGAGTGGGTTTCATTACCCTTTTCTCATGTGGTGTCGATAACAGCATGTGATTATGTCATGACTTTGAAGACTTAGTCTTTTCTCTCTCTTTTTTTTTACTTGTTCTTTTTTTTTTTTATATTCCACTGCTAGTTGTGGCTCTGTTTCATTTTTAATATACTTGTTTCTTCTTAGGCCACAAAAAAACTCAAGTGGTTGAAGATTCCAAGCTAATTACTTCTCTTGCATAACAATTTAGTTGATAAATGTACATTCATTACTTATAGTACTTACAGTTGTTACGTTTTGGGAAAATAATAATAGATTATAAAAGATTAAATGAATAACAGTTACATTTCCAATGATTATTTTAAAAATAAATTAAAATTATCATTCAAACAATTACTGATTTAGGAATTTTAATTACATGTAAAATAATGATGGTTTAAAATAATTTCGGAATTTTCTCATGTTATGAATAAGATTTGTGTTTGTAAAGGATATTCACAATTTATTTTAATTTTTTTATTGAAAGCCTAACTACTCGTAACAATATCCTACATCCACATATCTTTTTCATTAAATTATTAAATTCTTATGTTTGAACTGATTCATTTATTTCTCACTTGTACAAAGATCAAGATTCAAGTGATACATTCCATATCTTTATCCACAAACATAATTGGAAAATCACAAGCTTCAATCATTTTAAGAAGGGTAGGGGGCAACAGAGAGAGAGCCACACAAGAAAGAATCAACTCATCTGGAATCAGCTCGAAGCGATTGAAGACCATCCACTTATTGAGATGTCAAAAAGCCTAGGCCATCTCCTACTCCTAAAAACTTTGGAAAATAGAGGAGGAGATCTTCAGGCATAGAATCACTCATAGAGAACTCCAACTAGACTCCATCAAGTGCGATCTCTTTCAACTCTCTTCCTTCTTCTTCATCTCCTACTTCTTCTTCTTCACATTATGATTCCATCAGTTATACCTACAGTGACATCAGTAGTATAGTTCAAGTGAAGGTGAGCGCATACATACTGGAGAGTGTGGAGGGAGGTGAAGAGAGAGAGAGGGGAGGGGAGAAGGTGAAGAGAGTGCACTCATACTAGTTCAAGTGAAGTAAGCGCATGCGCACATACCATTATACCTATTTGAAGATATTAACCTATACAATTGGCATGACAGTTAGGCAAAATCTAGTAAAAAAAAAATTTTTCATCTCCTTAGCTAATGATTAGCATCGAACCAAATTAATGGTAGGGATGAGGATGTCCTAAGTTCAACTGTCCAGAGTTCAAAATATATCAATTATGACTTTAGAGCTCAAATCACTTTAAATTTATAATTTCGGATTTAAATTGCATCTCAACCCTATTTTTTTAATAGAGAGATTATATTTTTTTTATCACCTTCTTATATGACTTTTTATGGTACAACTAATAATAACATTTTTGGAAAATAAGAATTTAATATTATTGACTTCTTATAAAATATTTTACATTTTAGACTAATATTAGCTAATAAAAAATATCTTATATTTTTGTACGAATGGAGTAATTCTTATTTTGATCAAGCTCACATAAAAATAGAGGGGGAAAGCTTAGGAGCTTATCCCATCCCACCTCCAGATGGTATTGACATGAGTTGGGAGATTCCCATCCTTTCTTCCTTACTCCTCTCAAATATTATCAATAATAAAATGGGAGGCATTGTTACAAGAGATTGCAATGTTGTTTTCCATCATATTTTCAAAAAAGTAATAGATGTGCAGATTAACTTGTTTAAGTATCAAATGTTAATCTAGTTATTATGATTTTTTTAGAATCACCTTTAAGGTGCAATAGCTTTTTATACTCTGACATGAATTGATTTTACCCGGCACGTTTTTGTGACTTTGTATTAAAAACAATCATGATGTTCAACAGAGACAATTTGTCCATTTTTATTTTTCAAGTTTCAGCACACAGCCACAGGTGACCAAACTCGTGCTACACTGGGCTTTACCCGCCAATCTCCCCTCTCCCTTCTTTTGGGCCCAAAATCACCAAGCCCTATTACTGCCACAACCACACTCTCGTTTCACGTCTTCCAATAATATTAACAGTATCATTATTTTTACATCTTTTTTAATTTTCCCTGACCTATACTTCACATTATACTATTTTTTTGGTCAAAAATTGAATACAAATTATTTTCCACAAAAAAAATGCACCTATAATAAGATACAAAAAATTTATATAAAGGAAACAAAATAACCTTATATATTTTTGAAACATGTAAATTACTTTTAATACCACTTCATGTTTTCCAGTTCCTTTTCCTGTTTGCGCACTGTAAACCGTAATTTTTGGAGGAAAATGAAATGAAATAAAAGAGAAGATGAATACCAAATTGTAATGAATATATTAAGTGTGTGTTTGATTTTTAGTTTACATCTAACAAAAGTTTATTTAAGGAATTTAATTATTTATTAGATTTAGTAAAAACATGTCTCAAATATAATTTAAATGTGTTTTTAAAAGTTATCCAAATAAGCATTAATTGCTTACAACCGGAGGGTACACTAATTCGTTTATTTATAATCCAAGTGTGTGCTCCAGGTCTTTAAAAAGAAGGAACCCAAAGTGTATGCTGGTACCTTTATCCAGATAAAGAAATATCCCACTATTAGCGCGAATTAAATATGCATCTGAAAAATAGCACTTTGACAGTTTCAGTCATAACCATTGAAAGGGCTTGTTTCTTGCCACAGAGACATAATCATGCCCAGTTACGCTCAAGTCTTAAACTTGGTCCTACCCAATACATGAGGAGCATTTCTGTTCCCATTTGTTTATACTCCAGATAAATAGCTTTTATTTTGGCCCCTCGTTAGCGAGTCCCATTTAGGCATTCCATTTGTAACATTAATTAATTGATTCTCATCATAACAACTCTACTGTGTTTGACACGGCCATGGGGCATGTTCAAATTGGTGTGAGTGTTGCCATCCTTATCGTCACATTGTCAAGAGTCAATGTTTTGATTAAAGAAAACAATTGTTTATGACGGCTAATCGATTAACTCGAACTTTAGTTAAACTGCATCCCTCGCATTATACATTGTCGTACTATTGATATTACACTTAATTCTATTGCTTTCTAAATGGGGACCACTTGTCTCTTGCCACAATGATTGCGCACAAGAATACCAAGTAGAAGATAATTAACTAATTAATTAATTAACTGTCGCGTCTGGGAATTAAAACAAATCGTGGTAAAATCCTTTGCAATGATGTGGGCTTGATCATCAAGCTGCTTCTTGTGGAGCATCAGGTTGCCCCCGACTATGTAGAATTCATTCAAGAAGCTAAATAAATAGTATCTCTAAATCCATCAAAAGTCAAAACCAATAAAATAGAATCTGAAACCAAAATTTATAATGAACGAAATTAAAGTCAAGGGTTTCATTTTTTATTTACACGTGTATGTAACAGGAGATATTACAAGTTACCACTTGATTTAATACGATCTTTGGCATGAGAATCTTGAATGAAATAGATGCATAATTTGTTTGTAATTAAACTTTAGGTTCTGTTTGGTTACTATAAAAGAATGAAAGAGAATGTATTAAAAAAATTAACACAGAAATAAATTAAATTATTATTCTTTTTCATAACAAATATGATAAAACTCATCAATATATATTATAAATGTAAAAATTATCACACATTTAAAAAATATTATAAATCATGGTTCTTAATCTCATAAACTAAATTACCTCTTTCTTTTATAAACATGATTTATTATTTCTTTTTATCATCTTATTTTTATTTTTATTTTTTCAATCCACTCATTTTTAATAACCAAACGCAACTTTAATATTTCATACATCTGCGCTTGATGCCATGCAGGCTTAACAAGCGCTAACTTTACCTTCTGCGATAATTCACAATTAATCAAATATTAATATGATCAATCAAGTGCATAAGCGTATTATATAGTTTTCAAAGAGACAACGCACGCACATCCATCCAGTAAAAACTAAAAAGATCACAATGTTCGCTGTGTTTAATAACCAACTTTTCAGTTTGTCGTATGTGTAATTCTTCCCATGATGAATAAACAAAAAATATCAGCCATATGCTCCAAAGTCCAAAATCAAATCACCATAGTAAAATATCAGCGAAACACATAAATAAAATCCCATCATTCGGCACCATTATATATGAAAAGACGGCGCTTCATAATTCATGTGGACGCTTACTTGAAAACCTTTATCCCATTTTTGCCTCAGCAGATTATTAATTTGGTTCAAAAAAGAAAATTAGTTCTCAAACCATAATGAAAGCTAGAAGAGTATCCTTTGTATACATGGCCCCTGATACTAGGATTTTTCTTTTCTCGTAATTATCATGTTACTATCAGATTTGGAGATTTCGTAGCGCCAATTAAGATATAGATTCCAGTCTGCTCAACCAATTGCAAACAAAGTTACTATGTGATCAAGTATAAATCACGTTTGAATGGATCATTTATATACTACTTTGGTCCTATCTATAAATTATTTCCAATGTGCTTCACCAATATCAAGAAAAACCTTAAAATTTATTAACCCTGTCTTAAAATTTAATGAGTTTTCAACTTTGTTTATATTAATTATATACACTTCCATAATATATTTTCTCTCCTCAATATTCAATGGAGAGTAAAAAAAAATTATAATAAAAATTTAATGATGTGACTTATAAATAGGATCAAAAAAACTCTTCTCCCTCTACCCTATAAATAGGTATATACATATAGTTCACTCATTCACATGTGCTCCTTGATTAAAGAGATATTCTCTCAATTGCTGATTAAAAAAAAAAAAAAACCTTCTCTCAACTAATTAATGAAAGGCATTTAATTTGGTAAGGTTCTTGGTGTTTCCATGCAGGCCAAGCAGCAAAACAATCTATATATTCTCTTCTACATTTTTTAATTATCTTTTCATTTATAATTTGAAAGTTAAATTAATTATTAAGTGCTTATCTATAATTATTCTATTATAATCTCTAACATATCCAGCCACATGAGAATCTTAGGGGTGTTCAACTAATTCAATAGCTTTGGTCTTATCCAAGAGACCGGGTCACACTAGACCCAATTTAGTCCAAACCTAGTCTTGCCGAGCTTGGGATGTATATATATATATATACATACCACATCCGCTTTATTTGTAGGAGAAAAAAATTGTATAATATATTTTAAAAAAATTAATTAATTATATTAATTGCATTTGAAAATAAAAAAAATAAACTAAAATACCCTTTATTAATTGTGTTAATCAAATCTTCATTAATTATTTCCTACAATTGTGAATGATAAACTTATGAGGAGTAATTTAAAATTTTTTATTAAATACTTGGTAGAAAATAAGATTTTTCTCATATAAAAAAATCAAAAATGAAAATTTTTTCTATAAATAAAAATGGGGGAGTATGTTATTATAAATTTTTATTACTCTCAATTGATTTTGTGAGATTTTTGTCTTCATAGATTATGCCTAGTAAATTACTTTATTGTTATTATGAAAACCTTTAAAAAGTCAACATATTATTTTTATTTAAAATGTTAAATTGATTTCCTAACTTAATATTATGTTATTGATTTTTTAAAATTTAAAATATTACTTTTGATCATAATATTGTTTTTTAAGGGAATATTTTTTGGTAAAAATTGTTTGTTATTTTATTTTTAATTTTTTTGATTTTTGTTTTTCAATATAAACCAAAACACGGTCTTTTTATTTGGATTGGTCCAATCTTGATCTTATAGCGCATAAGTACTAGGCATCAAGTTGATAGCTAACCTAAGTCTTTGTGCACCCCTAAAAATCGTTTTAGCTTAATCGATAAAATGCTTGTCTTACATAATTATTTGTCAATTACTTATTAATTTTACTTAAGAAAATCTATAAAAATTAAAGCATAAAAAATTTGAACATTGGGGTACCATTTAATCATAAGAACTTGATACATGCATGTAAAAACTATCATTGTAAAAATTTAACCCATAAAACAAAAAATAAAACTAATTTTATCACTATATTTAACAGTAATTTTTGTTAATTAAATTTAATTGATATGAAGCTGATCCGTTTTTATTACATTGTTGTGAATAATGCGGATAATTTCTTAAATTTTTTATGTACATGTGAAAATGTAATCAGTTGTCATTAAAATTGGATGCTTTATTACAATCAAAATCAAGTAAAAATATCATCATGTCGACTTAATTTATTTCCATCGCCAGCTAATTGGGCAATCCTTGCTGAATGAGTTTTTGGATATTGTGATGAAGAGAAGTAAGGTTAGATAATGCGATCCCTTATAAACATCAGAAGGATAAAATCTCGATGTTCAATTTCAAGGATCAAACATGTGCCATCATTTTTCAAGGGCCGTGTTTACGCTTTCGCGTCAAATTGATTCTCTTTAAGCCCTGTAAATAATACATGCGTATCTGTGAATTAATGTGTTTTTACTCTTTTGCACTCGTTCAAATTAATACTGTGTGCCCATGTTTAATTAATTGCAACATGTAATATACAATCACAGGAGGAAACCAGAAGTTTAATTCATTCGGATATATAGAAAGTTTAACAGATATTACATTAACTCATCAACGATAATATTACTGACCTACACAAATTGCATTCGAATTTTCTGCTGGTAACATTACAGCTTCCAGGTGCTAATATGTTACAGTACCAACCAGCTGCCGCTAACTGAGCTGAATGCTTTGACAGATACGCCAACCGACACGTATTACACACTAGAGCTAATTATGCGTACGTAGCACACCAGGTAAATCCAAACCACTAGGCACTATTTAAGATTCTTCTTCAGTCTTAAACCACAACAGACCCGCCACACGCATGCACACACATATATGTTTAAATTTATTTACAAATACTAACAATTAAAACCCAGGTCTTCCTGGGGATCTTGGGTTATGTGCTGGATTCGCCCTTGCTCCGGGATAGTCTGCAACATCCGTCATCATTCTGCCCTCTCCTGCTTCTTCCTCCATCTCAAAAGCCTCCTCACTACTGGTTTTTAAGTCCTTGGCTACCTGCATCACCTAAACAATTATAAGCTCTCGGCAGTTAGGGCAAATGATTTCTTTTGAAGGTTGTATATTATTTTTCTTTCTGTTTTATTTCAATTTTTAAGGACCCAAAGCTTCACGGGGTTTTCTTGATATGTGGTGAAATCTACATTAGTGAAGATCAAGAAGAAATTAAAGAGCGAAGACAACAGATCAAAAGAGAGAGAAGGGACCTCAGCATCGTGATGATCTTGCACTGATGGATCCGCTTGTTCGGCCACGAGGCTTCCTATAAATTGTTGGCAACAATCAAATCTAAGCATGCATCCTCAAAGTCCATATAATATGAACCGACAAAGCATATAAATTAGGGTTGCATCAAAGCCCTAAAAGGATGAAAAGAAAACCCTTGAAACTTACTGGTTGCAGGAACAGAAGTGACATGGGAAAGAGCCAGAAAGATAACCACAAGTACGAGGAGGGATTTCTTCTCCATGATCTTAGAAATTTGAAATAGAAGATAATATAGTAGCGATTGAAAGAGAAGAAGAAGACTAGCCGGCTAGAAGAGCAAAGGCTGGTGGGTGCAAAGGGGAAAGGATGGTGAAGGTCCTTATATAGAAGAGCAAGGCTAGAATAGTTGAATTAAATATATCTGCAAAAACAATGTCATCAACAATTCTCGCTACATATACATAAACTACAAAATATAATTATGCACAGAAGGGCCAACTTTTTTGATATTCTCACTCTTTTTAATTGGGTGTGGTAACTCGCATTGTCTTTTGTTAGATTAACTCATTAATAGGAATCCGTAATTAAGCAGCTCAAATCAATCAATTTAACTTGGCAATTTTACCAGATTAATGCATTATTTTCTCATCATGCTTTTCTTTCAACTTACCATAACTTCCGTTTAGCCACGCCCAATACCCGCGCGAAACAAATAATAAAGCATGTGTCTTTCCAAGAATTAAACAAACTATTTGAGTGTGTGTAAAAGTAGAGGTGTTGAACGACTTTTATGAACCATTTCATCTCATCCTGTTGACAGACGGACTGACTACGTGAAAAATCTTATCCATATTTTTTTTTTATCACACCTCTTGTCAAATTTGTACAGCTGATAATCCCTAACCCAACTATAAAGCCTGTAAATATATATGATAATCATAGACATTTTTTCTCAACTGTGAAAACGATATATAGGGGATGATGCGCATATATTATAACAGCATTCATCGTTTAGAAGTTTTGGGCTCTGTTCCACAACACATCACACACACACACACACACACACAATACTCGGCTCTTTTCACACTATACTTGTCACACTCGCATACAAAGATAAAGATGCATCGTCTTGTAAAATGAACAGTTTATACTAGCTAGAGGCTAACAAAAAAGGCATGGGCGATTAATTAATTGGAGCAGGGTTGGAGCTAGCAAAAGGTCCAGTTGTGCTTTTTATTCAGTGAAACCATACGCATGGCTTTGAAATGAAAAGTTCATTTAGTCTTCTGCTATAGTTTTACCACATGTAGCTGGAGACAGTCTCACTAAATAAAATTTGTGACCCTCATTTGATCACAATTTTCTATGGGTAATATGCTCCTAAATTTTGTAAATAGTAGAACCTCTTTCACCATGCATTTTATGGTCGCTACGTCTGTTCCCCCCCTTTTTTTTGGGGGGGGGATGTGGTTGGGGAGAGGTATCTACATAAATATAGCACAATATATCTCTCAGTTTACTGTCACCGACTGCGCATGATCAGGATCATAGTATCGCAGGATTTGGATACAAAATTCTGTTGATTTGAGCAGGTGTTGCACATGTGCCTTAGAATATAACACAGTCCAAATGTTATCTAGTCGCGCGTAGAGCTTTTCAAGAAGAATAACGTTGCATAATTGACTTCCCCATTGTGTACACCACCAAGGCCCAGAGATGCCAAATCCTTCTGTTCTGTCGGGTACAGATAATATACCCCCGTGTGTCCACCACTTCTTTAATACCCGGAAAGATGACATACGCATAAATTAAAGATAAAAAAATAGCATCCTAATTATCTAGTATCATTTCCCTCGTTTTCATCATTGATCCTTGAAATTCATATTTGCATTAGATTCTGTCGTTTATACATGAAGAGACACGGTAGTACACTTGCAGAATATACAATTTTATTAGTACAATTAATGTGTGGGGTTATCGTTCAGGAAGCCTCAATAATTGGTGTTTGTTGAGGGTTTGACACGGGTATCTATAGTGACAATAATGATATGTAGCTAGAGGTGAGATGCAAGGTGTACTTTTTTAGTTTCCAAAGGGTGATTGCGTTGGTAGGTGGGTGTTACGCACCCTGATGGGTGTCATCATCTTTGAACACCACCTTCCAAAATATCTGTTCCTGGTTTAGGTGTCACTCAGTATATCTACATGAGCCCAGGCCAGTCCATCAGGTCCCTCCCCATTCATTTCAGAATCTCATAATGCCACGCCTTTGCCTCTGACCTCTAATTAAACTATGTGGCAATGGACCTAATTCGGTGCTTAATTAAGCTTTCCCACCTGCCCAACTCTTTACTATTTAGAAGAACGCAAGAGTCCACATGATTCCTTTGGATCAATATATATGCCAAAGTGGGGTGGTGCCTTCCTATATAACTGAGATACGTAGCAGAGAACAATTACTTTAGTCGACCTAATAATGGAGTTAAGGTGCAAGTTACACCTGTCCATAATGAGAAAGCAATCTAAACAGGTTTTTGCTTGATAAAGGCTCAAAACCAGCGTAACCTTTTTCATTCCATTTCTCCGTGATACGAAGCGTGTTGGTGGGTGGGTAGGCGTCAAGAATAGGGACCAAGAGCCTTATAAAAAACAGCACGTACGTACAAAGAAAATAAATGATGCCTCTGCCAAAGCCATTTATATGTAGTGTATGTAATATATAAAGCCGTGTCTGCAGTCCGTGCAGCAAAATTCTCATTAATGAATGATCCCCTCATGTGTCCAACTTCATCATCGAGGGTTTTGTGGGGTTGAATCAAATTTAGTGCTAGTTGCAATTGTAAATTTTACATTTAAAAGGCAAAAAAAGAAGATATATATATATATATATATAAATAAATTAGGCTGTATCTTTTGACATGCATTATGATATCATGTTAACCTAACAAAACTCTTATGATTACGGCACCTGGAAAAGGTTCATATATCCCCCACCAATTGATTAATCCCTTTAATCTTCCAAAACAACTATTTAGTTAAATTAATCAGGTTGTCCGTATTATATTGCTTTGATTAGAACTGCATATAATTTTTGATGGAGCTAAAGCTAACATTATTAGTTGGCCACGTTATAAATTAATATATACGATTCTATTCCATCGATTCAAAGAGAGATGTTGAGGTGTTCAGGAGGTATGGACGATTATAATTAATGGATTGGGATTTGAAGTATATCTATTTAGCCTAAGAGATTGGTCCATATACCATTCCATCGAAGATATCCAACGATCTATACCGGTGAAATGCAGGCAGATTCTCTTTTTGCTTCGAAAGAAGAAGCATCCTGTTGCTGAGTATTTGTTTTTCTTTTTTTAGTATTTTTATTTATTAGAAAACAAAAGGCAAGTCAGATGAAGAGTATTCTTTTTTTGCTGCTGCTACTTTTTCTGAATAAAAGATAAAACTAAACGAATTAGAATAACTCATGTATGCCGACAATAAATACATTCAATCATGCTGATTAAGCCATCGAGTCCCTCTGTTTCTTTTCTGTGTTCTGCCTTTAAATTTTGGAATGCACTAATCACACCTGGGCTAGTGGAAGGTAAAAAAAAAATAAAAAAAAAACACTTGGACTGGTGGAAGGTCAAGATTTGCGCTAGGCCTGCCAGGCCCAGTTCACTGAATAGATCCGATTGCGATGAAGGAATACCCTTAGCATCGCTTAACTCACGTCAAATTTTTTTTTTTTTTTTTCAATTCAAGTCGCAAGTATCTTTTACCAAAAAAGGAAGAAGAAAAAAAGTCGCGAGTATCTTGCCCTCCAATCTATCTTGACTCTTGCCTCATGCTCCATGCCTTTTCTTTATAGGAAAATATCATTCAAAAACCACCATTGAGTGCATTTAATATCATTAAAAGATTAAAGATTCTAAAATATCACTGTAAAATTAAGAGATTAATTTAAAAATAATTTTAAATAGAAAAATATTATAATACCCTATATTTCTTTTTTAATTGACAAGTAACAAATATCCATTTGTATTTAATAATAAGTTATTCCTTAATTGACAAGTTTAAGAATTTGGTTGTAGAAAGGGATAATTGTAAATCATATTTTAATGAGTAACAATATATTAATTAACAAGTATCTATTTGCATTTAACAAGAAACTATTCTCTAGTTGACAAGTTTAATAATTTGAAAAAACTTGTTGTGGGAAGGTACAATATAAGTGTTGATCATGTTTTAATATGTAGTTATTCGCTAGCTAACAAGTACCATTCGCATTTAACAAGAAATCATGATTGTCAAACTCTAGAGTTAACTTTTTGGGATTTATCATTTTTATATTTTTAGTTTACAAAGTTATATGCAAACTCAATTAAAAGTTGTGAGTTGACTCTTTGAGCTTATCGTTTTTATGTTTATAGCTACAAAAACATGTTAACTCACTTATAAATTTGGACTAGATGCAAATTTAATTAAACATGCTAAACTAGTTGATTTTTTATTGAGTTGATTAAGCTAGGTATATGCTATAATAGAACTTGATTCATAAACATAATATGACCGCACTACCACAAAATTATTAAAATAAGATACCCATACTTAACGGTTATTAAAGAAAATGATCAAATAAAATAGGCGGAGAATACTTTACAGTTATTTTGAAACAACTGTCAAGTAAATGGAACAGTATTTGACGGTTATAAGTAAATAACTGTCAAATATGTTGCCCAAGAATATTTGATGGTTTTCAAAGTGTAATCGTCAAATATAGGCTTATTATACTTGACGGTATTCTTTAACAAGTGTCAATTATATTATTTTAAAAAGATTTTTTTAAATATATATATTTCACACTTGTTTTGAAAAAACTATCAAGTATGTTTAACAAATACTTGACAATTATCTCTTAATAGGTGTCAAATAAATAATACTTGATGGTTATTTCATAATAACCATCAAGTATTATGTTTTAAAATCACTTTTCAGAATTGAATCATTTATTCTCTACTTGCGCTCAAACCACTTGAAACCTCTCCATATGGATGCGAAAACAAATTTTCGACTATCAAACCCAAATTTCACCTTGTTTTGAGGCTAGATTTGTGATTTTTCCTTTCATTTTCTCATTTTAAAGCTCATGTTGCTCTTTGTCTAGTCTCCTATAGCCTCCTGTCGTCGTTTTTATTTTGTTCTCATTTCTTGAAGTATGTTCTTTGATTTTTTTTTGTCATTAATCATTCTTTTGAGTCCATAGATTATAGATTTTAGTTTATTGATAGCAAATGATTGTTTGAAAATTGATTTTTGTTGACCTGTAGCTCTGTTCTTCATTGTAGCTTTCCGTTCTTCTTCAATTTTTTTTGTTAATTATTTTTGGGTGTTTTAGGTTTTGATTTTAAGAGTTTAGAAATTTTCCTATTAAATTTGTAGTTAATTTAAATATTTTCATTGTTAATTGTTGCATGCATTGTTTTCTCTACTTGTTGCAATTGACTCCAACTATCCATTTTTTGTTCCTACCGATGAGGCACAAATGGTAGGAGATATAGTAAGGAGCTTCATTGTATGGCTTAATCACCTTGTAACAATGGTAACACCAAAGTCAACAAAGGACCCATTGTCTCTAAAGAAAAAAGTATGGTTTAAATAATTATTTATAATTTTATAATACAATTATAAATATCTAATTTTTTTGTTGTGCAGTTGAGAGGGAAGAGCAAGGTGAAAGGTAAGTTGGTCCATACCAAAAAGTTAGTCATAGTTTTACAATATCCAGCAACATTTGTGCTAGTCGGAGAATACAAATATTGTGCCTCTCTTAAGGCATATGTGATGGCTACGAGGATAGCTTGTCAAATGGTGATTGGGAATATCATAAGTTTTGATGATGGACTATATGGCAGAATGGGCTCGTTTAAAGTTGTCCAGGATGAAATTTTAAATGAAATCCTCAATTATGAAATGGCCAGCACTAGTCTGATGAGCTTCTACATGAGGTATTTCTTCAATAGTGCTTAGTTAATTACTCAAATTATAGATATGTGTGTGCGCCCGCGCGTGTATTAACTTAGTTATTTTTTCACCCAAGCCACCTTTATACCTCATTTGTGGTTTCTAGTAGCCTCGAGTCGAGATTCAAGCTAATTAATCTGCACGATATCTTTACCTGTAATGAAATTACAAAGGAAGCTCCTAAAAATCAAGCAAGATAGCTTTAAAATCAATTCAAGGATAGGGGAGTAAATAATGATACTTTATTTCTCGCTCCTTATTGCCAATGGTGAGTTACTTTCTAGCTACTTTTGATACAAGTAAATATTTTTTATATTTACTTATTTGATAACACTTGTTATTTCTTATTAGGGGGCTTATTTGATAGTATTGGATGCTTATTGTGGTTAATCCTGTTGCCCTAAAAATTTGGTATCTTGACTTTCTTAATAGAGAACTAAGCAACAGGCTACATATGGTAGAACTTTTTAATAAATAAGTTGAATTTCTATCAATTGTTATTTTAATATCCATATATATATATATATATATATTGAATTTCTAACATTTATTTTTTACTTCCTTCTCAGAACTGTGGTCTTGTATTATATTATGACTAATAAGACCTTGTCTCCTAACTTAAGGGCATTGAACTCTTGTGAGAAATGAATCACAGTTAAAGTAAACCTAACTGGTTTAGTTTTTAATCAACAAACTGTGGCCTTTTAACTATTATTTTATTGACATGTGATTTTTCTTTTACAATGTCCACTTTGGTTAGATCAGAGCAAGGACTATGGCTATTGCTTGATAAGATTCTTAAAGAACATTATCACCCATGCCCCTACCATATTACTTAACAAGGTATATATTAAATTTAATGACACTTAAATTATTAATTTTAACAACTTTTATTAGATAGCTATTAACTTGAATTTGTTATAATGCTTTACATACAGTACTTCAAGAATGCCTACTGTGTTCGATATGTAGCTGCATATATAGAGGAAACCTTTGAAGAGGTATAGCTCAGGCTGTGTTTAACATATGGATAGTAGCAATGGTTAAGCCTAATTAATTTTGATATACACATCTATTTTTTTGGCCAATTTTATATCTATGGCCAATTAGTTTTAAAATTTTAGCTTGCAAAGTAAGTAAAACTATAAATTTTTTATGGCTTTTAGGTTCAGGGTATAGATAGATATAGGAAATTAAAGATGTTTGGATAGTAATTTCAATATAAATAATCATTCATTTATTTTTTATTATTGGCTAGCTGGTATATATATTTAATTATTTTGTATTTACAGGAAGGCTACTTGAAAAGTAACACTCAATTTTAAAAAAAATACTATAAATATTAACAGTTGTTTTGAAATAACCATCAAGTATTTTGATAATATAATAAACAGAATTTGTCAAAAATATTTGACAATTTTTTCTTTATAATTTTCAAATATTTTGAAATACTTGATGATTATTTTGTTTTAATTGTTAAATATTGTGAAATATTTGACAATTATTTTGAAATAACTGTCAAATATATTCCTGCAAGAGACCTACAATGCACATGTTTAACTTATTACTTAACAGTTATCTTGAAATAATCATTAAATAATCTATAAAATATTTGATAATTTTTAACTATCAAATAAATATATAGCACCCCATTACTTGACGGTTAAAAATTATTAAATAATTTTTAAAATAACCATCAAATAAAGGGGTATTTTGTGATAGTGCCGATTTAAATCAAATAAAACTCAAAGAGCAAAAATTAATATCAATAAAAAAACAAAAATATGAAAAACATGTTGCCTTATTTAAAATTTCTATATTGAATATGATAATCTATTAATATAAATGAATCTAATTTTAATGATTTATATTTGAAATATATTTAAATCAAATTATAGTTGTATTTTATATTTTAATTATTTAATCAAATATTTCTAATGGCTATTTATTAATAAAGGTAAACTCTTATGAGTTTACAATTTAATTTTAGTTATGATTTGAGTTTATATCCTCGTCATAAATTTATTTAAACTTGTTAGTTTGACAACCTTGACTACTTATATCTATTAATTAAAAAAAGATTAATGTGCAAATTTACTTTGAAATTTTCACACAGGGCACATCTCATATTCTTAAGTATTTTTTAGTACAATGTCCCTTCAATATTTTATAATTTGATACAATGTTGCCCTATTATTAGGGTTTGACTATATTAACCATTAGTCAAACCTTCAGTTTCCACCTTAGCATATTTTAAAATTAAAAAGAAGAAAAACACATACACATTAGATCAATTTCTTAGCCTTTCTTGATTCCTTCTTGTCTTCACCTTTCATTTCCTTCAAGGATCGAACAAACCCATATCAATAGCTCCAAATCAATAAATTCAAATCGAATAAGGAGTGGATAAGAAAAATAAGAACCCAGATGGAATGAAAATTTATAGTAAGAAAAAGTCAGATTAAACGCAACCTAGATTTAATATCCCAAATCCAAAGCAAAATTAAAGTATGGCTAATGCAAATACAAGTTCTTTCATACTAAATTTGTGACCAACCCAAAATCAAAGATGTCATCTTTGCATTATTGCTTATTTTTTACCAGAAAAATACAAAACAAAGTAAGGTATATCCAAATCAAAATGAATTGAGGCAATTCAATAGGAGACTGAATTAAGAAATAGGGGTGTTACAAACTAGGATGACAAAGTCAAAGGAAAACCAATAAGTGAGCAAGAAATTGTTCCTTTGAATAACCCATGAATACTAGAACAACAAAGTCGAGGCTCCGAGATATTCAAGGTTGAGGCTACGAGGTTATTCAAGGTATTCACTTTATCTTCCATAGGCACTAGGTATTCTCATTGCGCTTTTGCACTAAATTTCTTGCCAGGTCAAGAGTCAGGATTGGATGTTGGAGAATGGGCGACATTCAACCCAGAATCAAAGGTGCCGTCTTTGCTTCATTGTTGCCCACGTGAAGTACCCAGAAACCCAAAATCGAAGCTCATCGTCCTTGTGATTTGAACCAACAAATCTAGATAACTCAGGTGAAGAGAAACCAAGCATAGATGTGATTTGGGATTTGGGTTTTCGCAGAGAAGGTCCAAGGTGTCAATGAAGGCGGAGGATAAGAGATAAGCGGGAAGATAAGGAAATTTAGGTTCGACCTAGGGAAGGGGATGAGATTGGAGAGGAAGCCACAGAGGGATAAGGAAGATGATGAAGATTTATGTAGCTCTAAAAGTTAGAAGAAAGAAATAAAAGAATAAAATAAAAAAATGCATTATAACTGACATGGACTCACATATGACAAGGAGGTATATAATGGTCAAAATTAACAAGTCAAATGTCAACATTGATGGCAGGGCAAGATTGTTTCATTTCAAAAAACGTTGGAGTGACATTGCATTAAGAGAAATTTAAGAATATAAAGTGTGTCTGCGTGAAAATTTTGAAAATAGATTTATCTCTTAACTCATCAAAAAAGAAATACAAAGAACCCATGCCTTGAATGAAGGATCATGTCTGAGGTTGATTTTTTCACCATTTCTTTCTATGTGTGTATTTTCTTGGAACTAAAAAGAGTATGAAAAGAATCTAGGAATTGACTGGATAGGTTTATTGGATTTGTCGAGCACACAAGATAAAATAAAATAAAATAAATTTTGCTCATTCTCGTTAGGAGGAGTCTTTGTCCATGAAGAAAAAATTGACGGAAAAGGCAAAAGAAAACCTAAAGGTCGGCGGATGGGTCTATGACGAATGAGGAATATTCCGCAAGTTAAAGTGAACATGTATCTGAAATAGGTCATTGAAAGATTTGGGAAAAAATTAATATATGTTATGTAACCTAACTACAAATTAGATATTTGTTAAAATAATAACTTCACTTATTAATTTTTTAGTGTTCACTTGTTTGAAATTCTTTCAAGAAATTAAATCTCTTCCAGTATTGTTTATTGATATTCTTCCATAAAATATTGAGATGTGCTAAAAGAAAAGGGAAAATCACAAATAGAGAGCTTCGAATATTGCAAATAATCATAACTACAAAATTATTAAATTAATTATGTCTTACGACCACGATCTTTTTTTTTTGTAATTTTAAAACAATACTTTGACTAAAATGCTTCTATTTGAAATACCAACTTAAAATTCATTAATACTAAAATTACTTTGATTGTGATAGAAATTTAGCTGAGGGGGCATTATGAAATTATTTTATTTGAGTTGGAATGCTCTCATACTTCCATTGGCCAACTTACAAATTGTTAGTGTTAAAATCATTTTAATTGGATTGATAATTTAGTTGAAGGGGTTATGAAATCACTTTTTTTGAGTTGAAAATGTTTTTATTCACATACTTACAATTAACCAACTTAAAATTTGTTAGTGCTGAAATCACTCTATTTTAGTTGAAAATTTTTTACACTAGAACTTGCAAACTTGTTCATAAGGGATTTCTCAGTCAAATTATTATTTTTAAAATTACAAAAAAAAAGACCATAGTCTTGAAACTCTATTTCATAATTTTATGATCTTGATTAGTTATTAGTGATATTCAGAGGTCCTCATTTATAATTTTTCTGAAAAAAAGTATAACCTCTCTGTTTGAGTCCATGATAGTCACTTCCATTTCTAAAACAAATTCTACTTCATTTGAGAAAATCAATCTTTTTGTTTGGCTAATCCCTATATTATCCTATCTTTAATGAAATACTACATTGTTTATAATTTTCTACTCTAAACCTAGTCCTTTCTCGTAAAATAAAAAAATAAAATAAAAACGCCGGCACACGCAAACAACTAAATATGACCTAATTGATACATAGTATAAGCCAATTCCATAAATGTCATCTTTTGATATCCCCACCCCTCCTCCCTTCCAAAAACAAAAAGCAAATTGTCAAATTTCATCCACTCCTTAATGACGTGGCAAACCAACAAACACGTGGAAGTCGCATAGCAGCCTAAGTCAACTATCCACTCAATTATATGCCAACGGATGCCCAAAAAAAAAAAAGGTACACTCATTATTGGAAAATTTGTTCAAAATCTCTGAACAGGGACGACAATAAACTCTTCAGAATCTCTTGACATTGCGATGGTTATTCTTCTTCTTTTTCCCCTGCCAACTAGTTGTAATAGTTATTCACAGAATGATTGATATATTAATTAATTCTGATGGGTTACACTGTTAAGACTAAATATTTTATGAAGCTTATATTGTATTTTCTTTGTATGTTTTTCAATTGTCACCTAGGGTAGTGTTCATTGCATTTTATGTTATTAATTACTGAAAATTCCTTGAGATTGCTTATAAGGGAGAATGACAGTTGAGTTTTAAAAAAATAAATTAATGATAGTTAGGTCTTTAATAATTTTTTTTTAAAAAAATTATAAATATCGATTCAAATAGTTATAAATTTAAAAATTTCAATTATATTATATCTTCAATTTGAATTACTGTAGTGTTTGTAATTGTTTAAATTGATATTTATAATTTATTTTACATAACATTTTATCGGAGATTTAACTATCATTAATTTATCATTTTAAAACTTTATAGTCATTCTCCGTTATATTTACACTAACATATTAAAAAACGCCACAAGACAAACAATGCAGAATAATATTTGGATTGGGTATATCATATATTCTCTTCCTACCAAGAGTTTGTTGAATAATACCGGCGGCAAACGTGTGTAACAGCAAACTCCCGACTGGTTGCTTGAGTCGTGCCGAGAAGGACACTGTCCTTAAGAACTATTCCGGCACACCCTCGGACAGCCGGCAGTTCCCCAGGATTAAACAAGCACTTCCTCAGTGGAACGCGGGAACAGAACAACGGAGACCAAACGTAATTACAGACGCACACAGATAGATTGGCAGAGGGAGGAAGAGAGAACCGCGAGGACTCAAGAGGCTTCTGTATTTTGCTCTGTCTGAACCCATGGCTATATATAGCCCGAAGGTGGACATGAACGTTGGGAGGTTACCACCGGTTTAAAAGCTCGGTTACAGTCTCATAAAAATTATTTAAAAACTTGTCTGGAAACGTTGGAGTTACACAAAACGCATTCAACTCTGGAAACGTTGGGAACGTTTGGGAAAACAACCGTTTAGAAAAAATTAATTTGTTTAATGAAAAAAAAACGTTCTTGGTTTGACTTCAAACTCCAGACAGTTGAGTTTCTCCGGCAAGCCAAAATAATTATTTATTTGTAAAATAATCCGATAAAAGGAACCCACTACCTCTTGAACTCGCGCGCAGGGGGGGCGAATCGGCTGATTTCAACTGCGATTGCCCTAAGTTGGCCTGTCTCATGTGCGCGAGGCCACTTCTCTTCCAAGCCCATTTTACTAGCCCACTTCATTCCTTAGTATATATACACTAGGAGAGTCTTTCTTTTAATCAATGTGGGACTTTGACACACACACACTTTTGACACACATACAACAATCCCCCACATGTGTCAAAAGATCTATATTCGTCTGTGTTATTCACACGGAGGATAATCACTTTGAATTTGGTGTCTGTCGACTTGAACCAAACCTAGACTAATAAAACTTAGCACATAGAAAAGTCAGTGTAACTTCGTTATTGAACCAACAGATCTTGAGCATGTGCTAGAGGTCTTATTAATCGGATTATACCCCCACAGTCTCTGCTGTTAACGACGGTTTTGCACGTTATCGGCCATGCACTCGCCTGGTTTTAACAAATGCTCTAGAGATTTTGCCACGATCTCATAGGAGCGGCCTCACTCCACATTTGTATAGGTGTTTTCATCAAGTGTATCTGCAATGAATACACCATCCGTAAGGACTATGAAAACATTAAGAGCTATCGCTCAGCCTCCTTTCAATGCATTCTAGCACTTTCTCAAGCCATAGGAAGGGACAAAATTCAGTGCTAGCAGAACTAACAAGTGACTTGTTTTTACCCATTGAACCTTCTTCATGGGATCTCCAATCACAAAGGTTGGGTTGCCATCACCGTTAATTTCAAACAGGCTTAAGTCCCATTCCCCTTGACGTTTCAATAATAAATTTCTTCCCTAGGGGTTTAGTTAATGGATCCGCCAGATTTAACTCTGATCTCACATAATCGATTGAGATTACCCCGTCTTTAAGCAGCTGCCTTATAATATTATGTCTCAATCGAATATGTCTACTTTTGCCATTGAAGGTCTTATTTTTAGCCGTTGCTATTGCAGACTGGCTATCACAATGTAAAGACACTGATGGTGTGGGCTTTTCACCTATTGGAATACTTGCTAAGAAGTTTTTCAACCACTCAGCTTCAGTCCCAGCCAGTTCCATTGCAATGAACTCAGAATCCCTTGAGGATTTTGTGTTGATCGTCTGTTTTGCAGACTTCCAGGTTATTGCACCACCACCAAGAGTGAATATATAACCACTAGTGGATTTTGTCTCTTCTGAATCTGAAATCCAGTTAGCATCACTGTATCCTTCCAATACAGCGGGAAATCCACTATACAATATACCATAATTCATGGTACCTCTCAAATATCTCAAGACTCTCACCAGAGCCTCCCAATGTTTACTGCCTGGACAGTGAGTATATCTACTCAATCTGCCTACAGCATAAGCTATATCAGGCCTAGTAAAGTTCATCAAATGCAACAGACTCCCAATAACCTATGCATACTCAGATTGAGCAACTGGGTCACCCTTGTGCTTTTTTAATTGCACACTCGAATCATAAGGAGTACTCAAAGGAGCATCTTCAAGATGTCCAAACTTTCTGAGTATTTTCCAACATAATGTTCTTGGGAAAGCAAGATTCCATTTTCATTCCTTATGATTTTTACACCCAAGATTACCTTGGCTTCACCCATATCTTCATGTCAAAATTTGAAGAAAGAAAATTTTTTGTTTCATTAACAATACACATACTAGAGCCAAAAATTAGCATATCATCCACATACAAGCATATAATCACACAATCATTATTTACAAACTTTGTATAAACACATCTTTCTACTTCAACAGTAAAAAATCCACCAGTTGTCAAAACTTGATCAAGTTTCTCATGCCATTGCTTAGGCGCTTGTTTTAAGCCATATAAAGACTTTACAAGTTTACAAACTTTATTTTCTTGCCCAGGAATCACACATCCCTCAGGCTGTGCCATGTAAATTTCTTCTTCTAAATCACCATTTAAAAAAGCTGTTTTAACATCCATTTGGTGAACAAAAAGTTTGTAAATTGAAGCCAAAGCAATAAGAACTCTTATAGAAGAGATTCTAGTCACAGGAGAAAAAGTGTCAAAATAATCTATATTTTCTTTTTGAGTAAAACCCTTGGCCACAAGCCTTGCTTTATACTTATCGATTGAACCATCTGGAAAATATTTTTTCTTAAAAATCCATTTACACCCAATAGCCTTAGCTCCTTGGGGCAAATCTGATAAAACCCAAGTTTTATTTTTCCTTAAAGAATCAATTTCAATTGCTTCTTTCCAATATTTGGCATCAGGAGAAGAAATAGCTTCATAAAAATTTAACGGTTCATCTTGTACTAGATAAGTGTAAAAGTCATCTCCAAAACTTGTTTCTTTCCTTTGCCTTTTACTTCTCCTTAAAACCAAATCCTCGTTAAAATTTTGTTCAAACTCTGAATTCTCAACAGGTTTAGAAACATGCTTAATTTTCAAAGGAAAAATATGTTCAAAGAATTCAGCATCCTTAGTTTCTATAATTGTATTTTGGTCTAAAACATCACTTTTTAAAACTAAAAAGCGATACGCTGCACTTTGTTCAGCATACCCAATAAACATACAATCAAAAGTTTTAGAGCCAATTTTCCTCTTTTTAGGATCAGGCAATAAAACTTTTGCAAGACACCCCCACACTTTCAAATATTTTAAGTTTGGGGTAAACCCTTTCCATAACTCATAAGGTGTTTTCTTCGTTTTCTTATGAGGTATCCTATTTTGTAAAAAACATGCAGACAAAATAGCTTCACCCCACAAGTTATCAGGGGCAGAAGAACTCACAAGCAAAGCATTCATCATTTCTTTTAATGTTCTATTTTTTCTTTCTGCAACACCATTAGACTCGGGAGAATAAGGAGGTGTTATCTCATGTATAATTCCTTCTTTTTCACAAAAATCATTTAACAAAATATATTCTCCTCCTCTATCCGATCTAACTCTTTTAATTCTTTTGTTTAACTGATTCTCAACCTCTGCTTTATATAACAGAAATTTTTCAAAAGCCTCATCTTTGTTTCTTAACAAGTATACTTTAGTATATCTTGAAAAATCATCAATAAAAGTTATATAATATTTTTTACCACCTCTAGTCATGGTTTGTTTTAAGTCACCTAAATCTGTATGAATTAAAGATAGTAATTCAGATTCTCTTTGACTAGAAAAATGAGGTTTTTTACTTTATTTAGTTTCTGCACATACTTCACATTTTCCAAAATCTCTGTTTTTAATTTCAGAAAGTAGTCCAAGTTGTCGCATCCTATTTATATAACCTTTACTAACGTGACCTAGTCTAGCATGCCACAGATCAAAGGAATCAACCATATAAACAGGTATATACTCAGAAGATTCAGTTTTATTCATTTCATCAACATTTAGAACAAACAGTCCCTGATTACAATACCCTTTGCCTAAAACACATTATTTTTTGTCATTACAATCTTGTCAGATTCAAATGACACTTTAACCCCAGCTTTCCCTAAAAGAGCAACTGACACTAAGTTAGCTCTAACTTCAGGCACATGCAGAACATCATTCAGAGCCAGAGTCTTTCCTGATGTGAGCTTTAAGACCACTTTCCCTTTTCCTTGAACTTTAGCAGTTCGGGAATCAGCAAGGTAAACATGGTCTTCCCCTTCCTTTACAGGATTATAGGTGGTAAACATTTCTTGGCTTGCACATATGTGCCTGGTAGCCCCGGAGTCTACCACCCATTTCTTCACATCAGAAATCAAGAGAGCTTGTGACACCACTGCAGCAATGATGTCATCATCACTGTCACCATCTCGTTGTACCAAATTTACATTTGGCTTTCGAGGCTTATCACGGGTTGCTCTCTTTCTACACTGTGCTGCATAGTGTCCTGGTTTGCCACAGACAAAACAGTCTCCTTTCTTTTTGAAAGAGGGGTTAGAAGCATTGGGTTTGTAATTAGATTTTCTATTCCTCTTGTCTTTAGTTTTAGAATTATACCTCTTGCTGTGAGGCTTTGTCTCCACTAAGTTGGCTTTGGATGTCATTTCTCTGGTTCGAGTTGCACGTATTGCCTTGCGGTTGGTGTCTTCGATGATGATGTGAGTAATCAAGTCAGTCAAGGATAGCTGCTTCTGTTTGTGTTTCAACTGCTGTTTGTAGTCAGACCATGATTCTGGCAGCTTCTCAATTAGTATCCCAACAATAAACTCGTCTGGAAGGTTGATGTTTTCAGCACGAAGCTCCTCCAGCAGCTTATGATATTGTTGATTTGCTCCTTCACATCCTTGTTCTCGGTCATCTCCCATTTATAGTAGTTGCCCACAACGAACTTTTGTTTACCGGCATCCTCAGCAGTGTACTTTGTAACCAGGGACTCCCATATCTTACAAGCTTCCTTGTAGACACAGTAGACATCGAACAAATCATTAGATAAAGTGCTAATGATAGTATGTCGGCATACCTTGTTTGCATGAGTCCATGCAACTCGTTGGGCTTGATCAGTATCAGCAAAAGGCTCGGATTGAGCAAGAGCAGCAGCCACACCATGCATGTCAAGGACGGTGAAGACACATTCTTGCCAGCGTTTGAAGTTCCGGCCATCAAAGACTTCTATCTTTGATATGTCCAGGAACGGCCTTGGTAGGGGACGGCAACAGCGGCAGGCACGTACTGACCTCCGGCCGAACCACCCGGCACACCTTCGGGAGTGACACCCTCAGCATTGTTGGTCGACATTGGGTTGAATAGTTCTTAAGATTGTTGAATAATACTGGCGGCAAATGTGTGTAACAGCAAACTCCCGACTGGTTGCTTGAGTCGTGCCGAGAAGGACACTGTCCTTAAGAACTATTCCGGCACACCCTCGGACGGCCGGCAGTTCCCCAGGATTAAACAAGCACTTCCTCGGTGGAACGCGGGAACAGAACAACGGAGACCAAACGTAATTACAGACGCACACAGATAGATTGGCAGAGGGAGGAAGAGAGAACCGCGAGGACTCAAGAGGCTTCTGTATTTTGCTCTGTCTGAACCCATGGCTATATAAAGCCCGAAGGTGGACATGAACGTTGGGAGGTTACCACCGGTTTAAAAGCTCGGTTACAGTCTCATAAAAATTATTTAAAAACTTGTCTGGAAACGTTGGAGTTACACAAAACGCATTCAACTCTGAAAACGTTGGGAATGTTTGGGAAAACAACCGTTTAGAAAAATTAATTTGTTTAATGAAAAAAAACGTTCTTGGTTTGACTTCAAACTCCAGACAGTTGAGTTTCTCCGGCAAGCCAAAATAATTATTTATTTGTAAAATAATCCGATAAAAGGAACCCACTACCTCTTGAACTCGCGCGCAGGGGGGGCGAATCGGCTGATTTCAACTGCGATTGCCCTGAGTTGGCCTGTCTCATGTGCGCGAGGCCACTTCTCTTCCAAGCCCATTTTACTAGCCCACTTCATTCCTTAGTATATATACACTAGGAGAGTCTTTCTTTTAATCAATGTGGGACTTTGACACACATACAACAGAGTTATCAAGTATTGTAATATTAGAATAAAAACTAGTAAAATAAATGTCAAACAGCATATCTGCATTGCTGTCTAATATTTATATAGATATGTGATAATAAAAATAATTCAACTAAAGGAGCTTGTTTAGTGCGTGCGTGTGTGATATGTTCAAATTTTAGCCAGATAAGTTGGCCAACTAACAAACAGATACTGATGGCTTTTTTTTTTTTTAATTCATGATGTGAATTTGAATTTTTCCCCAATATTGCGTACGGTGGCTTTCTTAATATTACGAAAAAGGTTTTGAGTAAATTACTGATATTTTCTGTTTTGAAGGTCAGGCACACAACTTGTCTAGCATTCTGATCTATACTGTAAATATATTTCCTTTATTTTGTTTTCACAAAAATTTGATTACAATAAAATTTAATAGTTTTATTCTTAATATGGTAGTAATTAGTAAAAATAATGAAATAAAAGTATTTAGTAAAAATAGCTCATGTGAAAATTAAACTTGATGATAAAAATAGATTAAAAATTGGATATAGTTGTTGAAATGTATAAATAAATAAAAATTAGTCAAACATTAAAAAATAATATAATTTTGTTTAAGAATTAAGAGTTAATAACCCGTATAAATAGCATTAAGTTGAGGCAAGTTGGCAGAAATAGAAAAAAATATTGGATTTAAGAAGTTGACTTTTTGCCAGTCATTAATTTGTGTAATGTGCCTTGGTACCAAACTGTCTGTATTTAAGGAGCAAGGAGGTGTTGATGCTGCGCAACCCAATCGATAATTAATCAGATTCGTGTGTGCCTGTGTTATTCAGGATGGCCATCAGAGTCCTACTTCTCCTTCTTGGACTCTCATATATTCTCTCTGTCTCTGCTATTCCTGCAACTAGTAACTATCACATTAACTCGCCGAACCTCTCTTTATCCGCTTCTCTTTCCCGCGTGTCCGCAGTACATATTCATTGACTCATTTCTTTTGCTTTCCTCGTTATTTACAGGAACCCAGACTTTGAATAGACAAGATACCTCGGCTTTGCCATTTTCAACTCAGGTTAGCTCTGCTCTACTCTCTTTTTCACAGACACTAACACGCATATTCAGTACGTACGCGTGTGTTTGTCCTGCGCAATTATTGTTAACTTGTGCTAATGAAAAACACAGTCTAAATTGCAGCTGGAGACACTGGAGTTTGAAAATGGTGAGGAGGCAGAGCCAGAGCAGGTTGATATGGACGCAGGATTGAGAGAGATCAGGAGGATGGCTTTTGAAACTCAAGACTATGGAGGAGGGGCTGAAGCGAATACGGTTCATGACCCGCAAATCCCAGCTTAAGGCTCTACCTCCAAAATCTATATTTGTTATTGCTGTGTCCCTTGTGTGTTTGTTTCTGTTCGCAGGATTGTATTTGCAATGCTGTTGTGTTCAAAAAAAATAAAATAAAATAAACAGGCCGTGTCCTGCAGCCTGAGGAATTTGATAGTATGTCAAATTAATGCTAATGGTTACTGGGTGGTTGCAAAAGAGAATGTTGAGTTTGTATTTTAAAAAAGCCTAGCTGCCATGCCAAGCAAGCATGAACAAGCAATTGTGGATCCAACTTCGCCACACTTTGACTTCACGTGCAGGAGTTGACTTTCATTTTAGTTCTCTTCGAATGTCAAGAATTTAAGAAATAAATAGACAAGTGAGCATAGCTGATTTGTTCTTCATAACCTTCATATATAAATGAAGTGGAACATGGAAAGGATATTTAACAGCATAGCTGATTTGTTCTTCATAACCTACATATATAAATGAAGTTGAACATGGAAAGGATATTTAACAACATCGATCCATCTTGTATGCAAGAGGGGCATGTATGAGAGAAGAGAAACAGGCAAGGTTTATAAGGGTAAGAATAGCAAAATAACACATATCTTAACTAAAAACTTTAAGCTTTAATTGATAATTTTTTTAATTACATATCACTTGTTAAGTTCAATTTTATTTAATATGAAACTTTTCATATCAACTTAAGTCCATTTAAGCTTGGACAATCTAACATTTTCATTACATTCAAATTCCATAAAGAATGTTTATTAATTGATCAAACCACAACTATCAGAGTGTACATTCTTTTTAATTTCCTCTCTATTTTGTCATACAAAAATTCGAACCCTTCAGACCAAATTTTATTGCATGCATATTTAAGTCAATCCATTATTATTGACGGCCCCCCATGATTTCACAAGTAAAATATTACCCGAGCATACCAGACTTGATTTAATCAATGATTGGATCACAGTGAAAGAGAACAGCTTTTACTTCGAAATACAATTATATTAGAGTAAATAAAATAAATAGATATGAACCTGGTGCTTTAAAAAATTTGAAGGGTGTAAAATTCTTTTGTCCGATCCTTTTCAGAGCACAACGAGAAAGTTCAATATATCTCTGTGATGCTGAGACTTCTCCGAATTTCTAACAATTATTATTTGAAGTTTCTCTTGCCGACCAATATGGCTCCCCTCAATCTTCTTATTCGGACACGGCAATTACGCAATACGCATTTAATATCGGTGTCATTATCTTAGTCAATCAACATCTACTTCTAATTATACCATTAGTTTTTACACAAGTTGATTATATTCTGCTGGGACTTCATTTGCTAGTGATCTTCCTAACACAATAACGTATAAGACAAACAACAAAGTCCACTTTTGCCCATATCTATTACATCTAAGAATTCCAAACCCATATGATAATGATATTTTACGAGACTGTGATTCGTCTTCACCTAGACCCCCTACAATATGTTTGTCTTGTTTCCAGTTCCAAAGACAAAACGCTATGTCCTACAGATATCCTTATTGACAAATGCTGCGCATGTACGTTAATCTGATTTGGGACCTTTGCTTTATTCTGTCTCGATTACTCAGCTCCTGAAGTCTGTAATATAAGTGAAGTGGCAGAAATGAGTTCTCCAGCTGGCTGGATTGAAAACGCAATGAAAATGATAGAGGAGGAAGAATATCCCAAGAGAATGCAAAGCCAACTCCAGCTGAAATTAAATACTAAAGAGGGAAGAATGTATTGTAATCCCCACAAATATGTCACGGAAAATCTGAGTATTAAATTCCGTGGATTTTGAGTTGCCCACGCATGCGTAGTGGGCACGCCATTTCCAAAAATTATTTACTAGGAAGCAATCTCGTCAGAAATGTGGGCACATTCATTCGGTCATTCAAAAAGATGTTTCTTTCAATTACCAGTCTCATGAACAGACAGTATAATGGATTCCACATGAATCACTCTGCTTGCACTTCGATGCCCAAGTAATCCATTTCTTTGTTTTTTTTTTTTTTGGGGGGGGGGTGGTTTTGTTAATAAATAGATTAGATATGTTGCATTAATTCATGGTAAGTGGCAGCACGTCATAGCCAAAAGTAATCGAGACCTAATGGAGACATGTAATTCAGTGAAAAGTCCAGAAAAGCTCGTCTCATATGCAAAGCACTAGTTACTACCTTTTTGGCAAACTTTAGTTAAAAAAAATATAAAAATAGCAAATCCTAGGGCAACCTGATGTTTTTCGGAGACAACATCAAAATAGAATAACACCCTGTTTTTGTAAAATGGAAAAAAATGTTCACCCTTGAATAAGTAAGAAGTACGTAATTAAGGGGCAAATGCATTCTTTGCTGCCGTGGCTAACTATTTGCACTTAAACAATACTAGTCCAATCAATTACTAGATATCATACATTTTTCCTTATACATTAAACAAAATTTGATTAAGGAGATGGCATTGTTCATGATTTATTAAGTGTCACTAACAATGGGAGAGAAGTTATCATATATGTTGATATCAAGTGTGCGATCTACGTGTGATAAGCGAGGTAATAGAAGACCTCAATGAAGGGAATTGAATATCTAATAATTAATGAGAACATATTATTGAAACTTTATTTTTACACACTTCAATCTATTCTAGCATGACCCTCAGACTAAGACGAAAGGAAATTACCTTGTGGGAGAAATCAAAACTCCTGAAGCACCAAGCCCAGGCGTGGAGGGAAAAACTACGGGAAAGGGGAAATAATTTATTTGAGGTACAGGAAGACCCCACGACTATACAAGGAAGCTCAGTGAAATAGGGCAAGGAAGCACAACATCCACTAAGATTTCAGACAATTAGTTCACCTAGTGCCAGCCATGTTAAATCATGATCCTAGAAATCCACAGAAAATTAAGCAGAAAGCTTCTGGCAACATGTCAGTAAGTATCATCGCCATAATCATCTCCATAGTCATATTCCTCCAAATTTTCATCATACAAATAATTTTCCTTGCCCATATAATCTCCATCCTCAAGTTCATCAACTGATCCCATATGACCATTGTCTTTGTCCTCTAGCTCAGGCTCTAATTTACCATCTTTGTCAGAGTGCAGCTCAAATCGTACTTTCTTGCTCTCCGGAGCCTCCTGGATATGATTTGTTTGAACAAGCGTACAAGAAAAGTGAGGATATTTAAGCGTCTTGATTTCTATCTAGGTTAATCCTTAAAAATAAATAAATAAAAATTGGGTACCCTTATCTGTGTATTTTAAAGCGCGGAGTCACAATTAATAATTATGCAAAACCAGTTTCAAACAAAACTCGACTATGAAATGCTGTTCTATCCTAAATCAACGTAGACTCCCCAAGCACAAAACATCTATAGTCAAAACAAATAAATATTTTGTACCAAAAAAAGTCAATAATTTTCTTTTTAAAAAAAAATTAAAATATTTGCTTCTGTCACTAAAAGAAATATAAATAATAGATCATCATGACCATGCAAGGGCACAAAGCAACTTCCGGAAATTGACAATTTGACAAGATGTGATGCAACTAAAGCACAGCTGCACAAAGGACACAAAACACCAATAACACTTAAGGCCTGTTTGGTTGGGGAGGAAGTGAAGGGAGGGGGAGGGGAAATTTTTCCAAAACCTCCCCTCCCAAATTGGGGGGATCCTCCCCTCCCCTCCCCTCGAACCAAACGCAGCCTTAGAAGATTGACTTTTGTCCAAGTTAAGTACTTCAAAAAACATTTTAGAAAAATGATATAATGAGCATACATATACAATGCATAGTGAATGGAGTATATATGCATCAAATACAAAACATTCCGAGACAAGACTTACAATATCATCAAATAGATTATCCAAGCGGTCAAGATTGACTTTGGAGCTGAGCCTCTGCGTATGATGAATGTAAACAAATATAATTAATATTATACAAACGTTTTCAAAAGATCCTATTCAGAGAAATTAACATAAATCATATTCATTGCTGGCTGAGTTGATTAACATAATAATGCCCACAACTAGAACATAATCGAAGAGAATACACAAAAAGAGATTACTTAGAAATGCAACCTCATCCCTACCTTAATCATAAGAGGACAAACCTTAATCCTGAATCCTAATGGGACTTGCACATGAATCTGAAGTGGAAGACCATTTAAGTACCATTTGCCAAATCCTTTTGCAAGCATACCCTTCCTAATTACCACTACGGAGGAACTCACAGACCTCACCTAATTAGCTTGGACTTTCAGAATGAAATAGCTCTAGGCAACAGCAATGGGAGGTAGATGCAATGCAAGGAGACAGATCAGAGGAGAAAAAAGGAAGAAAGTCAAGGCACATCTAAACTGAACTAGCCCTGATATGTGCGAGTGCGTGTTTTTTGTGGAGAATCTGAGCTTTATTGCATTTATTTCTCATTGCGTGCGTGTTTTTGTGGAGAATCTGAGCTTTATTGGATTTATTTTTCTGAGCTTTATTGCATTTATTTTTCATTGCGTGCGTGTTTTTGTGGAGAATCTGAGCTTTATTGTATTTATTTTTCATTCATACTCATCCATTTGTACGTTTGGCTTTAATCTGCACCACTATTTTGCTTCACCAAAGCATAGCTGAGTTGATTTTCCAAAGTTTAACAGCACTGACTTCAAGGGTTGGGCTTATCAATGTCGTCAGTTTTTTGCTGTTGAGGAAACGCCTCCTAATCAACATGTCTAGTTGCTAAACATCAATTTGGAAAAGAAGGCCTTAAAGTGGCATATTAATTTCATGAAGAATTGCCGCGAAGTGCATGTGGATTGGGATAAGTATTTCCATCACATGTTTGTATGATTTACCGAGGTTTGACGTATTAATCTCATGGTTGGAATCAAGAACCTACAATAGCGACGCACTGTTGATGAGTATATCAAAGAGTTTGATGACCCTCTCACGGAGGTTGACATTCCAAAAGTTGTGGCTATGGACAGTTTTCTTGAAGGTTTGCACTCTAATATTCACCTTCTGTTGATGCTTTTAAACCCTCATCTATTGCTAGTATGATGCAGATGGCATGAATTCAAGAACGTATGTTTTTGGCATTATATGTGAACGTCCAAGCATCACTATGTTGTTCTTCCTCTTATACTCCATTGTTTGGATCGGTACCCACACACTCTTTTTGACTCCTACCTCTGTTTCTACCAAAGGTTCTACTACCGAGAAGTCCCATTACACAACATCCTCTTTTTCTTCTAATAAGAAACCAGCCATGACTCTGTCCAAGAAAGATATGGAAGACAACGGAAGAAAGGTCTATGTTATTGGTGCAATGACAAGTATACCAGTAGCCACAAATGTCGTGAATCTCAAGTCATACTGCTGGTTGTTCAAGACGATCTTGACGATCACTTTGCTAATACAACAACAACAACAACAACAAGCCTTTATCCCACTAGGTGGGGTCGGCTACATGGATCACTTTGCTAATGCTACTAAAAATTTAGGCCCGAACATCGATTTTGGCATGGTTATGGGGACTATTGTGGAAATCCCATTAATCGTGTAAATAGTAAATAGGCTTGATTTGTTCTTTATTATTATCCCTTCTCCTTCGCCTCTGACCATTAGGATTAATGGTGATTATTCCTTCCCTAGTCATAAGCTAGAAATCAGGAATTAGATTAGCCTAGCACTGTGTATATATTGTAAATCGCTCGTTCATGTTCAAACATACAATTAAATCATTTCAGTCGACTCTCTCTCACATGGTATCAGAGCTTGAGGGAGAGATCGAAAACGTATCTGATTTGGAAACAGAGATGGAGCCGACTGGAGCGGTACGCGACACCCAGACATGATTTGTGACTGACCCGAGAGGCTCCGATAACGTGATTCTGAATCAGAAAGAGGGAACGAACCACTCTGCGAGTGATTCTGGGGGGTTCGACAATCTGATTTCAAGCCAGAAGGGGGGACAGTACGCATCGATGTCGAGTTTAGAGGGCTCAAACGTCCTCATCGTCTCTGAAAAACTGACCGGAGACAATTACCGGGAGTGGGCACAAACGATGAAGTTCTCTATCGAAGGTCGTGGACGACTGGGCTTCCTCAATGGCGATTCTGTAATTCCAGATGGCTCAAATCCGAAAGCCCTTCGCCTTTGGAAAAATGAAAATTCGATGGTGGCTTCCTGGCTCATTAATGCGATGACTCCAACAATAAAAAGGAGCTTTATGTATCTACCTACTGCAAGAGAGATATAGGAGGCTGTACGAGAGGCATATTCCGATGGAGAAAATGTTTTTCAAATGTTTGAAATTAGAACTAAATTGTGGCACATGAGTCAGGGTTCTCGTAACCTTAATCATTATTATCTTGAAATGACTGCTCTTTGACAGGAATTGGATCTGATTAATGAAGATGCCTAGAAGTGTGCTGAGGATGCTGCCCAGTTTAAAAAACGCATTGACAAAGAAAGGCTATTTGAGTTCCTAGCAGGACTCAATCCTGAACTTGATGTGGTAAGGGGAAGGATCCTGAGTCTCGTACCATTACCATCTGTCCGTGAAGCATTTGCTGAAGTAAGACGTGAAGATGCACGTCGGCGTGTTATGCTGAAAACTGATGCCAAGGGGACCACTACAGCACTTGAAACATCAGCACTTGTCACGAGAAGTGCAGATCCAAGAGGCCAAAAGAATAGACCCACCTGTGAACACTGTAAAAAGACAGGTCACACCAAAGATACCTGTTGGGATATTCATGGCAAACCCCCAGACTGGAAACCAAAGAAGCCAAGGGGTCGTGGTTATCACACTGGCACAGAAAAGAGTGATGATAGGCCCACGACACCACAAGTACATCCAGCCACCCAACAGTTCCCTCCTGAACAGTTCACAAAATTCATGGAATTTCTTAATACCCTCCACATGCCTGGCACAAAACAGCCAACAGCCACGGTAGTCCACAAAGATATCTTCCTACAAGCCTTACATGTCATTCAACATCTGTGTATTGAGAATCCCTGGATTGTAGACTCAAGTGCTTCTGATCACATGACGGATAATCGAGAATTATTCTCCACATATACTCCATATGGTGGCTCCCTTAAAGTTAAAATTGCTGACGCTACAGTATCTCCAGTCGTTGGTGTTGGAGACATAAAAGTTTCCGATAAGCTGGTTCTTCATTCTGTTCTTCATGTTCCAAAATTGAAGTGTAATCTGTTATCTGTGCAAAAATTGACCAAAGATAAACACTGTCATGCTGATTTCTATCCCAACTATTATATGTTTCAGGAAATGTCAACGGGGACGATGATTGGTAGTGCTAGAGAATTTGATGGTCTTTATTACCTTGATGCATCCTCTAAAGAGTATGGTAGCGTTTGCAATAAAGTTTCCTTTCCTAAATATAGTAGTGTTTTGTTATGGCACCAATGTCTCGGTCATCCCAATTTTCAGTATTTGAGTCAAATGTTCCCTTCTCTTAATTCTAATAAAAATGTTTCGAAGTTTTATTGTGATGTTTGTGAACTTGCAAAGCACCATAGAACCACTTTTTCTCGCAATATTTACCAACCTTCCCAACCGTTCACCACTATTCACAGTGACCTTTAGGGACCTAGCCGAACTACCAACAGAACACATAAAAATGGTTTATAACATTTATCGATGATCACACTCGTGTTTGCTGGACCTTTCTCCTTAAAGACAAAACTGATGTTGTCCCTGTATTCATCAACTTTTACAAAATGATTCAAACCCAGTTTCACACCTCTATTAAAATCCTACATACTAATAACGGTACTGAGTTTATCAATAACTCTTTAGGCAATTTCTTACCATGGAATTGTTCATAAAAGTACTTATGCTTATAGCCCCCAACAGAATGGCATAGCTGAAAGAAAAAACCGGCACATCTTAGAGGTTGCTAGAGCCCTTCTTCTTACCCATAATGTACCCAAATTTTATTAGGGTGATGCCATCCTTACTGCCACCCATCTCATTAATCGAATGCCTAGCCGAATCCTATCTTTTAAAACCCCACTTGAGGTTTTTCACATCACCCATCTTATTCCTCACCTTGAAAATAACCTTCCACTGCAAGTTTTTGGGTGCACTGTCTTTGTTCACATTCATCACAATAGTAAACTTGACCCCCGTGCCGTTAAATGTATTTTTCTTGGATATTCTGCCTCCCAAAAAGGGTACAAGTGCTATGATCCTCTTACACAGAAATTCTTTGTTAGCTGTGATGTCACCTTCCATGAAGATGAATCCTTTTATCTGAAGTCTCCAACTCAAGGGGAGAGTGTGAGTGACTTGGAGCCTTCCTTAGAATCCTCTTTCCAACCCGAATTAGAATTACCCTATGAGTATGAACCTCCATTAGAACTTCCGTTTGAAGTTTGAGTCAATAATTGAACCTGAACTAGATAATGTACCTACCACTGAGGGGGATCCTAGTAAGGGGGAGAGAACAAACACTAATAAATTCTATGATCGGTTCTATGTTCAGAGGAAAACATCAAGGAACCAGACCCAAGTTCTCGAAGCTGACCATGATTCTAAACCAATGACAAATCCTGAATCTTAAGAAGATATTACTGACCGTGATCAGCCAGGAGGAGTAGAAGAAGATTTGGATCTTCCCATTGCACTTCGGAAGAAACCCAGATGCTGCACTAAACACCCAATAGACAAGTTTGTCTCTTATAAAGCTCTCTCACCGCGATTTCAAGCCTTCACAACCAATCTGGATAGCATTACAATCCCAACATGCATCGAAGAAGCACTACAGTCCCCAAATTGGAAAACCGCTGTTATGGAAGAAATGAATGCTCTCAAGCTAAATGGTACATGGGAAGAGGTTGAGATACCACAAGGAAAGAAAGCTGTAGGTTGCAAATGGGTATTCACAGTGAAGTACAAAGCAGATGGTCCTATTGAAAAGTTCAAGGCTCGTCTTGTGGCAAAAGGTTTTTCCCAAATCTATGGAACAGATTATACAAAAACATTTGCACCAGTTGCTAAGCTCAACACAGTAAGAATTCTTATGTCCTTGGCTGCAAACCTTGATTGGCCATTGTATCAGTTAGATGTAAAGAATGCATTCCTAAATGGAGATTTAAAGGAAGAAGTGTACATGACGCCACCACCTGGATTCCCTGCCCAGAAAAGGAACCTAGTCTGTAAATTAAGAAAAACCTTATATGGATTAAAGTAGTCACCTCGTGCATGGTTCGAAAGGTTCACACAAGTTCTAAGAAAGGAAGGTTCACTCAAGGGCAGAGTGATCATACATTGTTCTTCAAGCACAGGGAAGGAAAGAAAACCATTCTGAGCGTATATGTGGGTGATATCATCCTCACAGGGGATGACCATGAAGAAATGGAAAAGATTAAAAAGGCATTGGCCAAATCCTTCCAAGTCAAAGACTTGGGGAAATGAAATATTTTTTGGGAATGGAAGTAGCGCGATCTAAATAAGGGATTTATATATCCGAGAGAAAATACATTCTCGATCTGCTAAAAGAGACAGGAATGTTAGGGTGCAAGCCTAGTACCACACCCATTGAAGTAACATCAAAAAGGAAGAAGATAAAAAAAGATGACAGAGAACAAGAAGAAGAAGAAGATGAAGAGGAAGAAGAAAATGAAGGGAAAGATGTTGACAAAGGAAGATACCAAAGACTAGTTGGGAAACTTGTCTATCTTTCCCATACTAGACCAGATATTGCATTTGCAGTAAGTGTAGCAAGCCAACATTCTCATACTCCTAAAGAGAAACATCTAAAAGCAGTTTACAAGATTATACGATACTTGAAAGGCACACCTGGAAAGGGAATATTACATCGAAAGACAGAAAAGAAAATGTAGAGATATTTACAGATGCAGACTGGGCAGGCGCCCATAATGATAGAAGATCAACATCAGGATATTGCACGTATGTGTGGGGAAACCTAGTGACATGGAGGAGTAAGAAGCAAAACGTTGTTGCAAGGAGTAGTGCGGAAGCTGAATTTCGAGCAGTAGCTCATGGTATATGTGAAGAAATATGGGTAAAACAGGTATTAGAAGAACTGAGGATTGAGTTAGAACTTCCAATGAAGCTGTACTCTGATAGCAAAGCTGCTATAGACATCTCACATAACCCAGTTCATCATGATAGAACCAAGTATGTTGAGGTTGATAGACACTTTATCAAAGAAAAGATTGAAGGGGGTCTTGTGTCACTCATACATGTGCTGTCACGGAATCAAACCGCAGAGATCTTTACCAAAGGCTTGAACAAGGAGATGTTTGTAGGCAAGTTGGAAATGATTGACATATATAGTCCAACTTGAGGGGGAGTGTGGAAATCCCATTAATCGTGTAAATAGTAAATAGGCTTGATTTGTTCTTTATTATTATCCCTTCTCCTTCGCCTCTAACCATTAGGATTAATGGTGATTATTCCTTCCCTAGTCATAAGCTAGAAATCAGGGATTAGATTAGCCTAGCACTGTGTGTATATTGTAAATCGCTCGTTCATGTTCAAATATACAATTAAATCATTTCAGTCGACTCTCTCACAACTATAAATGCTATCACTGGTTGGGAATGGTGTTCCACCTTAAGGGTCATTGACTTCATTAAATGTCAAAAGGTAATGCTTTCAGTTGACACAAGTAGCAAGCATAATGTCATTGATGCCACACTCAGCCAAATGATTGCATTTGCCACTCCAAAAAGGCCCTGGCATTTTAATGGCTATTGCTGGGGGCAGACATGTGTTAGATACCAAATTTTGTAAGGCTCTTCATTAGTCTATGGCTGATTTTGATTGTTCGAATGACTTCTTTGTTATGGATTTAGCAAGATTCGACCCCATTTTAGGGGTCCAATGGTTGAAGAAGCTTGGCTGAAATATCTCAAATATGGAAGATCATTTTATGGCTTTTTATTGCAGCAATTGCTATTTTAAGCTTTATGGGATCGGTCATTCTAGTTCCTCCATTTTTGAAGATTATTTTCAATCAAATGACCTACTTCTTGCCTAACATGCCTTCCTTATCTATGCTTCTCTTAATGACGCTGGTCCTTTTTTTTACGTTTTAGGTGCGACTACAAGCAGTACTTCTATTCTTCACATGTTTTTTAAGAACCAAAATCTCTACCGCTGCCTCATGCTTTTGATCACCAAATTCATCTTAAGCACAACCAACCTATTAGTTGCAAACCGTATTCTTATAGACCTTTGCAGAAGAATGAAACTGAACACCAAATTGACTAGAGGTTGTCAAATGGCATCATTAGGGATGACAATCACAATCCTTTTGCTGCTCCAATGGTTTTGGTTCAGAAAAAAGATGGTTCTTGGATATTTTTGTTGACTATTGCAGATAAGGACATTATAAAGGATAAATTTCCCATTCCTATCATTGAGGAACTCTTAAATGAGTTGCATGGTGCCACCTTCTTTTCTAAACTGGATTTTAATACTGGTTACCCTTGGATTCGGATGAGGATTGATGACATCCAAAAGACTGCATTTCACACACAAGCAGGACTGTGAGTTTTTGCTCCGTGAGCATCAATTGTTTGCCAAAGCAAGCAAGTGTACTTTTGCAGCCATTCAAGTTGACTATTTAGGCCATTAAATGTATGCTAAAGGAGTTGAAGTTCATGCAAATAAAATCACATGGTTCAACAAGCCAACAAGCATTAGAATTAACGAGAATTCTCTGTGGGTGACAAGGTTTTTCTTAAATTGCACCCTTTTTGAAAAAATTTGATCAATAATTCTACCCTCCACAAGTTAGCTGCTCACTATTTTGGGAACTTTAAGGTTCTTAAACGGATTGGGAAGGTTACATATGAGTTAAAGCTTACTGATAATACTTGAGTCCACCTTGTTTTCCATTTCTCCCTCTTCAAGCATTGTGCTCATTCTGCTTCTCTTATTAGTGCCACTCTACTTGTTATTGATGCTGAAAGGCAATTTGTTTTGGAGCCACAAGCAATTTAGGAGCATAAGCTTGTTAAGCATGTTACTTTGCCAGTTACACAAGTTCTTGTTCAGTGGAAGGTCAACAAACCTGAGGATGCTACATGGGAGGAAGGATTTGTCCTTCATTCAGCAACAATCTCCTCAATTCTCCACAACATCTCCACCTACACACTCCATCCTTGTGGACAAGGATGTTTTCTAGAAGGTCTAATTGTTATGTGTCGATAATACTACTATGGGACCTTTTTCTGTTAGTATGGATAACATTTTTTAGTTGTTCAAAAAAAAAAAAACAATGGCACGTTAGGAATAAGTAAGGGAATATTGGGTTATTATATATACCCAAATGTACTGAGATTGAATTGTCTTTTACTGAATACTTTCCTCTCAAATATTTCTCATACCAATGTGTTTAGTTATTATGGGTAATGGATTGTGTGTGGGCTGCTATTCATACCTCTGGCTGTTTCTGTACGTAATGGAAGAGGGCATGTTGGCTTTAACCACTGTCCCAAGCAACATGGTGAGATGCGACGTGCGTAGCTCCCACATGCCAGCCGATGTTTCTACTCCAACAAGCTTGTGGCAGTATGTGAGAACACGTAAGGGGCTCGGACGAACAATAGCCACTTCCTCCAATGACAACGTGAAGCTTTCGGCCAAATCCATACATGCCCTACTTCAGAAAAGCCCTTTTTCGACACTTTCGCGTCATGCATACCTCGTCTTCTCATCCTGTGCTGTAGCTTTCTGTGTATGGGAATGAGGTTATGGCATCTCATTCCTCACTGTTATGAGATACTTCTTGTGATTGAAGCCATAAAAGTAATAATATGGGTATTCCTAAGCCTCAAAACAAATGTGATAAAATCTGTACCTCTTGCATTTGTGGCAAAAAAGGGAACTTTTCTTCAAGCATTGAAGTCATCTTGAAATTCAAGAGTATGGATTGTTGATTCATGGGCTTCTAATCACATGTCCAGTTGTCATCAATTATTCACTACCTCATGTGCTGGGAATATTAATGTGAAGATTGCAGATGGTTCCTTAGCTCTAGTTGCCAACAATGTTTTTAGAATCGGACCAAATACTGAACCGGAAAGGTTAGTGGTTCATAGTTTGCATAGTTCCACTGGGTTGGACTAATGATCAAACAGTGACGTAATAATTAAATTAAAAAATTATACATGTATATAATAGTCTAATATAAAAAATAAATATGAAATACTTAACTTAAAAATAAAATCAAATATTTTAAGTTTATCATGACTTAACAAACCACATGATACAACATAACATTAAATGATTAAAAAAATTAGTCATTTTCTCAAAAATTTGATAAAATAATTAAAAAAATTTTTACAGTCTGATTTTTAAAAATTGGATCCAATTCCCGATTCGACCGCCTGTCCAAAACAACCCAACCTAGCCCAACCCCCAAAATGGTTTTTACATGTTGACCGAGCTGAAATCAGGATCGATCGATGGTCGCACTGGCCCAACCATCCAATCCGGTTTTTAAATCACTGATTGCTAGAAAAGAACTTTAGAATTTGTTCTTCATGTGCCCAAACTTAATTATAATTTAATTTTGATGAGTCAATTGACCAAGCACTCTAATCGCTTTGCTAAATTTCTCCTGTCCTATTGTTTTTCAAGATCTATTGACTTTGAGATCACCCGAGAGAGTAGTTAGCACTCACCAATTGTAAATATTTTACATCTTCCTCAACAAGTAATGATTTTATGTCATGGCATAAGAGAATGGGTCCTCTTACCTTCAAAGGTTGTTCCTGAATCTTGGCAAAAACCAAAACATTAGTGGAATCCCGTGTGAGGTGTGCGAACTTGCCAAACACCATCGTATTACCTTCCTTTGAGCCCAATGCACCAGCTGAACTTTTTCCAATCATACATAGTGACTCGGGAGGACCATCCCACATTGTCAACCTCACGAATAGTAAGTAGTTCGTTATTTTCATCGATGACCAAACTCGTCTTTCTCAGGTTTACCTATTAAAGGACAAGTTTGAAGCTTCATCTGTGTTCCCTACCTTTTATACTATGATTAAGAACCAATTCTAATCTAACATTCAAATTTTGAACACTGATACTTTAACCAGTCTATGAGTTTGTTTCTTCAAAAACATGGCAACATCCGCCAAAGCACTTGTGTCCAAACACCTCAACAGAATGGAATAGTTAAGAGAAAAAATAGACATTCTAGAGGTAGCAAGAGCCCTCTCTAGAATATGTCAATTCACTCTCATAAATAGAATGCCAAGTTGAGTATTATCCTATGAATCACCCTTAGGCAAATCACACAAGGTATATCCTACTTCCCATATTAAAACCAATTGTCCACTCAAGGCATCTTTTGTTCACCTTCACCAAAGTCCCAAACTTGAACCTCAAGCAGGTTGAATGAATCTTTTTGGGCTACTCACCCACACCAAAGGACTACAAGTGTTATGAACCTATATTTAAATATCTCTTTGTCAACCTTGATGTTACCTTTTCTGAGGATATCCTAAGTCCTCAATTTAAGGGGAGATTATGAGTGAATTTCAAACTTGGAACATGAAAGACCTAATAGAAATCCCAACTCACCTCCATTCCTTGAGCCACTTGCCAAGTTTAATTATGCTTGATCCCAATCCACCACTAGTCTCCTCCATTACCAAAATAGAGAAAAATATCAATACAGGAGATGCAAGGAAATCACAAAAGAGGGAGTTTCCATGTACAATTGAAAGAGCAAATAAAAAATAATGAGCAACTCATATCTAAAGCACCAAGAGATTTAGAACCAAAGGGAATCCCTAAACTCCCAGATGTTGATCCACCCAATAAGTTAGACGGTCTAGAGCAAGGAAATGAAGCGTATGAACTTGATCTTCCTATTGATCCTAGAAATCAACTTGGCTCAGGCACTCACCACCCTATAGAGGTTCATATCTTACAAGGCTCTTTCTCCAAGGCTCCATGCTTTCACCACTAATAGTGATAGAGTAAAAATTCCTAGCAATATCCATAAAGCTCTTGAAATACTAGATTGGAGGAAGGTTGTTATGGAAGAGATGAAAGCACTCGAAAGGAACGACACTTAAGGAAGAGGTTGATTTACTGCCGGGAAAGAAACTCGTTGGAAGCAAATGGGTCTTTAGTCCTTACACCAAAGAAATTTATATGACTCTTCCTCTTGAGTTTGAGAAACAGGGCAAAAGCAACAAAGTTTGCAAGTTGAGAAAATCCCTTTATGGATTGAAATAATCCCCCCAGAGCAAGGTTTGATAGATTTTCAAAGGTTCTAAAAAAGGAGAACTATTAGCAAGGCCAGTCTGAGGGGGGAAAAAGGGCTTATTGATTGTTTGTGGATGATATAGTTCTAATTGGTGATGATTTTGAGGAAATAGAGAGGACCAAAGAATGTCCTAGCCTCTAAATTTGAAGTAAAAGATCTAGGCAAAATGCATTACCTTCTCATAAGGAAGTAGCAAGGTCAAAGAAAGAAATATGCCTCTCATAAAGGAAATATGTCCTTGATCTCTTGATAGAAATTGGAATGCTTGGCTGCAAGCTAATTGATACTCCCATTACCATATTAAAAAAAGAAAGAAACAAAGAAAAAAAAAGAAAAAGGGAGGAAGGCAAAGATGAGAAGGAAGAAGGTCGACTGGTTTACAAGGAGAGATATGAGAGTTTTGTATGGAAGTTGATATACCTATCACATACGAGTCCTGACATTGCTAGCATATGCATTCATCCAAGGAAATCCACTTACAAGCTACATACAGAACTCTAAGTTACTTGAAAAGCACCCCAAGAAAGGGCTTGTTCTTCAATAGAGGGAAGCAATCCAATGTAGAAATATTTAATGACGTTGATTGGGCAAGAGCCTCAGAGGATAGGAAATCTATGTCAGGGTATTGTACCTTTGTTTGGGACAACCTAGTAACTTGGGAGGAGCAAAAAACACAATCTAGTGTCTAAGAGTGCAGCAGAAGCTAAGTTTCGAGCTGAAGTGCACGAGATCTGTGAGGATTTTTGGTTACAAATACTTCTAAAGGAAGTACAAATTGGCATGGAGTTTCCTGTTAAGCTCTATTCTGATAGCAAGGTAGCTATAAGCGTATCTCATAATCCAAGTCAGCATGATAGCACAAAACATGTTGAAGTGGATAGACATTTCATTAAAGAAAAGATCAAAGGCAAAGTGGTGTGCCTAATATATGTCCTGTCAAAGAAGCAAGCTGCAGATGTCCGCCCTAAGGGCCTTCCAAAGGAGAACTTCAATGAATGCACAAGCAAATTGAACATGATTAATATCTATGATCCAACTTGAGAGGGAATGTGGAGAATCTAAGCTTTATTGCATCAGATGAGGAAAATCAGAGATTGATTCTGATGATTGCATCAGTTTTATTACATTTATTACAACTAATATTATATTACTATATTACATTTATTGTATATTATCGCCATTACTGCATAAATACCCCCTACTCTGTACAAATGGATGAGTATGAATGAAAAATACAAATTCAGTTCCACAAGTCTGTCATAAATCCTCAGTTCCCCCCTCTTTTTGGAAATCCAACTAATGGGCCGTAATTGCCATCAGCCCATAAGAACTATCACAATAGCAACACTCACAGATCTATCATCTTGTGAGCACAACTACCAGGTTAAGAAAACCAAATGGATTATTGTAATAAAACTCAGACCTAAAGGAAATACGGCAAGTGCAGACAGTAATAAAGAAGTCCCTTTAATATTTTCTTTTCTGAAGACCCAATAATTTAAAAAATAAAAAAGGTAAATAATGTGTCCCAAGCCAGAATCACAGCAAAGAGTAATAAATAAGACAGCAACAGCAATAAATATGAGAGGAAAATACTTAGGTTTTGATATTAATGAGATGAATAACCGAATCAGATGTACATGGGGACTCTGATTCTGGCCCAAAACCCTATTTCCTCTAAAAGATGATAAAACACTCCAGCAACATAGATTACAAGCTTCAACACAAGAGTCTCACTCCCATTGGCATTCGAGAGGCCAATCTCTCCTTACTATACCACTCTCATTCTTCTTGGCCCTCTCTTCCTAAGCAAAAGACTACTAATACCTTCAGTGGCTGACACATAGCCCATACTACCCAAAAGATCCCAATCATTACAAAAGATCACAAAATATTGTTCCTTACGGCTATGGACCGAAGGGTAAACTTCTAGACTAGTTCAAGTATTTCCACTAGAGTTATTCTTCCCCTTTGACTTCCTCTGATATGTCTTAGGAAAATAACGTGCCCTATCAGTAAACATAACTTTTGGTCCTGTACTTTACTCACGTTTTGCTTTTGGTCCCTACACTTTTTTTTCAATGTTTTAAGTTCTTACGCTTTTGTTTTCCATTATTTTCGATCCCTCTATGAGTAAAGTATAGAGACCTTGAAAGCACCTAAAACAATGGAAAACAAAAGTGTAGGGACCCAAAACATCGAAAAAAAGCATAGGGACCAAAAGCAAAATACAAGTGAAGTACAGAGATCAAAAATTATGTTTACGCAAATAAAAAATAATAATTGGGAAAAGAAATCATATGAATGGAAAGTAGAAAAAGATAACCCCCCACAATAAGAAAAAATGATTAAGCAACAGTTCGTACAATACCTTATTTATCAACATTTTCCGAGTAGCCTCTGCAGCAGATTGTGCAGGCCCTGAATTTTTTGCCTCTTCGGCACGTCTCTGCTTCTTTTCCTACACGCACATTACAAGACCAACAAATTATAGGATTCAGGTCTTGCTGAGAGTTATGCAGCAAAATTAATGCTACAAAAGCAAAACTATCCTTATGTTCAAAAGTTGATCATGAATAACAAATCTAACTATTAAAAAAAATTATCATAGGTCACAGTTTCCAATCTACACTTCTACTCCAATAGTGCCACAAAGTTGTTCACGACTAATACAAACATTTGTAAAATAATTTAAAAAAAAATTTGGAAATAGAAATCAAATGCGTAAATAAGGCTCAGTTCTAAGTAATGTCTATTCCCAAATTTTGTCACCCCAGTTCCACAAATTTTCTGCACCCTTCTCTATATTTTTTGGCTTAACTGCATACAGGTATGTGCTTGGCCACTCTTGTAGTTTCAAACAAATTGTTTATTGATAAGTTTAGTCACTAGCTCTCTCTATTTTGAACATTATCATGTATGTTAATCAGTTGGCGTACTAAAATGTATGTTAGGCCCAATTTTTACAATGCTGAAAATGATTTCAACAGTCACCTTTCTGGATTTGGCTACAGCTGCAGCAGCAGATTCAGCAAGCTCTTTTGCTGCTCGCATATCCTCAGAACAATTTTGAAAATTTGCCTCAAAAGCTTCCTTAGCAGCAGCAGCGGCTGCTTCCTTGGCTGCTTGCTCCTAAGAATATTGACTTAAATGAGAATTAGTACACATGGAGTACACATGGGCATTAATTCAAGTTAGAAAAAACATTTATTAATTTGTTATGCACCTCAAGATACTCCCTATTCATTTCAGTCCATATAAGCGTCTTGTAATGCTTCTCCTCCTCATTGTGAAGGTAGCCTTCAACCTATTCAGTAGTATTAAGCAAGTCAACAATCTGAAATAGATAATACAACGTTCAAATAATGTTTTAAAGCGCCATCAAGACCTAAAAGAAACAAGGGCCAATCACATCACTCTCCTAAGGTTATTGCAAAACAATATTCTACTTCATTTATTCCAAAAAAAAAAATGAAGCTTTGCGCCCCAGTGATCATATTTGACTAACAAATGCCCGTTATAATGCTAATAGAAATACAATTTGTCCAAGATATAGAAGATATTAATTTATATTCTTATTAAACAGGCTATCTCAACTAAGCAATGATTTTTTCCACCTTGACTAAATGGAAACTCTATTGGTTCACAAAGTTGATATACAACTTTCCCGTGCTACCAAAATTATCTGCCTCATTTCAACTCTAAAGTCAATTTATCTGGTTGAATGCTTTGGGAAGAAACGTACTAAAGAAACGTCTTTCATTATCTACACTTGTCTTTTTTAAACTCAATGGAAACAGAGATAGAAGTAACCAAAAAGCTTTCCCACCGAAGTATGCATGGAACATGAGCACATCATGGAAAATAGTCCCAAGAATTACTGACCAAAATGTGATTAACATCAGATATGTCAAACTGAAATCTACAACTTGACCCACCATTTTTCCAAACCTTAAAATTGTTTATAGCCCTAAAAAAAAAAAAAGACAAAATGCGTTCAAAAGCATTCATCAGCCAAGGCATCATAGAAAAAATCTAACATCACAGCTAAGTGGCAGCCAAAAAATAAAGAATGAAGCTTGGTTATGCACCTCCAAATCATCAATATCAGATAGACTTTCTGAATCATCATGAGTTTTAGAACTCGTATCTTCTCTATGTGATTCATCATTCCCACCATCTTTAGTAGCCATTTGCTCAACATCAGCCCCTGAAAATATTTTAGTAAAATTAGGAATAGGAATGAACAAATGAAAGCAGAGATGTAGCCGCAAAATAAAAAAGGAAACAGCACTGCCCACCAACACTTTCAAGCCCAGAAGCATGCAACTCGTCTTTCCGCCAGCACATGCACCATTTGATGCTTTTGCCAACTAACCAAAAGAATATATTAAAATCAAAATATATCAATGGACAATATAAATCTTTAGAAAGCAGCATCTTTCATAAGCCAATACATAATGTGGCTCACCTCAAACTTCATGCAAAGCATGAGCCATACAATCTAGTTGCACTAAATTTCAAATTATGGCTCTCCTATAATTCTTCACAATCATCTAGTTGTAAGATGGGAAAACATATGGTATACCACAATTAGCATCAGGTTGCTTGTATATGGCTTAAGAAAAGATTGCTTTTACTTAAGGACTAATCAAAATCACAAGTTTCTACTCGCTTATACATTGGTAAGAACAGATCCTTTCTGGAGTACTCTGGGAACAGATGGCTTGAGATTGGGTAGCATAGCAATAACGATATTATATTGACAAGAGCAGAAGAATGATGGTTCATTTGTTATAACCTCATACCCATTTACTGGATGTATTAGGTTACAACTCCAATGCTTATGAACCTGATGGGAAGTTAAATTTAAGCATGGGCTTGATATTTCTGGTTTAAACATCAGCATCAGCATGTTATTCCTACAGCGTGTGGAGAGGATTTCTCATCATTTCCAAGATAATGAAAATCGTCTCTGGTGGAAAAAAACAGCATATACTTGAGGAACTATCTATTGATTGTTTAACTGCCTATGGTGACAGTTCTGTTACAATGCCAATGCAAAGAATCTCATTTCTTTATATGCAAAATAAACCCAAGAAGAAGGAATGCATACTCCTAAAGGAACCATTCATTATGTACTTACATCACTTGATTGGTTGCCAGTTTCCTCGCAAAGAGATTTTGTCATTCTGTCCCTCTCAGCACGCTGGAATGCAGGAGGATCCAAACCACCATCAAGTCCTCCAGAGAGTTTAACAAACTGCACCAATCAATGTAACTGTAAATGGCAATGATCATTATGGCTTAAATAAAAAAAGTTTAGCCCAGAGAAGGAAGAAACAACTCACATCCTTATAGCATGTTTCACATAATCCATGGGCATAATGTGGGACACCACTATCCTTGTGCTCACACAGTAGATCCTTTGAGGCATGTTCCTCTGATCCACAATTTGGTTTTTCTATAGGAATTTTTTCACGCTCTTTTGCCATCGTATTCAACTCCTCAACCTGTCACCAACAATAGTCCGATGACAAACTTCCACTTTTAATAAATTATTAAATCAAACATGTCAGTGATACTTTACCATGAACAACAGATCATTATAAAAATGTCTTCTATCTTCAGTTCAAAGGAAGCATAAAGAAATTATATTTGAATTTCTAAAGAGACGTAATAGATACTAATTTCATCATAGGCATAACACAATATAAGCAAGTAGAGATGATATAAATGTGCCTCGAACAGCAATCAAATAAATAAAAACTCTAAGAGGAAACAGTTTCAGCTTATGACTAGCAAGAAAAAAACAAAGCACAAAGTCAACAAATTGGGACAATTTCAGTCAGGACCTCCTAACCAGACTTAATTTCAGTTAAAGCCCCGAAAATTCTGAAATTTCACTACACATCTGAGGAATTGAAACAAAATTAAAGAGCTAACTGAAATAATCTTATTATCCCTAGTGAAGCTAAGCGCATGAACAACTCATGTATGGAAATTAACCACTAATGTATGGAAAATTAACAACTGACATAGGCGGAATTTGCAACTCTCATTAATAACATAGCACCACTACAAATATAAACAAGTGAAGCTAGGCGCATAAACAACTCATGCAGGAAAATTAACAATTAATGTATGAAAAATGAATAACTGATATAGGTGGAATTTGCAACTCTCATTAACAACATAACATCACTATGAATATAAACAAGTGAAGCTAGGTGCATGAACAACTCATGTAGAGAAAACGAACAACTAACGTAGGTGGAATAAGAGTTGCAAATTTATAGTGATATTATGTTGTTGATGAGAATTACAAATTCCACTTATGTCAGTTATTAGTTTTCCAAACTACAGCTGTTACTTTTCCTACACAAATTATTCATGTGCCTGGTTTCACTAGGGATAGTAAAGTCAATTTATTTTAGTCCCCCACATGTGCAGTAAAATTTCATAATTTTAGAGGTTTTTGTTGAAATTAAGTTTGGTCAAGGGTCCTCGCTGAAATTTTCCCCCAACAAATATGCAATAATAAAATTTTCATTCGACAAATCATGCCCAACACAATAAGGGAAGTGCATAAATAGATAGTTTAGACCCACATTTGAGCAGATAGGACTATTAATCATTAGAACAAGAGTTCTCATTTTTTGAGATGCATTTGGAAATATGAAAGGCTGAAATCGGGGGATGATATGTGAGTAAATTTACTCTATTGAACAGACAACTAACTACGCATAATTGATGACCATGAGTTAATTTGAAAAAAAAAAAAAAGCTTCATTAACGTTATTACATAAAGACAATAGAATGAAGTTCTCAACTTTCTATTTTATTCATCCCTTCAATTTTTCCCTTTTCAAGGGAAAATAAAATAAGATATAGGGCACCATGTTTTCATGACCAGCATAAAATAAGTATGCGGTAAATCTAATAATTTAATCTAGAGAGCACAACTCAAGAACTTCTATTTAAAACCATGGCAATTCTTCACACAGACCAAACACTCAAACGTCACCCAATAAAGCTTTAGGACCCCCAGACAGAGAATCACTAGAAAAAGGAAGTCCATCATGTTAGGCAAGTCACGTTAACTTTTCAGTGGTTCAAAAGACACAAATAAAACAGTTCTGCTAAACATCATAGTGCGTGCAGCAAATGTCATGCTACTAATTGTGAACTGCAGTAAATGTAAACACAGTAAATTACAATGCCAAGTCATGCCAAATAGTAAGGAACATACAGTCAAGCTTGCAGAGGTTGTATTCTCAAACTCAACCAAACGCTTGGTCAATGTTGCTTCACATACATGGACAATTCTTAGCTGCATAGCAAATCAAAAGACACATTAAACAAGATAAAAAAGCACATTACACATGAGGCTCAACCAAAACATTTGATGTCCTCTAAATTGAAAGCTGTCACAGAAAGAAACAAATTGACTAGCAACAAGTATAACTAGTCTACACAAATCGTTAATACACATAACTGCTGATATATGAACCATTTTAAATAATAAAAAAAAATGCTTTAGTGGCAACTTACTTATAGGCTTGCAGACATATAGAGTATTTTAAGTAGTAATTGATGCCACAGGCCCTATATATACCAGTAAAGCCGGCTATGAAGTCAAGAGGTTTTAACATTCTTGATTGAAGTTATGAAAAATTAAGCATTACACATTGCATTCTCAAAATCTAACAATGAAACCTCAGACTGAATAAAAGCCAATAATAGACAGCAAGGAGAGAGTAATCACAACAATGTAGCTAAAATCAGAAAGGAAAAGATCCAGGGATGCGTCATTTTATTTGTTGACAATTAAGAAATTTCCAATAAGCTAAACAGAAAGCATCAAAAGTCTTAAAGATTACATAAAAACTACAAGCTTTCAACTTGAAATTGTCCTTGATATGGTATTAAAACCTCTATGATCTAGTAGTCAAGACTTGGATCCTTGCTACCTCCCATTGCTAAATTAAAACTAATTTTTAGCACAAGATTGATAGGCATGCTTTGTCCACACATCAAGCCTAAGTGACATTTGTGTAAGGGAGCACGCATCCGAGATTATGCAAGATGTTTGCAAGCCTTAGCCTAAACTTTTGAGCTGAAATTGCCTTCAACATAGGGGCTGCAGCATGGTGATCAACATTACAGTCTAGACCGTAAGATCCCAGATCTTGCACTCCATTTTCATGCTAGATCTAGTGGGAGATTGTATTTACTCAGGACTGCGATCAAGATGAGGGATCATGTTGCATGATCCAATGTGATCATGACAGTCAATTAATTTAAAGAAACAAAAACAGGGGATCATGGGCTTGCGCAATCCCATGCAATCTTTGCAGGAAGTTAACTTTTTTCTTTTGAAGAAAAGAGAGGAGGGATCAAGTGGATCTTGCAAACCATTTTCTTGTTAGACCTGGTGGAAGATCGAAAATGTTCAGGGTTGTGATCAAAATCGAGGGATCATGAGCTTCCTCAATCCCAGCAGCTAATTAATTAATTATTAATAATAATAGAAAAAAGGGGGTTTCAATGTGAACCACTGTTCTAGTGCGTTTTAGCAACCCACTCCTTCCCTGCTGAAAAGAGAAGAACGCAGCACCAAAGCCATTTGTCTCTTGTGACTCAAGTGAGAATAGAAGCCAAAAGAGAGTCAAGGAAAGAGCACTTGCCACAGGCTTGACCACTTACTTTGCTTTCCTATTTTGGTGAAACATATGGACACATTTCCTTCTTTTATGACACTGTTCATAGGTCCTATTTGTTTTGGTTTTGAGGAAAAACCAAACTGAACCAAACCAATTGGATCACCAAGCTTGAGACCTATTCAGTTTTTTCTTCTAATTGGTTCGGTTCAGTTTGGATTAAATTTGAGTTTTTTTTTTCCGAGATGTTTTTCATAATCTATACATATATATATGATCATTACTCTTAATGTTTAAATATTAATTAGTATTTTCAAAGAAAAAAATCTCTTGGAAAGAAAAGAACATTTTCAAGCAATTATTTAGCACATTTAACTATTAGAAACTAATATGGTATCATCAAAACCTATGAAGCACGGATACTTCAAAAAGATAAGCGTATCTGTATCTGATATGTATTTAATATGATACTTGTAGGATGCTTTTGTATGCATATCTCATATTCTAAAATTTGTAGTACAATTGTTTTTATTTTTTATTATATCATTTAAAAACTTAAAAAAAAAAACACTTAATATTTTGGTTGATTGCTGTAAATATCCTTATATCACTTTAGAAATTATTATCAAAATACATAAACCCATATCATAAAATGTGAAATATACATTATAAATATTCCCGTACCCGTATCCTAAAATTTTGAAAATTTTCCATATCTTCGTATCATGTCGTATCATATCAAGTACTCGTATGCATATCTATGCAACGTAGCTCAAAACACTTGATTATAAAATTAAAAATTATCATAAAAAATCATAAACACATTTAACTAATTGTAACATATTTTTAACTTGTGATTTATAGATAACTAAATTTGGGAAAAGAGAAAAAAAAATGTACACAAATTTACAAAAATATATAAAATAGATATGGAAGGCTTGGTTCATAGTTTCAAAAGAAAAAACCTGAACCGGATCGAACCAATTGGGCTTGCCAAAAGAAAAACCAAACCAAGCCTTACTTGTAATTGGTTTTAATCAATTCATGTTAGTTTGGTTTGGTATAATCGATTTTGATTAGTTTTGAACACCATTACTAACCAGAATGAATATTGGAAGAGGATAGCAAGGGCAAAAGTGGGCAGAGCACTTTCCCCATCTACAACCATTTATTTTGCCCATGTTTGGTTTGGTTTTCTGGACAGTTTGAACACCATTATAGTGTGAACTTGCATCAACTGAACCCTTCTCAAGGAAATTACATCCAATAGTGTTAGATTACATTAAATGAACTAGTGACTTGTGATTTCTGTAATATATGAACACGACTTTTGCACATCATGCCCTGGCACCTGCAAAGTTGAAGTACGATGAAACTTTAACAGTATCATGTTACAGTCATTGACCCCATCTTTTTTTTAATCTAGTTTTACCCCTTGGCGCATCGTACATAAGATCCCAATATTGATAAACTAGGTTTCCAGATTATACATTCAGCAACATTTATTTCTTATCTTTAACGATTCCAATGAATGTCCGATCTCCAAGGAATAAGAACAATGAAATAGGTGCTCTATTAGCCAATAAAAATTTATCACAATGAGGCATAAAAGTTAATTATTACTTACGATGTCAGACTTTGAGCATTTAAAACCGTGGGCAAGGGCAGCTATGTACAATGCCGCACCACATAAGCCACTAGGCTTTCTCCCCGTCTGTTTCCAAACATTAGAAATGCAATATTCTCCATGATTAGAAGGATTAAAATCTAAGAAAGATGCCAAATCAAATCAAAGTACCTGCATCCAATCACGTTTCATGCTTGCAACAATGCTCAGTGCAGTTTCCGTGACAACCATATTCCTTTGATTTAATAAATCTACATGAAAATCAACAAAATAATGATTCCCGTGACACAACAAGTATCTAAATAAAGAAAAAAAATTCAAACAAATTAATTATATGATTAATCTAGAAACAGACAACAGTTTTCAGCACATGCATTCATGTCGCACATTTTTCCATTCTAGCAACATCTGAGTCAAACATAAGGGAAACTTTTCTGGACCTCAAGTGTCTATCACCATGTTCTAACAAACCAGCTGAAATTGCAATCTCAATTAAATAACTTGACAATATCACTCTATCTTTGAACAGCAATTGTAACAGTAACAGGATCAACTTAAGTGGTAAATCCCATATCTTTTGTACACAGACACAACTGTTGATCTAATACGAAAATGTCTATATTTTTCTTTAGAATGCAAGTTGTTATAAGCAAATGACTCCCAACTGCAGAAGAGGACTATATACCAGAAACTGTATTAGAACTGCTCAATAAAAATAAATAAATAAATAAGCTACAAACACACATACTTACTCTGTTGTATAATTAAAAATAAAAAGACTAGATCAACAGGTTTTTGAACAATTGGGTGCTCTTCAAGCCTTAATACTTTACAAAGTTGTAAAAAAAACTGCACCTAGAACATAACTGCACAACACAAATGACAGCAACAGACAACTGTCAGAAACACAAAAACTAAGATAAATCAATAAATCAATAAAGTAGTAACCAAAATAAGTGGTGAAACATGCAATTGTCAGAAGAAGCTTACACATTTGTCCTCAAATAATTTGAAAAATCAATGAGAAGGAATGGCTTATTATTTTCCCTGCAAACAAATATATATAAGCTCATCATAAAAAAAAAAACTGCAAAAGATTTAGTCATTTAGTCATAACAAGATCAGGCTAATCGATGATGATGATACATCAAAGGAAGAAAAACACATCAAGCTCATGCCACACTTCCCCTAAAAGTTACACAACGCTATTTCATCAAAATTTACTACCGACAAACAAATCACAAGCAACCATCCTTCGCTAGGTCAAGCTCTATTCATTTTCTTTTTGGGATTACAGAGGTAAAAGTGTAGCCCCATTGTGTTGCAAACTCAGACAACACCAGGCTCACAGGGACACCTGATGTAAAAATTCACAATATGGAGCAGGAAGCAAGAAGGGATATATATACACATAGAAGAAAAGCATATTAAAGTGAGGCAAAGAAGAAGCAAGATAGAGAGGCCAAAAAAAAAGGTCAGGATATTTAGTCGAAACAGAAAAAAATATCAAACAAAATAATGATAAAATATTAATCATAA